>NC_090646.1:479723890-480040286 GCF_040937935.1 Hyperolius riggenbachi
ACACACACACACACACACACACACACACACACACACACACACACACACACACACACACACACACACACACACACACACACACACAAACTGGTCAGCCTCTATTACTTTTGGGAGGTATCTGTACCTAACCGTTTTAGATGGTTTGCCTTTAGCATTACATTTTACGTCGAGCCATAGCTAGTATGGACTGAAAAGAAACCTAGCTACACTAATTTATCTGAATCATTTTAAGATAAGGAAGTACATAAAATGGCCTTATTAATGCTTAGTCATATCACTTCTCCTACAGACACATTTTCTTGTATTACTTTTCCGCAGGCTGAAGTCTGATGAAAAGCAATATGCATGTCTCATCTTCTCTTTTTTCTATTACACAGATCCTGAGGAGTTTCTAAATCAGTTGTTTCAGGTTCTCAGAGTAGAGCCTCTTTTTTATATCAGGTAAGTCTGCGACTCTCATGCAGCTACTTCCCTTTAGTGTTTATTTAATCAATGACGTAAGCTTCAATGCATTGTGTGCCTCTCTGAGGGACAGTGAGTGATGTGAAGGGGATGGTGTTTTCTGCAAGTGTTGCAGAATAAGTCTCAGCCTTATTAATATTACTTAATCATGCTGTCTGTTGAAATACACAATTAGCCAGAATATAAAGATAAAACTATGATTTGTGGCTATAATTTACAGCACATTGGGTCTGATGCATTAAAGTTCAGTATGGCTGCATTAACCAGCAGACAAATCATCACTGGTTACCACAGCTAAAGCCCATACACACGTCAGATTTTTCTGAACGATGGGTCGTTTGAACGTCCCGCCGTTCAGTCGTTCGCATGCGGAATCAGACGTGTGTATGGACTATCGTTCGCGTGATAAGACTGGTTTCCAAACCAGTCTTATCACCCGAACGATAGTCTGTACACACGTCGGATTTGACGTGCGAACGACTGAACGACGGAACGTTCAAACGACGGGTCGTTCGCAAAAATCCGACGTGTGTATGGGCCTTAAGCATGCAGGCACGGTTCTTTAACACCATGAAAGCTCAAGCGGGCTTGTCACCTGGTGTGGTATGACTGATTGTAATCTACTGCAAGTGGCTATTAGCTTTCTGGCTATAAACATTTTCAGGGAGTTTTCCAAGGTGCTAACTATATATATATATGTATATATATATATATATATATATATATATATATATATATATATATATATATATATATATATATATATATATATATATATATATATATATATAATAGAAAAGCAGAGAAAAATCACTGGGAATCCCCCACCCTTTCCTAGGCATACCATCCCTGCTCAGAAGCCCCCTTCTTCCGGGCTTTAGGAGCTGGAAACAAGAATGCTTTAGCATGATGGTCTGCCTGCGTTCTTGTCATCTGCTCCTATGGCCATCAGCAGCATAGCCGCTTGCACTTCACAAAGCAACTTGCCAACTGCTGTTACACACAGAGCCCTTCTGACACTCCCTAGCCCAATGGGGTGTCTGGTTATAAGAGGCACGTACTATCACTAACCTGATCTCATGGTACCAAAATCAGATGACTTCGCAAACATGTGCAAGGATCTTATGGGCCCCATAACACATTTAACAAGTGTTAAATGTAGATAATGAAAGTACAGCAAATTTGCCTATAGGTCTGGCTGGGTGTTAACCACTTCGCCGCCCAGGTACAGTATATCTATGCCCCTTTTACCTTAAGTTCCCCGCCCGGAGCATAGATATACGCACCCCCGCCGATGTCCGCGCGCTTGTGCACGCCGCCTGCTCGCCTGGAGATCAATGAATGGGAAAAACAGTTCCCGTTCATTGATCTAAGCCCCCCAGCAATGATCGGCTGCTTCTATAAGAAGCTTTGCGATCATTGTGAAAAAAAAAAGTTTCCCAGCCTCACTGAACTCCCTGTAAGCGTACTTACTACGCTTACAGGGCCATTTACAAAAATTACTGTGGCCATCTTGTGGCCAAAAAGTAAAACTACAGTCATAAGCATTTTTCATATACAAATACATTCTTTTACATTATAAATTAACTAATTATCTCCCACACTCCCCAATTGTTACACTTTTTTTTTTTTTTTTTTTTTTTTTTTTTGTATTAAAAAATAAAAAAAAATTACAATAAAAAAAACAAAAACCTTAATAGTTACCTTAGGGACTGAACTCTCTAAATGTTTATGTCAAGAGGGTATAACACTGTTACTTTATAAATTATGGGCTGGTAATTAGGGATGGATGTAAAACTGAAAAAAATGCACCTTTTATTTCCAAATAAAATATTGGTGCCAAACATTGTGATAGGGACATAATTTAAACGGTGTAATAACCAGGACAAATGGGCAAATAATTTACATGGATTTTAATTACTGTAGCATGCATTATTTAAAAACTATAATGGCCGAAAACTGAAAAATGATTTTGTTTTCCAATTGTTTTCCTATTT
Source organism: Hyperolius riggenbachi (assembly GCF_040937935.1). Classification (NCBI taxonomy): domain Eukaryota; kingdom Metazoa; phylum Chordata; class Amphibia; order Anura; family Hyperoliidae; genus Hyperolius; species Hyperolius riggenbachi. The sequence continues at coordinate 479,726,350 of NC_090646.1, forward strand.
TCCCATTAAAACACATTTAGAATAAAATCATTCTTGGCATAATGTCCCACCTAAAGAAAGCCTAATTGGTGGCAAAAAAAAACAAGATATAGTTCATTTCATTGTGATAAGTAATAATAAAGTTATAGGCGAATGAATGGAAGGAGAGCTGAAAGGTGAAAATTGCTTGAATGCTGAAGGAGTAAAACCCCTCAGTGGTGAAGTGGAGTGATGCAGCTCATCTACAGCAGCTGCAACAGCTAATGCAAATAAGCCCTATGAGGCTGAGGAGGAACCCTGCACTTGTGGGAGTCCATCTCTGCTCATTACAAGCTTCTATTGCTGAGTGGTGGGGCAGCATAGCCCAGATTGTGTTATAGAAAGCGCAATACGAGTTCCACTGATGTAAAATACAGTATTTTTATTGACTACAGACTAAATATGTTGAAATAACTGAATATGTTGGTACTATGTGGAATAATAATTGATGCAAGACGGAGAGGCATATAAATGGTGTACATAAAAGCATTGTGTGTTTGCATGCAGCTCGAATCTGTGACTCCTGGCCCACCTCTACTGTAATAGTACTTGCTCTTGAATGCAATAGATCTTAATCAAAGGACATATTTCAGCAGTCTCACTGCTCGCAGATATATTGAGCCTTCCAAGATGTATGTGGTGTTCCGCAGCAATGGCTCACAGATTCATTTTCATTTGTCCACTTAGGACACCTAAGAAGGAGCCTCAAGGTTGCATTTTCTACCAGATTTTCATGGAGAGGAGACGGTCAGTGAACATACCATCCGTGCAGCAGCTTCTAGAATGGTCCTTGGTTACCGGTGATCTCAAGTTTACTGAGGTAGTAACTACTGAAAAAAGGCTTTTTGCAAAATTGTTTGTACACATTTTTGATCATAGAAATTCACAGGCTAAGCTACAGCTTTAAAACCCAACTACAGCTGTATTCCAGTTCACTTTATTGCAGTCCCCTATTGACAACAGACTTCCTACTTTTCAGTCAGGACAGGAAGTCAGTTAAGTCTTCAACTGGGAACAGACAGCACTGAAAACCTCTCTTCTTGTGGAGTGAGGGAACAGAACCTTTTTCATTTCTTTTACTTGCCATTCTTTGTGTTTATTTTCCAGTTATGCATTAAACATGTGTTAGAACCACTATACACCAATCATCAACATCATTATACCCATTATTATATCCACTGACAAGTGAATAACACTGATTATCTCTTTTCAATGACAGCTGACAAGGGTTGTGAATGGTAAGCAGCAAATGAACTGGAAACAGTAAAATATAAGGTATATTTAAGTGTGAAGCTTTGGCTGGGATTGGGATTTAAAGAGAAACTGTAGTGAAAATAACATTATGAATAAAATTGCTTATTATTATTTTTATTTTTTTTTACAATATTCATTTATAAATTATTCAATCAGTGTTTACCCACCATCTTTCCTCTCCCTGATTCACATTCTAAAATGTATCACAGTTGACTGCTGACAGGTGATGTCTGCGGAAGGATATCGTATGCTTTGCATTGTGGGAAATAACAGCTGTTTCCAACTGCCATGAGGTTCACAGACAGCAAACTGTTAGGACCATGGTCATGACATCAGACTGTGGGAGGGGTTTCACCACAATATCAGCTACACAGACCCCCCTGAATATCTATTTGAGAAAAGGTAAATATTTCTCATGGGAAAGGGGGTAACGGCTCTGATTGGGATAAAATTCAATCTGAGGTTTAAGTTTCCCTTTAAAGAGGAGGTGTCAGCCATACTATCTGAGAGAAAAAACACATATATAAGTAGATAAATTCTTGCTCTACTTACATAAAATATGTATTGCACTGTCCACGTTTTGATTTTAGTGATTTTTCTATAGCAAAAAAAAAGAGAAAATCCTTCTTAGAATTTCCCATTTTACCAGTGGCTATTTTGAAGCCAATTGTGATGTAATTTCCTCCCTTACTCTCCTCTGCCTGATTTGCCCGCCCTTCACTATAGAAAGTACATTGTCTCAGAATTAAAAATATTGGCCAATTAAAGAGGAACAGATGTGTGGGAGGGGAAAACAGGAGGGAAAGAGGCTTCAGCCAATCAGTCTGCATTAGTTAAATCTGAGAGGAAGTAGAGAAGCAAAAAAGGACAACCCAGTATGCCCTGCAACTTCCTTTGGGCGTACCAAATAAGAGTCAGGTAAACTGGGGAATGATCATTTATCAACAAGAAAAATAGTGATTTTAACTTTTGGGTTGCCTGGTTAGCATCCTTATTACTTTTTTTACCAGATAAAAATAAAGAATTGATTTTTGATTTTATGCCTGACAATTACACTTTAACCCAGGATCCCAATCAGATACTCCCTTTCCCGTGATAAATCTTTACCTTTTCTGAAACAGATAATCAGGGACAGCTGAGTGGCTGATATTGTGGTGAAACCCCTCCCACAGTGTGATGTCATAGCCATGATCCTGACAGTTTGCTGCCTGTGAACATTGTTGCATTGTAGGAAATAATGGCTGTTTTCAACTGCCAAGCAAGACCTATCTCCCTCACTTGCCAGTACTAAAGATAATGCTGGCTCTGATAAATTTCAAAAAGTAAATCAGAGAGAGGAGAGACTTTACAATGGGCAAACGGTGACTAAATAATATATAAGTGCTCTATGTAATTGCTTCTGTCCTGTGCTAGGTTCCTTCTTGCCTCATCATTCAGATGCCCAGAGATGGAAAGAACAAGATGTTCCCAACCATTATTCCAACGCTACAGCTGGACATCACGGACCTCCTTGAAGACAGTAATTACAATTTTAAAGTTTTTTTTTTGTACAACAAAATATATCTGTATTTTACAGATGAAAACTAAAACGTGGTTGTGGGGTTACTTTTTACAAACTTTACCAAGGTAGCTTCTTTCATTTGAAAGATGAAACCTAAAGGGTTACCCCGGCCAGCTTTTTTTCTTTGTTTTGGCCCACCTTTTGTAACAAACTCTGTGAGAGAGTCCATGTCTACCAGTAAGGTCAGATCATGTATTTAGCATCTGGTTATACTGATGCAAACAATCAGAAAACATTTTATTACGGTTCAAAGCCAATTGGGATTAGGTACAAAGCCAAGTGGTTTTTTTTTTAGCATGTAATTGGTTAGCAGTGAGAGTTACATTTATAGTCTGACTGGAGATAAACTGTCATTCTGAGTCCTGAAGGTTTAAACCTTAAAGTGATAGACAGAAAAAAAGGAATATAGCCTAGTTAAATGTACAGTCCTCGCCAAAAGTTTTGAGACTGTCAAAAATATTGGAAATTAGAAAAGTTGGTGCTTACGTTTTCATAATACCGGTAGCAATTTGCATATACTCCAGAATGTTACGAAGAGTATTCAGATGAATTGCATAGTCCTTTGCCATGAAAATTAACTCAATCCCCAAAAAAACCTTTCCACTGCATTTCATTGCTGTTATTAAAGGACCTGCTGAGATCATTTCAGTAATTGTCTTGTTAACTGAGAATGTTGATGAACACAAGGCTAGAGATCATTATGTCAGGATGATTGTGTTAAAAGGACGGTGATGCTTGAAATCATTCATCTTCCATTGCTAATCATGGTGACCAGCAAAGAAACAGCCATTATTGCATTGCATAAAATGGCTTCACAGGCAAGGATATTGTGGCTACTAAGATTGCACGTAAATCAACAATTTATAGGATCATCTAGAACTTCAAGGAAAGAAGTTCAATTCTTGTTAAGAAGGCTTCAGGGTGTCCAACAAAGTCCAGAAAGCGCCAGGATCATCTACTAAAGAGGATTCAACTGCGGGATCGGAGTACAACCAGTGTAAGAGGTTGCTCAGGAATGGCAGCAGGCAGGTGTGAGCACATCTGCACGCACAGTGAGGCGAAGACTTTTGGAAGATGGCCTGGTGTCAAGAAGGGCAGCAAAGAAGCCACTTCTCTGCCAAAAACCGTCAGGGACAGATTGATCTTCTGCAGAAAGTATGGTAAATGGACCGCTGAGGACTGGGGCAAAGTCATATCCTCATCACTAAGAGAAAGAAAGCTTCCAGGAACAGCTCAGCATATCAATAAAACACAGCTTTTAATGATCTTCAGTAAAAAGTATTTCCATGCAGCTAAAAAATTGCAAATACAAGACAAATAGAGGTGCGGAGGAAGAGTTGATGGCCGTTTCACCCCCAAATCGGGGCTTTCTCGAGACCGAATACCCCCTCAGTATCAGAAGCTAGGTTATATACTGAAGTGCCCGCCCTTCCACCACACCAGCCCACCGCGATAGACAGAATCCAATCAGCATGCCTATGCATACCTGTCATGCCCGCACTCACCTGCAGCCTAATTCACACGCTCGGGGTGACCAATCAGGAGGGTAGAAGCAGAAAGTCCCGCTTTGGATTTGGTGTATCGTGGTGGGCGGGCTATACAGGTGCTGGCGTGGTGGAAGGGCGGGCACATCAGTATATAACCTAGCTTTTGATATTGAAGGGGTATTCGGTCTCGAGAAAGCCCTGATTTGGGGGCGAAACGGCAGTTGACTCTTCTTCCGCACCTTTGTCTTCATGTGCCCGATAAGTATCCTCTTGTTTGTATTTGCATATTTTTAGCTGCATAGAAATACTTTTTACTGAAGATCATTAAAAGCTGGGTTTTATTGATATGGTGAGCTGCTCCTAGAAGCTTTCTTTCTCTTAGTGATGCTTAATGGCCTTTAAAATTATATTCTGGATGTTGCACCACCATTGTGAACATTATTGCAGCCGCTATATAGTGTGCTCTCACCACACAAACCTATTCTGCTAAATTAAAAAAGTCACATTCTCAGATGAAGCCCCTTTCTGATTGTTTGGGGCTTGTCAGGAGAAGTAAAGGTGAGCGCTACCATCAGTCCTGTGTCATGCCAACAATAAAGCATCCTGAGACCATTCATGTGTGGGGTTGCTTCTCATCCAAGGGTGTGGACTCACTCACAACTTTGCCCCAAAACACAGCCATGAATAAATGGTACCAAAACGCCCTCCAACAGCAACTTCTTCCAACAATCCAACAACCGTTTGGTGAAGAACAATGCATTCTCCATCGTGCTGGAACACCCTGTCATAAGGCAAAAGTGATAACTAAGTGGCTCGGGGACCAAAACATTGAAATTTTGGGTCCATGGCCTGGAAACTCCCCAGATCTTAATCCCATTGAGAACTTGTGGTCATTCCTCAAGAGGCGGGTGGTCAAACAAAAACCAACTAATTCTGAGAAACTCAAAGAAGTGATTATGAAATAATGGGTTGCTATCAGTCAGGATTTTTTTCAGAAGTTGATTGAGCGCATGCCCAGTGGAATTGCAGAGGTCCTGAAAAAGAAGGGCCAACACTGCAAATACTGACTCTTTGCATAAATGTCATGTAATTGTCAATAAAGCCTTTGAAAAGTATGAAGTGCTTATAATTATATTTCAGTACATCACATAAACAACTGAAACAAAGATCTAAAAGCAGTTTAGCAGCAAACTTTGTGAAACTAATATTTTTGTCAGTCTCAAAACTTTTAGCCAGGACTGTACCGTATATACTTGAATACAAGTCAACCTCGTGTATAAGTCGACTCCAATATTCAACCCTCTTAAGTTGTAATTTGTTATTGACTCAAGTGTAAGTCTACACAGCAAAGTTAATGGCTGCACTTGTGGCTCAGGAGGGGTTAATGACTGCACTGCATACAGTATTGCAGCCGTGCAGCCAATAACTTCTCCAGGCCCCCAAATGCTACAATTATTTACTCGCAGCCCAGTATTTCCCCCCTGCCTCTATCCTTGTTAATTGTTGTGGCCAGGACTTTCAGACCTGTGTTTTCTTGGCATTTCCTTTCCTCACAGTATCACTTACCACTGAGTAAATTGCTGCAAATGGGAATGTCACTATTACTACACACATTACTCAGTGTGCTCAGTGTTTCTTGTGACTCGTGTATAAGTCGACCTCTATACTTTTATGAAGTGAATCAGACCTAAATTTCTAGACTTATACTCACGTATACACAGTATGCTTGGAACTGTACATACACGTTTATCTCATCATGTCACATCTCAGTTGATGTACCCTTTAATTTCTTAATGCTTTTCTTGTGTTCCTGGATTCTACTGCATATTGATCCAGTAGTCTTGTTGACATAAATAAGGCTACATGGGCACTTTATACCATAGACCACATACACCCTATCACATGTTAAAAACAAATATGAGGTTGTTGTTTTCCTTTTTTAATGTGAAATTGTGTCCCCTTTAAGTACAGCTTAGAATTAGGAAATGTTAGAGGAACTGTAAGGAGATTTATTTTGTTTTGTAAGGGAAAAAAAGTGTGTTTATATGAGGAAAAGAAAAAGTGAGAGGCAAAAGAGAGGAAAAAAAAACTTTTACGGTGTCTGTGCAGTATAGGAAAGTGCCTCACGCAGCATGGGAGGAATCATGTTGACTACTGGCGCGCAGAGCTAAAGAGGCTTTCTTTTATTCCCTTAGTTAAAGACTGACCCCTTTTTTCCTTATATAGATACCCGTTTATCCAGATTACTTAGGGCCTTGTTTCACTCTAAAAATCTCTGCAAAATCCCCGTTATTTTTGTTTGCAATTCTTGTTCAGGGAACAAGCATTGCTCCCTGAATGTGAATTGCAAACACAATTTTCAGTATTAAACAGACTGCTTTTTACACTGTTGTTTTCTGCTATTTTTGTATTTTATTTCTCTCCAATAGGCTGCTCTCGTATATATAATGCTTTGCCTGATCCTGTTCTACTGCTATTTCTTTGCTCTCCACTAGGTTGCTATGCTCCTAGACACTCCAAATTTTAAAGGTGTGTGTGTGTGTGTGGGGGGGGGAGACCTGATATACCCTCTCCTGAGATAAGGAGTATCGCTGCGATCTTGTGAACCAGTGGGGCTGTGGGGCAGAGGTTGTGTTCAGAGGGTCTGCACCCTACCCTCAATATGGAGTGTGTAGGAGCTATGAGTGTTGAGATATCCAGACTTTAATATCAGCATATGCAAATCAGGAATGAGCTGCATGTAATGTCATTATCTACAAGGCTGGGCATCAGTAGGCTAAATTTTAGCTAGGCCTACACTGTGGGAGGAGTGTCAACTTTTCAGCTGTATTTCCATTGGCTGCAGGACTTTTCCCCCTCTTATTCTGGGAATACACGGTACGTTTTTGAGCCATTACGATGGCTCGATTGATAATTTCCGACATGTCCGATCTCCTGCCGGATCGATTCCGCGCTCGATTTCGCATAGGGAACAATGGTAAAAGATAAGGAAAACAAATGGAAGATAAGAGAATCGGGTGAGAAATAAAGCGCGGAAAACGATTGGGCATGAAATCGAGCGCGGAAAACGTACCGTGTATTCCCAGCATATGACTTGTGTTTTCCCTGACAAAACTGCCATCAATCCTGTGTGTGTATTGAATGTCTTGGCAAAAGTTTTCTTGTTACTCTTCTTTTTATTTTATTTTTTTGTTGTGGCAGTGTGACTTCCTATTAATCCTTTCTTTCTACTTCCTGATGTTCAGAAAATGGTTAAGTTACTTTTTTTATCATATCCCTTCAAATAAAACTTGTTTACAAGCTCTTCAGATGCCAGATAATAATCTTCTACAGTTGAGGAAGTACGCCTGTCCCGGAGGAACTGGCCCCTTGGAATTGAACACTTGATGCTTTGATCTTGAAAACAATTTTGTAGTAATAAATTGTTCCTCTTTGTAGGTTTCAAAACAGATTGGTCTGTAATCTAAAGTACCTTCTCTTTTTTTTTTTTTTTTTTTTCCCCCTTTTTTTTACGATTGTAACATACAAATAATTCCCCCTTTCCTCTGAATTCTCTGCTTTGAACTTTTCTGTCGGATGCACTTGATTGGCTTCATCTACTTTCACCATGAGCGGTTTCTCTGGGCAATTCCACAAACTCAAAACCACTGTAATCAAATGTATAACCCAAATTGGGATATTGAAAAGGAAAATCATGTGTCACCCAGGAAGGTTGACAAAAAAATTAGTTCAGGACAACGCTTGGGACGAGCCCATGCTCGCACAACGCTTCCGAATGAAGGAAGTTTTGCTAAATTTGAAGTAAATGAATTTTAAATCCAAAACGAATCAGGCAAACAATGAAGTAAATCAAATGATGGGATGAAGATGTCTCCAGCAGTTTGTCTTCTATGCACTTTAAATCTTTGTCGTCCAGAATTGTTGTTGTTAAACTTTAATTTCAAAACCCTGACTATTGAGTGGGCAACAATAAAAATAAATTAAATCTGTGGGATAACATGAGACCCATCCAATCTCTCTAAAAGGTCTGTGGGGTCACTCAGACACTGTGAAAAGCAGGGATGAGTGCCGGATAAAACGCGGATGAAATCCGAATGCGTTTCATTTGGATTTTATCCTCTAATTACAGACCTCTGAAATAAGAATTATAGCAAACAGACATGATAAGACAGGCTGCAGCAGTTCACCTGTCTCTCCTCTCTATCACACTGTGAAAAGAGATGCAATTTGATCCAGGCAGGCAGAGAGTAGGGGAGGAAGGGGCAAGGGAGGGAACCAGACTAGAGGGGACGACACAATGCTGAGAGTGTACTTTAGAGATAAGGAAGTGCTACTACAGAAATAAATGTGAGTCTGTACCAGATGTGAACTTTTTATGTTTGTCTAACTGTACACACTGCATAGACTACATATATGTTTTGCCATTGAAACTAATTTTTGGCCAGAGGTGCTCTTTAAAGGAGCTATATGTTTATATATCAATAGACACAGAGAGTATATTCAAAAAACATGAAACACACATTAGAAAATGTACACAACATGTTTAAGTAGTTATAAGAACAAGAGCAATACAAGAATATATCAAACAGCCTTTTTTTAAAAGCAAAGCTTCTAAACTAGCAAAACCGTAGGAATTTACAGTAGTTCCAAATAGAACACTTACTATCCCCCCCCCCCCCCCCCCCCGATCAAATGCAGAGCAGTGCACAGCAGTAACTACTTACAATGCTTCAGGTGCTGATCCTCTTTACTCTTGCAGTGGCTAGCTGTTTTGCTGCATCTGCTCTGCACGGCTCCCGATGCGTCACGTGACCCAAGGATGCAGCAGAGCAACCAGCAGCTGTAGGAGAGTATAGGAACAGCACCTGGAGCTTGGCAAGTAGTTCTCGCTGCACGCTGCTCTGCAAAAATTGGAGAGGCGCACACCCATTGCTCCCCATGTGCCCTGCCGGTTGGTTGAGACAGCCTGTTGGTTGAGAGTCTCAGATAACCGGGACTCTGTTTTCCTGGTTTTCTTGAGTAAGGAAATGGTCTCAGTGAAGAGCATGCAGGGTTATACCCAACCAATCAGAGAGCTCATACTATGTACAGCACTACTGAAGATGTTAGCGCTATATAAATGAAAATAATCATAACCAGAATGTCTTATTTTAGCTTCAAAAGCTGTAAATCTTGGAGTCAATTCACTTGAAGACAACTTTACTCAAGGTGTTCCATGAGTCCAGAGTTCACCCCTTCAGAAGTACAGCTATGTCAAAAGCTTGTGAAAAGATGTACCTGCAATGTCCTACAAACAGATATCAGTATAGCTAGCTATTGCTTACAACACACACCTAATACTGAAGGCCTCGGGGGCTTGGGAGGATTGAGTAGGTTGTTATATACCCTGTGTAACAAGTATTAATAACCAACAAGAAAACAGTTGTACAATTTTAAGCAAGTGGTGTAAGACTCTGGACAGGATAAATAAATTCTGCCTGGATGCCTCTAATCTCCTGTGCTGGAGAAGCCAGGAAGATATTAGAACAATGTTAAACATTTGGCCCTTGAGGGGAAGGTTTTAGAGGACACTAAATGATGGCCTCCCATTCAAGGCTGAAGCCCTGCTTCTACATGCTGCTAAAAAATGGATTCAGACAGAGTTATTAAAGATCCCTTACTGAATGTTACAAAATCACTGATGCCCAGATGAATGCAAACATGATCCCTCCACACAAAGCATGCTTTATTTAAATTGACCATACATGTGTGTTGGAGGCTAGAGGCCCTTAGACTTTGTTTATGCAACACAGTCAATACTACCTACAACATCTGACATCTCACGCTTTAGTAGGGGTTTCTGAGGGTATATGAACCACATTGTTGAGCAAGAATTGTCTCATAAGTTGTTGACTTTGGATGATATTCTACTTTGTAATTTGCCCTTGTTACCTGCAAAATGAAACATTCAGGCCCATTTGCAATTAACTTTTTCTCCTGAGTTTTTTCTACTAGGTGATATTTTTAAACTTCACAGTAAAATGCCCTTTAAGCCACCAGCAAGCATGAATATATTCAAGATCATTTTGATAGTATTCTTTCACCTAGTTCTCAGTACTTTTTCAGTTAATAAGTGCTGGTAACTGGTAAGTTATTTTAAATAGAAGATAGAAGAGTTTTCTCCTAGGAGAAAACTCTGGAGAAAAAGTTAATTGCATATGGACCTCTGTGTCATATATACATGACTATTGAGAAGTTGATTGTTACAATATTTGATAAAAAGTAAAATAAAATATGGTAAGAATTGGGGGATTAAGAAAAAAAGAACATAGTGCCCAAAATACAGTATAATGTGTATAGTTGTTTGTTCCTGTAATGGCTTTATTTGTAATGTGCATGCTATCTCCTGAGTGGAGCTAAAGAGTGTCATAAGACCATGCACGTGCATTGTCCTTTTAGTGAAGGACAGACACATATAATGTGAGTGCCCTGTTTGTCATTTTAGGTTATCCATATTTTTACATCTAGTAATGTGTGGCTTGTCTTTAGTGGTTTATTGCCTGCTGGTGAGATAAGAGCATCCTCTCCTCCCACGCCATGCCCACCACCTCACTGTTTCCACTTGTTGCTGAGTTAGCCATGTACTTTCCCTCAGCAGTACGTGGTATATGTGTTTCACTGTAGAGTCTGCTGTCAGGTTTACTCTACAGGGGAGATTTCCAGTGATGAGACTGGTGCAAGTGCACTGTGCCTGCACATATTTCATCTTTCAGTTTTCATTTGTCTTATACCCATTTAGAAAACGTTCTAAATCTTTGAATTATGCGTTTACTGTTTCTATTTTCCTATTTCACCTTTTATTTAAATTCAGGGTTTTTTTGTCTTGTCTGTTTACCTATTGCTCTTGTTTTTGTTTCTCTACTCATCATTTTGTTCAGAAAGGATTTTCTTTTTTTGTTTTCTAATCTGGATCTCATCACATAAGAAGATTAGCTTTTGGAGGCAAAACGATACCATTTATTGGCTCAGTAGAGTGAAAAGACAAGTTTCCAGCAGACACGTAGAATATGCTGGGGAGTTGGATCAATAATTACCGAGTTTCAAAGCTGAATAACCAGCATGCAATTAGATGTATAATTTCCAAGTTTTGCAGTAGAATAATAACCAGTTTTCCCTGCTGCTTGTTTAGATATAGCTGTAAAACAGGATGTGATGGTTATGAAATTTAAAGCAAACCTGAACTAAGCTTTTCTTCATTTGATCTCCTCTGTAAGTAAATAAATAACATTGTTTAGTAATGGATAGTGCTATGTGACTTTGCTAGCCAGAGCTGAAGCATGTTATGGAGGCTGCCACCTTCCTTTCTGAAAATTCTGAAAATCACATTCCCTGTGTCCTACACTTTCTCTGACTAGAAACAATTAATTTCTTCCTGTAAATCTGTCTGAGATTTTTCACAGGAGGGGGAGCATTGCAGGGAGCACTGCAGGGAGCAGCTATGCTACCTGTCTTTGACAAATCAACAATGCAGGAGATGAAGATATTTCAGGAACAGGGATGCAGCTATAAATAATGAGGCCCCCAAGCACAACTCTCATGGTTCCCCCCCTCCTTCACATCCAATGTTTACACACCTTCCCTTGCCGACCTTTAATGCTAGGTACACACCATACAATTTCCTGGCAGATTTTCTGTTAGATTTACCTGCCAGATAGACAATTTCCAACATGTTGGAAATTATCTATCTAACCATCTAGCTGCCTAGCAATTAAGCATTGTTCTACTCAGCAGTAGATAACCAGAAGACAATGCACTGACGCTGATGATGAACAGTGTCTACCAGTACTTTACAGAAAATAATCTAATTACAGAAAATCTTACAGAAAATTGTATGGTGTGTACTAGGCATAATGCTAGATGCACCATACAATTTTCTGGCAGATTTACCTGCAAGATCGATTTTTTCCAACATGTCCAATCTGAATTTCGATCGATTTTCTGTTCGATTTCCATTCACTTCTATGGAAATCCATTGGAAAATCGATCGAAATTCAGATCAGACATGTTGGAAAAAATGGATCTGGCTGGTAAATCTGCCAGAACATTGTATGGTTTGTACCTAGCATTAGCCTTGGAGCCCATATCCTTTTTGACTGCAACTATCAGTCTCTGATCTCTATTCAATTACCTTTTCTCTTGAGTTTTCTCATAGGAAATAGTTTCCCACCTTACCGATAAAATACTTCCTTGCCTCCAGCAAACAAGAAAATACTCAAAATACATTTAATATCACTTTCTTACCCACTTTTCAAATTTATAGGTGCTGAAGTTAGTTCATAGATCAGATGAAAATGTACCTGCTGGGAGAAAATGCTGGAGAAACCCTAATTCATTATGGACCCCTAACTTTTTCCTGTCTCTGCTACTTTTTCTCTCATACCTGCCCTTATTCAATTCACTTTCTCTCCTAGGTGTTCTTTTAGGTGATAATTTTTAATCTTCTGTTTAAAATAACTTTTCATCTCTCTGCAACTGAAAAAGTAGCTGAAAAGTGCTGTCAGAATTATTCAGAGTATTTTCTTGCTTGCTGAAGGCTTACCTTTTTATTGATAAAGTGTGAATGTCATCTAGGAGAAACATTTGTAATATCCACCTTTTGCTCCGGCACCAGCAACTTCTTATAGCTGCGTCTCACAGACTGTGAGATAACTTGACTCTCACACAGCAAGCAGGAGATAGACTTTCTCAGGCTTCTTCAACGTTTAAGGAGTTTATTCATGAAACAGATATACAGATAGATACAGTTCATCACACCCTAGCAAAGCCAATCTTCATGTTTCAATCCTTGGCGTTACAGCTTCTTGGTTAACTCCCTGCTGGAGTCAATCAGGTCTTCTTTTGCCTACTCTACGTTACACTAGACTACCTATGTACAGCATACATTATATAAGATTACAGAAAGGAATGACATACTTAGATGTCCCAGTCAGTATTGAAGCATAGCAGGAATCAGAGAGAGAGCCCCCTTTTTCAGCTCGTCCGGCTATTAATACCGACTAGGAAAGAGTTAACTGTGATCTCATCTTCGCCTTCCCCTAGATCAGACTATTGGTGGACCCCCTTGTGGTGTCATCATACACACCTACTCGATTAATATTCAATGATGCTTCTGCCCCACTTACAAGGAATTTGGTATTTAGTAAATATGGCCGATGTTTACTGTTCCTGTGGTGTACGTGTTGAGGTCAGAGTAGGCAGATGGCCTTCTTTTAGGAACATGTTCTCAGTATCTGCGTGTATCCTCTGCTACACGCAGACCCTGAGATGCCTCTGCCTGCATCACAAAAACTCTATTTATTTTAAAGGCATACACTGCGGACAAGCCTTTTACATAAAACTCAGGCCAAGTAACTGAGGCCTACTTAAATTCTAACAATCCCCCCTAAAATGGCTTGATCCGCAGATCCCCGCTTCTGAACCCCACAGTACCTGGTTTCGTTTCTTTATGTTTCACTTTTCGATGTTCGTGCTCACACAACTTCTCTGCTCTAGGCGGTTATCCCTGGAAGAGAGAGAGCAAGACCTCTTGGTCTTCCTATAACCAGGCTCTCTGGGGATGCCCTACTACTAAGTCCCTCTATACCACATGCTCAGCATTTGCGTCACTTGCGTATCACTCACAAACTTGCATGACCACAGAAAAGTGAAACTCGTTTGGTTGTTACAAAACGGGGCAGTGCCAGGTGCCTTCTAAAAGAGCGCCTTTATACAATCAGCTCCATCACCGGTACTACTAAACCTATACCCGTAACCCTGTATATCCCTTAGTTTGAAAATATTGGTTCAGGAGATTGTTTATGAGGCACCAATCTCTTGACCAGGTTAATTTATTTTACGTAATTTTAACACGCAACCTCACCTGGATCATGATGCCTAAAGTTGTCATCCCCATCCAGACGACCAGTGGGTGTAGGAAGAACTTTTGAACTGCAGAGGCCCAGTCCGAGTGTCCCTGGAACATCACCGGAAACCTTTTCCACCAGGTCAGACTGGAACTCACCTGTTTATTTTTGTGTTCTACCTCGTTAAGATCACCTCTAACTTAGTGTACTGTTTGTTTAACCGTTGTAACAAAGTGTGGTCGTCTCGGATCAAACCCTGTTCCCCTTTGTCCCATGTCGTGTTCTCTTTTAGGATGGGAACTACCCGTGAAACTTTGACCTTAAGAGTTCTCTTAACAATTTGAGAAATAACGTCATCACACCTGGATGACTGGATCCATATGGGATCGCCGCTCACACCATATGTTCCCCTTGGAAAATCCCCCTTATCGGAACAATTATGAGAATATACCTTGAATGTATCATTAGACCTTATGTTAAAAAACCAAACCTTTCCTTCAGCCACCGGAACTATCGGTTGGGCTTCAGGGTGGATCTTTTGAATGGTAGCCTCGCATTCTGCGTTATTGAGCCTGCAGGCTTCTTCACTAAATTTGACTTGCCCCGGCCAACGCAGGTACTTCTGCAAGAATTGCCCGCATGAGGACAACTCTACTTGTTTCACCTCCCCGTCTAGCACCAAAAAAGGTTGACCTCTCAGGTCCTGGTGTAAGACACGGGTTGAGGTGGGAACTAAGGAAGTGGCGGTGCCTAAAGGAATGTTGCACCGTTTCCATTTGTTCACCCAAACATCTTGAAGCTTCCATGCAAAAGATCCTTCTCCAGAAAAATGTATATACCTCCCCTTGTCCAATCTCAGTTGGACAGGATCTTTAAGCATCTCCCTGACAAAATATGTCCCCAACTGTCCTGATTGGACCTCTTCCCCCCTTATGTCCTGAGGCACAATATGTACCTGAGGTTGGGAAGACTGTACTCTCTGCAATCTTTCAATTAAGAGTACCTCTTCACTTACCCAACTAGCATGAGGATAAGCGGCTGCATATGGACTGTGTAATATCGTCCCCTGTTGTGACCCGTGTAATGTGAGTGGGGTTCCCTGGGTTGGCTTTCCCTCCCCCGGGACCGCTCTCCCCACCCTCTTTATCACCTGGAAATGTGGCTTGATCTCGATTTTTACTTCTTGTTTCGAGAACCACCAACCCTCGGCTTTCCAGCCTTTACGTGTGTATAGTTGTTTCAGAGGCACTCTGTTGGTAGCTCCAGAGTGTGATGTTGTCCCCTGCGTCTCTCTCTGGTATGAGAATTGACGCCTCCTGCTCGTTCCTCTCCAATCTGGAACCATCTCACTCTGCATAACCAAGACAAGGTACCCCTGAATCACACCCTCCACCTTTTGCATGTACCCATTGTACTGCAATGTACCTTTTAACAACTCTTTGGATTGGTGCATCGATTCTGGGAGTGTGACATTCAATAGCAGATTTACATTGCCATTCACGTCACCCTTCCAGCACACCTGACCCTTCAGACCTTTCAACCACATTGTGCCATGAAATTTGTTTTCTCCTGGCACAAGTGCTCTTTTCCTCCGTCCCTGCATGGTCCATCTGTGCCAAGCGGAGGGAGGTGTGAAAGGATCAGTACCTTTTGTCACCCAACATCAACATGTTTGGGCCTTGTATTCTCATTAACCCCTTATTATACATGAGAATGTCCTCTCTTCGTTCTCCCAGGACGAAATGGCAACCTAGGATCACCATCAGCACGGTACTCTTCATTATAAAAGCACCACCTTGGGAAAGAAAAACATTAGCAATTTGCACTATGCTTTGCTCAGTCAGTTTTTTCAGACGTTTTCCGATCTCAGGAATCTCGTGTTTTAGTCTCTTTCCAATTTCAGGAATCTCGTGTTTTAGTCTCTTTCCAATTTCAGGAATCTCGTGTTTCTCCAAACTTAGATTGGCATCTGGAACCTTTCGCTTATCCGACTGACATCTCCATCTTTGCTGCCAGCACTGCAGCTGTCTCGATTCCATATTGCCCAACTCCTGAAATCAAAATACAAACAAATCAATTATTATTAATGATTTGGGATTCGCCCTGCGGCTTGTACTCTGTACACTTTAAATTGATCACTATATATCGTAATTGATCTCGTTGCTTTATGGTTCTCATGAACTCTGTTTACTCTTTTTGGTAGATTGGAGCTAAACTTCACCCCCCTACCTCAGTACTATCCTCAGTACTTACCTGTTTAAAATATGCTCCCGCGGACATCACCTCTGGAAGCTCTCACCTCATTGCAGCTCACTCCACATCCCCCCCCCCTATCTGTCCATGCGAGGCCGTCGCATGCACAGATTACGGATGCCACACCTGTTGCTGCTTTGCAGGTGAGCCTGCAGTGCTCTTACTCATTTTCGCATTAACTTATCTAGAACTTCATCGCGATACCAGCTCTGCTAGAAGTTCTGTGTGTTGTACCCTCTGATCAATGTTTGCCGTGCCACTACCTTCATACTACCAAAAAAAACGGTTGCCTCCCTGTAGGAAGGAGCACTCTGCACTTAAACTACACAGGGTGCAGGGCTAAGCATTCCAGCGTCAAAAGCCTGTATGCAGATCCCTGAATGCCCACTTGGTAGGTAGTCGCATGGCAGACACCGTACTGATACACTGTCACTCTGTAAATGGCAATTCTATCATCTGTATAATTGCCCCATGAACTGCTACCAGTTCTGTTATGTGCTAAACTGAATCAGAGCTGGAAAAAAGAAGAGAAAGAAAAAAAAATATATATATATATATTCTTGACCAATCGGTGGGCGAGGAAAAACACGCTAACAGCCTAGCAATGACTTCTTTGTCAATCTCTGGTCCTGTCCCTGACACAAAAAACCCCCCGAAAAAAACACTCTGCAGTCGCAGCGAGTACACCTGGATTGGTCAACTCCTATCTTTCTCTCTTTTCCCTTCCCCCTCTCCAACTCTGCACTGTTCCCCCTATCTCTATTGGGAACACATGCTGCACTGCACTTTAAGGTGCCTCACTTAAAGGAATAATCCCATAAGCAACCCAGTACAGATACTTCCCTGATCTGCGCAGCACTTGCAAATCACTCCCTGGGGACTATCTGACTTATACGTGTTTTCCTAGCTGGGAAACACTTCCTATCCGTGAGCCTGCAACTTGCTTGGCTCACGTATGCGGACACTCCCTGTGCCCAGACTTCTTCTGAAGAAATCATCTGGAAGCCAAGAAACTCAGTAGAATCTCTCTACTGTCCCCACTCTGGACCCCCCTCCCACCAGCTGCTTCCGTGCACGGCGCCTTGTGCACAGCTGTGACATGGGACGTGGGATCCCCCTGGCACATCCTCCCCCCTGCCATCGGGGCGTGTCTATCAGTGGGCGCTTCCCGCCCCCTCCCCTCCTGATACATCATGCAGATGGGAGTGGCTTTCTCAGAAACCCGACGCCATGTTGAGTCATGGCATGCCAGCCAAGATGGCTGCTATCAATCTCCCGTAGCAACCTCTTAATCCTATACACATTAGGAGAAAAACCAGTTAGAACATACACACAATGTATATGCACACTAAACATTTCAGCAGAAAAAGCTCTTCCCCAAGCTTAGCATACCGCTCTATACACTCTCGGATGGAAAAACATCCCAAAAAAGAAATACCAGAAATTCCACCGTGGAGTCCCTTATCTCTGAACCACAGACTCTACCCTGCAGAACATCTCCCAAAAAAAAAACCTACGTCTGAGCCCCATACAGTAGCACCACCCACTATCTCAGCTGTGACTCTAACTGTTGCATACCTTCAAAGCGACCCAGGGACGTGTGCTGCATGCATCTGTATAGCTCCCCGAGAAGAAAAAAAACATACTTCCAACAGCTAACACAGTGCCACTGTTATAAACTGTTCTAAAAACGCACAGCTATCTCTCTCTCACTTTTCTCACTACCAGTCTCCTCTCTCTTCCCTCCCTCTCCTTCTCCTCTCCAACGCGAAAGCCTTAGCCCCCCCCTTATCTCTCCTGCGGGGGACACCCATATCTGGCAAACCTTCCAGCCTCACACTGTGACACACGGGAGAAAGAGAAAGAAAACAAAAACCTGAAACTGCACGCAGCAGCCACTAGCACAGCCCGAGAGAGAAAAAAAAGCCAGTAAAAACACACACTTGAAAATTTAGAGAGAAAACACTGCTGGAACAAACTGTCAACATGTAATACCAAAACACTTGCATTAGAATTAAACAAATGAAACACTATACTTGCCAGTGACTTGAGACGTTCTCCCCAAATGACCGTTCGTTACAGCATTGGTCAAGTTTTGCTCGCGAAGTTCTGGACCCCCCTCGGGCTACTGATTCCTTCGTTAAGCAGATCGACACCACTACGGCACTTGCACCCAAGCCGCCGCCCGGGACAGCCCACGATCTGGATTTTGGCGTTAGGCATGTGTACAATCACACCTATATTATTCAGTCCACGAACCTTCGCCACTGTAATTACTCGAACGTCATTCCGTGCGCCCGGCTTCCTCGCAGCCTGGCAGCACCGCTTATCTCTTCTCGATAAGTTTCCAGCGAGCGTCTCAGCGTCTCCTCCGCTTGTTACTGTGGAAGTCCTGGAAACCTAGATAACAGACTGACATCTGGCCCGGTCCCTGCCTGCCTTTTGTGCTAGACAGCGCTGGGTTCACGGCACCAATTGTAATATCCACCTTTTGCTCCGGCACCAGCAACTTCTTATAGCTGCGTCTCACAGACTGTGAGATAACTTGACTCTCACACGGCAAGCAGGAGATAGACTTTCTCAGGCTTCTTCAACGTTTAAGGAGTTTATTCATGAAACAGATATACAGATAGATACAGTTCATCACACCCTAGCAAAGCCAATTTTCATGTTTCAATCCTTGGCGTTACAGCTTCTTGATTAACTCCCTGCTGGAGTCAATCAGGTCTTCTTTTGCCTACTCTACGTTACACTAGACTACCTATGTACAGCATACATTATATCAGATTACAGAAAGGAATGACATACTTAGATGTCCCAGTCAGTATTGAAGCATAGCAGGAATCAGAGACAGAGCCCTCTTTTTCAGCTCGTCCGGCTATTAATACCGACTAGGAAAGAGTTAACTGTGATCTCATCTTCGCCATCCCCTAGATCAGACTATTGGTGGACCCCCTTGTGGTGTCATCATACACACCTACTCGATTAATATTCAATGATGCTTCTGCCCCACTTACAAGGAATTTGGTATTTAGTAAATATGGCCGATGTTTACTGTTCCTGTGGTGTACGTGTTGAGGTCAGAGTAGGCCGATGGCCTTCTTTTAGGAACATGTTCTCAGTATCTGCTTGTATCCTCTGCTACACGCAGACCCTGAGATGCCTCTGCCTGCATCACAAAAACTCTATTTATTTTAAAGGCATACACTGCGGACAAGCCTTTTACATAAAACTCAGGCCAAGTAACTGAGGCCTACTTAAATTCTAACAACATTTAATTGAATAATGGCCACTGTTCTCTTTCTTATCTCTTGCCAGTCCCCATTACTCATTCTCTCCATCACTCTTGATCTTCTCCTTGTCTCAGTTACATTTGTTTTCATACTTTTTTCTATCACTTGCCGTCTCTATAACTCCTTTGCCTTTATGCAATTAACTTTTCTCTTGAGCTTTCTCACAGGAGAGACACACACACACACACGCACACACACCGTTTTGCTAGTTTAATCACTTGGCGTACTCCGATAATAACGCCAAAGCTGTAAGATTGCATTCCCAATATTGTTATGAACAGCCTTGTTTGTGTGAACTTTGACTTTGTGTTTTCTGTTGAAACTCTGATAATGATGTGGCCTATACTGCTTGACTGAAGTTCAAAACAGCATGAATGACTTTTGCTTTCGGTTTCCTTCCTGCAGCCCCACGACAATGTTGCATTTGCCAGTATGTGGCAGTGGTGGAGTGTCTCGAATGCTATGAGGACACCGATATTACACCAGGGCATATTAAACAGTACTGTGCAGTTTGCAGCAAGCAGGTATATATTTCTCTTGTCACACAAGACACCATAATTACACTAAGCAATGTATAAGAAAATGACAACAGCCTTAAAGGAATACTATCGATACCCAAGTGTTCTAAAATGACAGTGTGCAAATAATGTCTAAGTAGCTGTGTAAACATTTTCCTACTTTTCATGTTAAATATCAGAGGCAAAAGCTGTAATTTATTGAGGGTAGGATTTAGCTATATTGGGACAAATCAATTGCAGAAGGGGTGTCTGCTTCAGTGCACAGCCAGAGTTGCATATCAGACTACAGAAAGCAAATATCAAACATATCAAACTCTGAAAGCAAAAACGGTATGAAAAGCTGTGACAATTCCTTACATTTCCTCTGCTCTCTTCAGACACTTCAGTCAGAAACACAGGACACAGAAGCTGCAGCTGTTGGGAGCGTTGTCTCTCACACACAGAGTTACACATAGAGTTAACTGATCAAGTGTGAGGGGAATTTTCCCTCTACTCATGGCTCAGTCAGCCATCAGTTTTGGCGTCAGTAAAGTTTGAAAGTATTTTGCTAACCGTAAACAAAGAAGTTGCTACTAAAATGTACACACCAGTACTTAGCAGCACTTCCCAAACAATTCCTGTGTCAATTGAAAAAAAGATGTGAGTCGATAGTATTCCTTTACATCTTCTCCTTCAGGAGCAGACAGTTGAAATGCAGAACCTAACTTTTCTGAGACTTCTCTTGCACAGTCTCACATGACCTTGGCTTATTGTTTCATGGTACTAAAAACTGACTTTTTTTTTGATAGGTTCACCTTCACAAACAGCGGTGTAGCCACAGACCTAGGGAGCTTAGCTTGCCTAAACACGTAAATGGACAGGCTGTGTTTCAGAGACAGTGTTTGCAGCTATTTGCAGTCCTGTGTATAGAAACAAGTCATTATGTGGCTTTCATTAGACTCGGCTCCCAGAATCATCCCCTGTGGGCTTTCTTTGACAGCATGGCTGATAGAGAAGGTGGGTCATTAGTATGTGTTACAGGTTTGATTTCTGTGCTGCACAGTTATTTTTTTTCTATGTACTTTTTCTGCAAAAGGTTTTATTGAAAAACAAGTAATGAAAATAAAAACCGCTGTTCAATATAGACTTTCAAATCTGATAGTAATAAATGGGTAATAATTGCCTAAAGCAGAACCATCAATAGTGAGAGATGACAGTATGCACTTATAACAGGTTTTGCAGGATTTGAGGGAAAACTGAAGGATTTAATCATGGCTATCATTCTCTAATTTTTTAACATACAGTGCTGCCCATAATTATTCATACCCCTGCCAAATTTTGGCTAAACATTCCTTTTATTCACAGTAACAAAAATCGAGGTCGGCACTCCACTGGGGATAATAAACTTGCATTTATTAAAAAAGTTGCAAACACGACATGTTTCGGGGTCACCCCTTCCTCACGTGTACATACAACCTTGACACACAGTCCTCTAATATACTACAACCACTAAAGTACACCACACCTTCCAATACAGGACACACCCCTACTGGTCAGCTGACCGAGGTGATGTCACAGTGTAATCCAGGTTAACCCCTTAGGGTCAGTCCATACAAATTCTTACTGGGCACTACACATGAAATGTCTACCCAGCTAAAAACACCAAGGTAAACTTGAGCGAAAGCATACATAAGCCTAAGCAAAAATACAGTAATTCTTGCCATATCAGTCATATTATACAGCAACGCACGTTCCTTTTATTCAACCAGCAAGTAATTTTTTTTGACGGAAAATTACATAGGTGTCTCCTAAAAGATAATAAGACAATGTGCAAGAGGCATTATTGTGTAGAAAACAAAACAAAAATCTCTCAGCTTTTATTTACATTTCAGCAAAAAGTGTCCAGTCCAAAATTATTCATACCCTTTTCAATCATGAATAGAAAAGACTTTATTGGCTATTACAGAAATCAAATGCTTCCTATAACTGCACACCAGCTTTTTGCATGTCTCCACAGGTATATTTGCCCATTCATTTTTAGCAATGAGCTCCACATTTTTCAGGTTGGAGGGTCTTCTTACCATCACCCTGATCTTTCGCTCCCTCCACAGATTCTCAATTGGATTCAAGTCAGGACTCTGGCTGGGCCACTCCAAAATGTTAATGTTGCTGTCTAACCATTTCTTCACCACTTTTGTTGTGTGTTTTGGGTCATTGTCGTGCTGAAATGTCTACTGGTGCCCAAGGCCATGTTTCTCTGCAGACTGGCTGATGTTGTTATTGAGAATCCTCATGTATTGCTCTTTTTTCATGGTACCAGTTACTGTGATTAGGTTCCCTGATTCATTGGCTGAAAAGCACCCCCAAAGCATTAGGTTCCCACCACCATGTTTGACAGTGGGGATGGTGTTCTTTGGGTTGAAGGCTTCTCCTTTTTTACGCCAAATGAAGGAAACATCATTGTGACCAAACAATTCAATTTTTGTTTCACCTGACTATAACATGGAAGACCAGAAGTCTTCTTCTTTGTTCAGATGAGCATTTGCAAAGGCCAAGCAAGCTTTTGTGTGCCTTATCTGGAGAAGTGGCATCCTCCTCGGTCTGCATCCATGGAACCCAGCAGTGTACAGTGTCCGTTGGATTGTCTGCCTTAAGACATTTCCACCAGCAGAGCCCAGATTCACCAGGATGGCCTTGGTGGTAATCCTTGGATTCTTTTTCACCTTTCTCACTATCCTCCTGGCCAGCACAGGTGTAACATTTAGCTTCCAATCACGACCTCTGAGATTTTCCACAGTGCAGAACATCTTCTATTTTTTAATAATACTTTGCACTGTAGCCACTGGCACTTGAAAACATTTAGAAATGGCATTGTAGCCCTTTCCTGACTTGTGAGAAGCCACAGTGCGCAGCTGCAGGTCCTCACTGAGTTCCTTTGTCTTAGCCATGACTGTCCACAAACCAACTGCAGAGAACTGCTGTTTTTCACCTGTTGAGTTGATTAAAACAGCTGTTCCCAATTAATCAGGGTAAATAGGATGCTTTAGAACAGCTTGGACTATTTGGAATTGTATAGAACTTTGGATTTCCCCACAGACTGTGACAGTTTGTGAAGGGTATGAATAATTTTGGACTGGACACTTTTTATGCAGTTTTTTTCCACAATAATTCCTCTTGTACATTGTCTTATTATCTTTTGGGAGACTCCTATGTCATTTTAATGTCAAAAAATGAATTCCTGGTTAAATAAAATAACTTAAAGTCATAAATTGCCAGCCGTATGAATAATTATGGGCAGCATTGTATATCTGAGACTTGTGTATTTTTTTTTATTTTTATATTCTTAAGACTCTGCTCATCACAATGTCAAGGGTTGGCAGATTAACTTTAAGCGGACCTCCAGTGTAATTTACACATTCTATGGGTCCTTTTCTAATATAAAGTAATAATTACCTGCCATGTCTTATCCCCCTGAAACCCTCCTGGAGCCCTGTCTGGCAGCTTCCGGTGTATAGCTCCGCCCCACTGCTGAAGAATGCCATTGTGTTTTCTCTCAGGGTAAAGAAAACACTGTCCTGGTTTTCAGCAGGGGGTGGGGCTGCATGCCAGCCAACTTTATATTAGAAGTGGACACATTGAATGTGTAATTTACACTGAAGGTCCGCATTAAAGTTGACCTATACGTGCTTTGTTTATTTTGCCCCATAGGTCTGCAATCCTGGTTCAATGTTTACATAAAAAGCATACCTGCCTATGTCTTCTTCTAGAGTCCATCTCTTACTTCTCTTGACTGACACATGCCATCCCCACAGAGTTGGTTCCTTGCCCTTCCTGTGATGTAGAGAGCTGGGTGGAAGTAATAGAATACGCCAGCAGTACTGGCTGTTTTCTAATATACATGTAATGACCTATCATGCAAGCATCTTTAGGGGTTGTACAGATACAGCCTTCTTACATGCAAAGGGAGTGGCCAAATACTTAGATGCATCTCTACTGTCCTTTCAATTTGTCAGGGTATTTCCTTTCAATTTTGCCATGTATTTCTCCATGGAAAGCAATGGGGGCAGAGACTCAGGAGACATCTGGTGGCACCTGAAGGTAAATCAGGGGGGGGGGCTTATAAATATCACAGCCAATTGCTTACTGCCCATGTTTTGATGGGTACAGAAAATTGGGGATTCTCGTACACACATTTAACAGGTAGCCAAAGTAATCACAAATATTTTGACTATAAAAAGATTCTCTCTATAAACCTTAAAGGATTGTCAGCCACAAAATCGAATTCCATGTGTTCATTATGCATCCTGGAATCTCACCCTGCATGGCACGCACTCCAATCTATACAGAAATCTATCTGCTTATTCTTATCTCAGTCAGCCAGGCTCTATTCTCTCACCATTGCTGAAGAAGGGAGCTTGTCATCACCCCTCCCACATTCCTGTTTCTCACTGATTGGGCTGAGCACAGTTCAGTCTGAAGCTGCTGAGCTGAAACCTGATGCTGTGCTCACACATGTTTACAAGCATGCTAGCTATGACACTGCAGATTGGAGGAGAGAAAAAAGAGTAAGGTAGGAAATTACATCAGGATTGGCTTCAGTCAGAGGGAATCCAAGATTGTAAATGCCAGGGACAGAATTTTCTTTACTCTATATCGTTCACTGAAATCAAAACGTGAACAGTACAATACATCGGTTAGGTAAGTAGTTTTCTACTTAGATATGTGTTTTTTTTTCCTGGCGTAGTATGGCTGACCCTGCTGCTATGGCCACATTCACACTGAGGTGTTGCATTGGCCAATTTGGCAGCAGGGCAACTCTACGCCAATGTACGTCTATTAACCATTTCATACCTAGTGCGGTGCATTCTGCCGGAATTGCCTGATTCAACGTGAGAGCAATAGCGCATTATTGGGCAGCTTGCGTGGTGACGTGGCAAACCGGATATCATGTGGGCTATGGTGACGCATTTTGTTTTATAATTTTCCGCGTTGTGGCGCACATGCCCAGAAGTGTATTTTTTTAATACACTTCTGCGCAATTCTTATTTTGGCCACAGGAAGTGGGTGCTAGAGAGCTTCACTTTCTGCTTGGCCTGCAGCCAGAATGGAGATTACCTTGCACTGCCGCAGTACTTTCCAAAGGCTTTTTCTGGTAGTGTGGAACGATTCCAACCGCAAGTTAGCAGTGTGAAGCCGGTCCCAAGCTAACCATAAACTACACAATCTGGCCTGTGCAATATTAACATATACCCATTGTGCCATACATACAGTATGCCGGTAGTTATATTCGGAAATAGAAGTTCTGTATATTATTCATATTATCAGTCGAGTGGTCCTATACTTTAATTAGATCTGCATGTACAGACAATAAAAGAAATATAAGGACTTCACCCATTTGTTGTTCCTTAAAGGGAACCTAAACTGAGAAGGATATGGATTTATCCTTTTAAAATAATACCAGTTGCCTGACTCTCCTGCTGATCATGTGTCTCTAATACTTTTAGCCACAGCCCCTCAACAAGCATGCAGATCAGGTGCTCTGACTGGATTAGCTGGATGCTTGTTTCAGGTCTGTGATTCAGCCACTATTGCATTCAGAGATCAGCAGGACTGCCAGACAACTGGTATTATTATTTAACCACTTAAGGACCAGCGGTCGCTGGGCACTTAAGGACCAGAGACCGCTGGTCCAATCCCGACAGAATCCCAACGAATCGCAGCACATACCCGTCGCAACCGCGTCATCGCTGCTCGCCAGGACCCCCGGGACATAGACTCTGCCTGTCTCTATGACGGCAGAGTCATGTGAGCCGGTCAGGAGCCGCTTTCATTGGCTCCTGACCCTGTTTTTCAATGTAAGCCAATGGGAACAGCTTACATTGAAAGACAGGGCCAGGAGCCAATGAAATCGGCTCCTGACCGGCTCACATGACTCTGCCGTCATAGAGACAGGCAGAGGCTGTGAGATGCGGCGAGAATCGTCGGGTTTGATCGGCGGGTAGCGGCGGAGACGGCGGATGCATGCTGCGGACAGTGATTGAAATCTACGCCCTGCCGGCCAAAAGCCCACTAAAACAGGGTGTAGATTTCAATCACTGCGGTCCTTAAATGGTTAAAAGGAAACATCCATATCCCTGTCAGTTTAGGTTCCCTTTAAAGTAGATAATAGAATGCATACTACCCTGGTGCTCTTACTTTACTATGGTGGTGTGTACACAACATGCAATTTTTACTTTTTACTACAGATTTTATTTCCGATTCAGAAAAACATTGGCACATCTCATGTGTATGCTAGCTTTATTATTATTTAGTATTTAAATAGCCACAACATATTCCGCTGCGTCTTCTATAGCTGATCGATGTGAGATCTGAATATTGATCTCTGATCAATTGCTCCAATAGAATCTGAAGTAAAAATTGCATGGTTTGTATCCAGCTTTACAGTGCTGTTTCCACTGCAGGCATGCAGTGATTTGGTGAGTCCTTGTACCAGTTTTGCTCAGTGATTGTTCTTATGCCGTGTATCTTTCCTGCGCAACAAGGCAATGTATATTGTCTGGCTAGCAAACATGCACAGCCATTGTATCAAACGCCCAATACCCCAGTGCTTTTATATGTTTACATAAACAATGTAAGTGTACACCGCTATTAGTGATGTCTTGCACAGTTGTTAATAATACAGTAATGTGTGGACTAGCAGTGAGCGAAGTCATACTACATTGTACTCTGTATATTGTTTCTCATGCTATTTATATTTCTGCAGGAGGACAGAATGGATTTAATATCCCCACAGTGAATCTCTGCCCAGAAGTGACCCAGTACTTGGAAATGACTCCGGAAGAGCTGCAGCGGGTAGACCCAAAGAGCATGCCACCGTATGCCCACCGGCTACTATGCGATGCTTATATGTGCTTATATTATAGTCCTGAACTCAGCCTGTACAAATAAGTCAGCAGCCACTCTGACAGGTTTTTTTTTAGCTTGTTGAGCTTTTAATGAAGAAGGTACATTTTTAATGATCTAATTAAGCACTGGTACTATGTGTGTGCATTTTACCCGCAAGACTTCTGAAAAACTGTCTGGGTTTCATCGCAGTGTTTTAATAGGTACTTTTTATGTTAAATATTAAAGGTTTAATTTTATGAAGGAATTAACTGGCATCTCGCACAACGGAAAGGCTTCCTCAGGAAATGTGTAATGGTCAGCCTGGGCTAATGCTTCTTCCTGAACAATAGGTATAGTGAAGGTAACAATCTCGAATGTGCCCACGGCTGCCTGGAGGCATTGATCTGACCCCATTCAAGGATGCTTGCCCTATATATTTCACCAGTGGAAATATTATCTTGTGTTTATGAAATAGAAGAGGTCTTCATGTTCTCAGGTTTGCTGTATTGTCCGGCATTTCTATTTATAAGAGCTGTAAATAATTATTTTGGTGTCAGGGTCAAATTTCCTTTTGGCTTGTAGAAGATAAGCCAGGGTTTTGTGCATACAAACAGCTTTTATTAGCATCAGACACAGCTTTGATGAAATCTAAACCCTTTCTCAGGATAAAAGAAAACACAAAGCCAGGACTCATCCAAATATAGAGAGTACTGTTGCTCTCAGCAACAGAGAAAAAGTTGCAGCATAGTTGATGCATTTGTGAGTCTATTCTGGCTGGTATGCTGTTAAGCTCCACACTCTCCAACAAACCCTGTAAACTGTGATGAAACCTTTTGCTTTGTTGCCTTGAAAAACCATAAACTTCATATCTGGATGACCCCTTGTTTTCTGCTCGCCTTTAAATGCTGCTTGGGCAGAGCCTAAAGCTGTGCAATATTGCTTGGATGAACTGGTAGAACCAATTACTTTTGGATTGCAAACACAATTGGTTTATAAACAAAAATGTTGCCGGTTAATGGATAAAAGGCAATTTATGATTAGAAAAGTACAGCACTTCAAACAGTGAGGCCCTGTTCACAGTGCTCAGTTGGGATGCAGAATAATTCTGCGAGTAAACTCACTGCCCATACAGTTCTATGGGCCTGTTCACAGTACTGCATTGTAACTGATAGTGTTATTCTAACTCACTTCATGCAGGCTTTGTATTAGTCTATTTCCATTGTAGTTCAGTCAATATAATGCAACTAACCACTGTGAACCTAGCCTACATTAGATGCCTATGTTCTTTGTTTCTTGTTGTATGGGCAAGCTCGTGCTGTGTAGCACCCAGGTACTGATTGCAAAAACGAGAGAGTGGAGATGTGATATTTACTATGCAAGGATGGTTCATAGCCAGTAATGACTCTCCAAGCAGCACTTCATGGCCCCCCTCCTCCCAGGGTCACTTCTGCTATTATGCACTTCTTGTGGGCCAGTGCTATGCACACTTTTGGAGGAGCAATACCTACTGATGATTGTTTTGCTTCGTTTAGATATT
Source organism: Hyperolius riggenbachi (assembly GCF_040937935.1). NCBI lineage: Eukaryota > Metazoa > Chordata > Amphibia > Anura > Hyperoliidae > Hyperolius > Hyperolius riggenbachi. The sequence goes on from NC_090646.1 coordinate 479,755,016, forward strand.
TCCCTCACCCTTTTACATTTGCAGTTAAAGCTGACCACAAAAAAGGGGTAGCAGGGAATTTGCATGTACAGCTCACAGGATGAAAACCTGGATACTCCACTCCTGGAAATAATGTCACCTGGATACTCCACTCCTGGAAATAATGTCACCTGGATACTCCACTCCTGGAAATAATGTCACAAGTCTCATTACCACACAGTGACTCTGTATGTGCTCACTGCATCCTGGATATTACACATTGTGCTACTGCTCTACCATGTTTATTGTTCAGCAAGGGTTCATAGTGAATCAAAGGCCTCATTTAACGGCCTTTGTTGGCCTCTAGTGCTTCTGGGCTTTAAGGCATACAAGCTGATACTGCTTCCATTTTATCCTGTAAGGTAATTATTCAGTGAATGACTTCGGGCTGGTTCCCAATATCCTTTTTTATATTCAGTTCACATTGTTTTACTTTTGCTATATCCCCAAAGTTCAGACCAACATTCATTCAGAAAACCATAGATCTGTAGAATAAACTGTATGAATGATTTATTAAAGATGTTTATTTTATTGACGCTGTATCATTCCATCCAGATAAATAAAGTATTATTTACAAAGTGCTGAGGTTCAGTGTGTAATCCTTATTAACCAACCTAGAACAAATCTCCCACACAAGCAACAGATATTACACATCATACAAGCAAGACGTGCAGATCAGAAGCTGGATTAAGGCCTCTTTTTCAAGGACTGTTGTTAGGCAGTGAAATGCCTCTCAAACTCTCACAACTGCTTACTGCTGTCTAGTAACAGCTTGTTGCTGCCTGGTAACTACTTGCTGAGCACACAGCTCAACAGTTCGTGGAAAAGAGGCCTTATACTGTTGGAGCTCTCTGTGTGGGGTTTGCCTTCATTAGCTGTAATTATTAGAGTAACAATGGCCAGAGGCTGGTCCAGTGACTGCAGGCAACTCTCCTGGCCTCTCCATCCAGTCCATAGGTCAAAATGTATTTTTAAACACTGATTTTTCTCACCTCCCTTTATTTGTAAGGATGAAAAGACCAAGGCCTGCTATTCTTATCAAAGGTTCCTATTTGCCGCAGGGCATTATTATCATTTATTCATTATTATTATTTATTTACACACGTGCAATCCCAAATCATCTCTCCATGACAGCTACAATCTAGAAACCATATCACTTCTGATATATGACCTAGTTCTTGTACTGAAGACCTGCATTAACTGCAGCATCCCAAGCATACAGTGGCTTGCAAAAGTATTCGGCCCCCTTAAAGTTTTCCACATTTTGCCACATTACTGCCACAAACATGAATCAATTGTATTGGAATTCCATGTGAGAAAGACCAATACAAAGTAGTGTACAGATGAGAAGTGGAACGAAAATCATACATGATTCCAAACATTTTTTACAAATCAATAACTGCAAAGTGGGGTGTGCGTAATTATTCAGCCCCCTTTGGTCTCAGTGCCGTCAGTTGCCCATAGACATTGCCTGATGAGTGCTAATGACTAAATAGAGTGCACCTGTGTGTTATTTAAGTCAGTACAAATACAGCTGCTCTGTGACGGCCTCAGAGGTTGACTAAGATAATATTGGGAGCAACAACACCATGAAGTCCAAAGAACACACTAGACAAGTCAGGGATAACGTTATTGAGAAATTTAAAGCAGGTTTAGGCTACAAAAAGATTTCCAAAGCCTTGAACATCCCACGGAGCACTGCTAAAGTGATCATTCAGAAATGGAAGGAGTATGGCACAACTGTAAACCTACCAAGACAAGGCCGGCCACCTAAACTCACAGGCCGAACAAGGAGAGCGCTGATCAGAAATGCAGTCAAGAGCCCCATGGTGACTCTGAACGAGCTGCAGAGATCTACAGCTCAGGCGGGGGAATCTGTCCACAGGACTACTATTAGTCGTGCACTGCACAAAGTTGGCCTTTATGGAAGAGTGGCAAGAAGAAAGCCATTGTTAACAGAAAAGCATAAGAAGTCCCGTTTGCAGTTTGCCACAAGCCATGTGGGGGACGCAGCAAACATGTGGAAGAAAGTGCTCTGGTCAGATGAGACCAAAATGAAACTTTTTGGCCAAAATGCAAAACGCTATGTGTGGCAGAAAACTAACACTGCACATTACTCTGAACACACCATTGTGGTGAATAAAATGGCATATCGCGCCACCGATGACGCATAGCAATTACGCCATCAGTAGACGTGACATTCTTGCTTAAAAATGACAAGCAAATATCTTTTCTCTCTCTGCTCTTAAAAGCAGAGTTCAGTAACTTCCCCCACTCCTGTGAGGTCAGCAAGGAATTTCACACCTAGCCCGACGTCCCGGGGAGAGCCATTTTCTGCCAGAGCCATCTCCCAAAAAGCCAGCTCAAACTGGCAGAGATAAGAATCCCCGCCAAAAATCATACAATCAAACAGAGAACTTTTATGTATTTGTAATTCAAAATAGCCTTGTCACAGAAAGACAAAAAACACATTTTCTGATACCTATAAATCACCTCTATCATTCACCTGAACTACAATTTTCTAACTGTCAGGAATCAGTAGGAAAACCTCTTTATCCGGCCTGCGTAGAGCGAATGCAATAGAATAGGCATGTGTAGCCTAATTTGATACAGGGTTGCAGGCCGCTTAGGCATATAGGCTCGGATTTGCGATGTGCCAATCAGGGGCGGAGTCACACAGATTATTAATAATTGGTACATTTTCTTGCTCTGAGTCTGGGGGTGGCAACCCTGCTACCAGGAGATAACCCCGCCTTAAACACACCTACTTTCCAGGTAGTGACAGCCCAAAACTCAGGTCCTATAAAAGTGGGGCGGGACCAAACCCGCCCAGTTCTCCAAATTCCATCGACCAGGAAAGTCCATGCATGCGTTCAAGAAGAACCGACGCATGCTGTGTTAAAGGACTCTTAACATTAATGCCTACTTCTAAACCGGACTCTGGTTCTTCAAATGGACTATCAGCCATAAACAGTAAGAACTTTCTAATTTTACCCCTTTATTTTTAAGCTTTGTGATATATGTTAATTGGTGTATATGTTACGGCCAAACCAGAAATCGGCCAATTCTAGAATTGGCCGGCCATTTCTAGAACTGACCGATTTGACGTCGGCCAAAGTCCAAAATGCTGGGAATTTCTGACATTGGCCGGCCAGTTCTAGAAACGGCCAAGGTCAGTCGGCCAAAGCCCAAAACGCACAAATCCCAGAACATCCCTGGTCCTGTCCAGCACCATGAATGGCACTGGGAACTTCCTCTCTGCTCTAAAATACACACAACAGCATAATAATCTTTTTAAAGAAAAGTATTTCTTAGTTACAGCTGATGCAAATTCTGCAATAAATCTGCAGTGTGTCTACATCCTGCTTTCTTGGGAGCAGACATATTGTTAACATCCTGTGCTTTTAAATTAGCTGCTCTGCTGTGGCAGTCAGGTGACACAGGGAGAGATCAAATTACAGTGGTGATTAGTTACAGATGAGGGAGGCTGTGCACGGCTGTGGGTGCTTTGGTGTGCAGTTTGCATGGTCGGGGGGGGGGGGGGACTTTGCATGGCTGGGGGTCTTTGCTGTGCACTTTGCGTGGTGTTGAGGGGGGGCGGCTTTGCATGGCTGGGGGGGGTCTTTGCAGGGTGCGTTGCATGGCTGGGGGTGCTTTTCTGTGCACTTTGCATGGTTTGGGGAGGGGGGGGTTGCATGGCTGGGGGGGGGGGGGGCTTTGCATGGTGGGTGGGGGGCCGCTTTGCATGGCTGGGGGGTCTTTGCTGGGTGATATGCATGGTGAGGGGGGGCTTTGCATGGCTGGGGGGTCTTTTCTGGGTGCTTTGCATGGGGGGGGGGCGGCTTTGCATGGCTGGGGGTGGGCTTTGCTGGGTGCCTTTTAGGCTGGGGGTGCTTTGCTGTGCACTTTGCATGGTGGGTTGTGGGCGGCTTTGCATGGCTGGGGGGTCATTTCTGGGTGCTTTGCATGGTGGGTGGGGGGGCGGCTTTGCATGGCTGGGGGTGGGCTTTGCTGGGTGCCTTTTAGGCTGGGGGTGCTTTGCTGGGCTGGGGGAGCTTTTCTGGAGGCGCTATTCAGACCTCCCATCAGGGCGACCAGAGAGGCGGAGAGAAGCAGAGCAGCTCACACGCGACCCGCCCGGACCCGTACACTTCAATGCGGAAGTGTTCAATGATGTCACTTCTGCATTGAAGTGTATGCGTCCTGCGGGTCGCGTCACGTGTGAGCTGCTCTGCCTCTCTCTGCTTCCCCGATCCGGTCTCCCTGATCTGAGGTCTATAACTGCAGCGGGGGAGGAACGGTGAGCGGGGCTTCCTGGCTGGCGGAGGGGGGAGGAGAGCAGCTGGCCGGGGAGCGGTGCGGGAAACTTCGTGACTTGGCCGGCCACAGTAAGTCACAACGCGTTCTGGCCGGCCAAAGTCCGAAATTCACTGCCGTTTTGTATATTGGCCGGATCAGCCGGCCACTTCGCGTTGTGACCGACCAGAACCCGAAGTGGCCAGACTTCGGGTTCTGGCCGTAACATATATAACTGTATGTAATGCATTTTTGTTATTAAACGTTTTAAAAATGGGTACAATCGTACCCATTCTCCTGAAACCGCTACCCTGTGGTTAATAGAAGTGTACATTTATAACCCGTATGTGTGAATCCGGCTCAGATAGTCAGAGCTGACCCAGATTCCTGCATACTGCAAAGGGTTAACAGAGCGTTCTCAAAGTATTAGCATAATTACAGTAGCGGGCTGTGTAACCCACTTGGTGGCAGATCTTTGAATTGTATGTGCGTGGTGAATCCTTTGGCGTCCGAACGCTCCCTCCATTAGTCAGTTCATCAAACTGCGAAGTCAGGTTTACGCTTCGTGATGGACAAAATGACAGTGTGAGAGGATTTCTGACTCTGATTGATTGAGCCGCCCGCAGACCGGCCTTGCGGTCTGTGACAACCATCCCCACTGTCAAATATGGTGGTGGCGGCATCATGCTCTGGGGGTGCTTCTCTTCAGCAGGGACAGGAAAGCTGGTCAGAGTTGATGGGAAGATGGATGGAGCCAAATATAGGGCTCTTGGAGTCTGCAAAAGACTTGAGACTGGGGCGGAGGTTCACCTTCCAGCATGATAACGACCCTAAACATAAAGCCAGGGCAACAAGGGAATGGTTTAAAACAAAACAAAACATATCCATGTGTTAGAATGGCCCAGTCAAAGTCCAGATCTAAATCCAATCGAGAATCTGTGGCAAGATCTGAAAACTGCTATTCGCAAACGCTGTCTATCTAATCTGACTGAGCTGGAACGGTTTAGCAAAGAAGAATGGGCAAGGATTTCAGTCTCTAGATGTGCAAAGCTGGTAGAGACATATCCTAAAAGACTGGCAGCTGTAATTGCAGCAGAAGGTGGTTCTACAAAGTATTGACTCAGGGGGCTGAATAATTACGCACACCCCACTTTGCAGTTATTTATTTTAAAAAAATGTTTAGAATCAGGTATGATTTTCATTCCACTTCTCACGTGTACCCTACTTTGTATTGGTCTGTCACGTGAAATTCCAATAAAATTGATTCATGTTTGTGGCAGTAATGTGACAAAATGTGGAAAACTTCAAGGGGGCCGGATACTTTTGCAAGCCACTGTACATGCAGTTGGCTACACACAGGACCTGAAAAAAAACTAACTAGGAGTACAGTACAGTAATCTGTGGAGCACTGAGAGCTTCCGAATGCCTAGAGAAAATGACCCCTCAAAATGAAGCTTTTACATTTCACATGTAGTTCAAGTGCTGGAAAAGCCTGGCATACCAGACTGTTCTCTTGTATGCAGCATGTGACAATTATCACACACAACGGGCTCTATTCACAAAACTTCTCAAATGACTACCAATTGATAAAAAATAACCTTTCAGCACATTTACAACCAAAATAATTCACTCAAAGTAAGTTGTTCCTGATCATTTCAATATTACTTTTCTTACCTTAATTATATTATATTTTTGGTCTTTGAGAACTCAAAAAAGATAATATAGATAATATAGATAGCTTGGTGAATCATGCCCAATGACTTCAACAAACAATCAAAGGAGAGAACATCTGTGGAAGGGTGAGAGCCTGGCAGAGATCGGGACTCAAGCTCTCGGGCAACAGTTTGGGCTGAGTTCTGTACAAATGTGTTGCTATCCTCCAGGCTAGCAATGCATTGTGATGTTATGGAGCGGGGGAGGAAGGCCGATGGAGAGGGCAGGGAAAGGGAGAGAACAGTCCCCTCAGCCTCACCATGGTGGTTCAACTGCCAACGTATCAGGTGGGATTGGGAACTGCATACGCTTGATTCTCAGCTGAGGCCTCCTCAACTGTTGTACATGTGTAATCAATTAAAGTGTGCCTGAGGGGAAACCTATTCTAAAGATCTACTTACCAAAATGATGTGCAGTCTCTCCTGTCACCTCCAGTATTGTTACTGTATTCATCCTCCCCGCGGTCTTGCCGCTGTAGTCCTCATTTGGAGTCCTGTCTGGTACCCGTGGGAGCCCGGCACATGCACAGACCACTCTGTGTGACCTTCTGTATCGTTCTCCCACACAGCTGTGCAAAGCAGTCATGGCCAAGAGCATCCTAGGCATTCGCAGTTCAAAAACAATCGGAACTGCACATGCCCAGGACACTCCTGATGATGGTAGCTGCGCGCATCAGTGCTGGAGCGTGTGTGTGGAGAGAGCGCATGGATGGACTGTGCATGCAACCACTGGAGTTCTGAAAGGAGGCTACAGCAGGAAGGCGGAGGGGAGGCCAAACACAGTAAAGGACCCTGAAGGTGTCAGGGAGAGCCTATACATGTTGTTGATAAGTATATCGTTTATTACGTTTATCATTTATGAGTCTTCTAAGGCTTCTTTTACACAGCAAATCGCAATGCAATTCCAATCTTCACTGGGTGCTAGCACACACAAATAAAATTGCAGAAAAAAATGCAGCATGCAAGGCTTTTTAAAATCTTATTGGAATCGCATGTAGTGTAGAAGAACCCTGAATCTGATTAGTCCTTTGCAAAGCTCCTGTTCACTGTGTTTGATACCTACTGTACAAGTGAACCTTTACATTAGAATGTCACATTACTACTACAATAGTAGCAATGAAATGTTAATTTTATTTCAAATTGCAGGCAGCTTGAAACTGAGACAATCAAAAACAAGGGCTGCCAATTTGAACAGGCTACTTGCCAAGTTACATGGAATTCACAACACCTCAGAAAACTGGCATCTTTAGGCGGCTGAACTGTGTGCCCAGTGAGCAGTTGCCAAGCAGTTGTGAGAGAACAACCGTCTTTTCACTACTTATCAACTGCTCTTGAAAATGGGCCCTTTCTCTGCTAGAGATGGCCAACGGTATGCTAATCATTTAAAGTTGATGCAAATTTTATGTATGTTTTATGCAAACATATGTACCTTGGAAAAATATTTAATTTGCCTATTTTCAAGCTGAATGTTTGCATACATCTGGCATAGCATTTACATCAACTCTAAATTAGTATTCACAGGCCATCTCTACTTCCCCCTGATATAACTGACTCACAAGAGAATACAGTTACTAAAATCATTTTCTGACCACCCCATCATTTCACCAAACAATGGACTGAAGCTAAAGAAAGCTGGGCAATAAAAGTAAAAAACAAAACCAGTGTAAAAATGCTGCAATAACAGACTGCTTGCATGTATGCTGACTTTATTTCCTTATACATTAAAACTTATAAACCATTGTATTTATATAAGCATTTTCAGTATAAATCATTAAAGAGGTCTGGTTCTATTTAACAGATATGAGGACAGAAATAGAAGTACAGTCGTAGTTAAGCTGAAATGCTGTTTATTTTTAAACATATTGTTAATTCACGCTGCAGATGGCAGCTAATTCTTCAAATGCCGGTAACCTGCAGCACGCTAACAAACTGTGATGGTGAAAGTGGTTAATATTTGCTTTATTTTGCGTAGGCTGGGAGCCAGACCCCTACATGGCAGAATGGAACCTCCATTGGGTGTAGGCGGACCCAAACTGGGAACAGCTTCATTTGATGGGGTTTTTTTATTGCAGTTTTGCAGACCATAATGTGAAAAATAAAAGCAGCTGTGAATTGGTGGGTGTTTGCAGCTGTGTCCGTATTGCTGGTCTGGATAAAGGTTTGTTGATTTTGTTATGGTGTGTTTATTTTACAGGTGTTTGGTTTGGCAAGCAGTGGACTTTCGACCTCCCTTTCCCATCTGCAGCTCCCAGAGTGTGCTCCACGCTTCACATCACTGGCCTAGTGAGTGTATGGAGGTGATCCTGCCCTTGATTTTGGTCTCACGTGCCATTAAGTAGCGGACAGACTTGCTGCATTGTCCAAGGCTAAAGAGACCCGGCCTGGTCTTGAAACATTGGCTTCTTGGTTCCATCTCAGAATATAAAGCTTATAAGGAAGTGCCAGTTTTTGTCTAAATTATACTCGAGCCAAAGCTCAAGCACAAAAACACATACTTACCTGTAAGGAGAGGGAAGCCCCTGGATCCTAATAGGGCTTCCCACAGCATCCTCCAGTCCCCCATTGCTGCTCACATACCCTCCAAAGATCACAGACAAGGGCTTGTCAGTAATCTAGGGTTGAGCTCCTCTTCAAGCACGAGGACGTGCAGCTCTGTACTACTGTGCAGGCATGGCTGTGCTCTTGCCAGAAGAGTACGAAGAGGAGTCCTTAGGGAATCCTGCGTTTCTGAACCTTTTAGGCTCGGGTTCTCTTTAATCTGTTCCCAGAGCAATCTGGAGGAAAAAAATGATCGTCCAGGCTGAATTTTCCCTAGCCGATAGCTGTTATATTCCTCAGCCTTCCTTCCATTGGAACTAAAAGGTTAAGCCCAACCCCTGAAAAACAAACCAACAACATAATATCTCCCCCTCCTCATTTCACCAAACTTTACCCTTGCCACAATGCAGTCAGGGAAGTACTGTTCTCATGGCATCTGCCTAACCCAGACTCGTCCATTAACCACTTGAGGACCCACCCTTTACCCCCCCTTAAGGACCAGCGTTATTTTTTGTGATCTGTGCTGGGTGGGCTCTGCAGCCCCCAGCACAGATCATGTTTCATGCAGAGCGATCAGATCGCCCCCCTTTTTTCCCCCCTATGGGGATGATGTGCAGGGGGGGTCTGATCGCTCCGGTGGGCAGGCATGTTGCAGGAGGGGCACCTCAAAGCCCCCCTCCGCGGCGAAATTCCCCCCTCCCTCTCCTACCTGCTCATCCCCGATGATCCGGGCTGCACAGGACGCCATCCGTCCTGTGCAGCCAGTGACAGGCTGTCCCCTGTCACATGGCGGCGATCCCCGGCCGCTGATTGGCCGGGGATCGCCGATCTGCCTTCTGGCGCTGCTGCGCAGCAGCGCCGTACAATGTAAACAAAGGAGACAAATGTCTCCTACATTTACATTTAGTCTGCGAGCCGCAAACAGCGGCTCGCAGGCTATTCACGGAGACCCGCTCCGTGATCTAACAGGAAACGGCCGCTCGCGCAAGCGGCCTTTCCTGATTAATTAGGGAGGCACCTGGCGACGCACAGTTGCGTTGCTGGTCCTCCAGCTACCACTTTGCCGCCGCACGGTATGAGTGTGCGGTCGGCAAGTGGTTAAATTGCCACCCAGGGAAGTGTGATGTCACTCCTGAGACCATGGCCCTTATTCAATTCACTTTTTCTCCTAAGTTTTCTCCTAAAAGATAATTTTTCATCTTTGATTTATAACAACTTTTTAGCACTTTTCAATGAAAAAAGTACCAAAAAGTAGGTGCAACAGTACTATCAAAACTATTTTAAGTATTTGTTTGCTTGCTGGTGGTTTAAAAGGCATTTTCTTGACAAGTTTGCAAATTTAACCTGGGAGAAAACTCGGGTGAAAAAGTGAATTGCATATGGGCCCATGTGCTGCCCTAGAGTCCAGTGGCAGTGTGCTTTACACTACTGTGTCCAACGTTTTGCATTGCCCTTAGTGATGTAAGACCTGGATTATGCTTCATACACACTTGAGATAAAAGTCTTTGGAAAAGGCAAGATCACAGACCAATGTTACCCCCTTCCATGTAGTATGAGAGCCATACTCTACACAGTCTCTTCTATGGAGCTGCACTCCCCATCAGATAAAATCTTTGCAAGATGCTGCACACAAAGATGCCCGTACACATTCAAAAGATCATTATCTGCAAAAGATCTGTTCCTGCAAAAAAATCCATTCCTGCAAAATGCATTCATAGTCTGAGATCTGCAGATCGTCATACACACCTGGTTTAACAGACTTCATCTGCATATCTGGCAATCATCTGCAGATCTGAAAATCCATCCTGGTGGATCTGATCTGCAGATGATTGTCTGTTAAACCAGGTGTGTATGAGGATCTGCAGATCTCATAGACTATGAATGCATTTTGCAGGAATGGATCTTTTGCAGGAACAGATCTTTTGCAGATAATGATCTTTTGAATGTGTACGGGCATCTATGTGTGCAGCATCTTGCAAAGATTTTATCTGATGGGGAGTGCAGCTCCATAGAATACACTGTAGAGCAGGGGTCTCAAACTAAATTTACCTGGGGGCCGCACAAGTCAGGATGAGGCTGGGCCGCATAAGGAATTTCACAAAAAAAGTCCTCAAATATCATTATTAACAGTTTAAATTATTTCGTCTGAACATGAAGTGTCCTACCTTATAGTTCGCTTCAGTGCTCCCATTACAAGTAATCCGCCGTGTCCCCGCCGCAAAACGAGGGCTGCAGAGCCCCCAAATCGCCCAAGGGGCAATCCACCGGCATTTCCTGGAAGAGGCAGAGCTTTCAGCTTCAGCTCTGCCCCTCCTGACGTCAATCGCGGCGGATCGCCACCTCTGCCCGCCCCTCTCACTCTTCCTTCACAGAGAGGGGCTGGGAGAGGTGGCGATCCGTGCGGCGATTGACGTCAGGAGGGGCAGAGCTACAGCTGGAAGCTCTGCCCCTCAGCGCAGTCGTGGCTGTTTGCCTGGGGGATTTGAGGCTCTGCAGCCCTCGTTTAGCGGCGGGGATGCTGCGGATTACTTGGGAGCACTAAAGCGAATAATAAGGTAAAATAGTTAGCATCCGTGTCGCTTTTGCCGGCGCGGGCCACAAAATATCGAACCGAGGGCCGCAAATGGCCCGCGGGCCGCGAGTTTGAGACCCCTGGTGTAGAGTATGGCTCTCATACTGCATGGAAGGGGGTAAAATTGGTCTGTGATCTTGCATTTTCCAAAGACTTTTATCTCAAGTGTGTATGAAGCATAAGAAAAACAGAATACAATGCCTTTTAGGGGGTTTCTGAATAATTTCGGCAATATAGTATATATTTGTCACCAGGATTGTTTCCTAACATTTTGGTGCCCCAAGTCAGGCACCTTTTGCCTCCTCCCCATCCACTGTATAGGAACATTGTAGCCTACAATAATTTGTTTTGCAGGCACCAACAACAAATTAATAAGTTGCATACAGAAATTATTTCTCAAAATAAGGTTTGTGCAACAAAACGTTATATTGTTGAGTAGCTGCATTTATGTATGAAGATAATGTAATTGATAATCAGCATGCTCCTGTATCTTGTGGTGACATGTACAGGATCTTCTAAAAAAAATTAGCACATTGTGATAAAGTTCATTATTTTCTGTAATGTACTGATAAACATTAGACTTTCATATATTTTAGATTCATTACACTACAACTGAAGTAGTTCAAGCCTTTTATTGTTTTAATATTGATGATTTTGGCATACAGCTCATGAAAACTCAAAATTCCTATCTCAAAAAATTAGCATATTTCATCCGACCAATAAAAGAAAAGTGTTTTTAAAACCAAAAAAGTCAACCTTCAAATAATTATGGTCAGTTATGCACTCAATACTTGGTCGGGAATCCTTTTGCAGAAATGACTGCTTCAATGCGGCGTGGCATGGAGGCAATCAGCCTGTGGCACTGCTCAGGTGTTGAGGCCCAGGATGCTTCAATAGCGGCCTTAAGCTCATCCAGAGTGTTGGGTCTTGCGTCTCTCAACTTTCTCTTCACAATATCCCACAGATTCTCTATGGGGTTTAGGTCTGGAGACTTGGCAGGCCAATTGAGCACAGTAATATCATGGTCAGTAAACCATTTACCAGTGTTTTTGGCACTGTGAGCAGGTGCCAGGTCGTGCTGAAAAATGAAATCTTCATCTCCATAAAGCTTTTCAGCAGATGGAAGCATGAAGTGCTCCAAAATCTCCTGATAGCTAGCTGCATTGACCCTGCCCTTGATAAAACACAGTGGACCAACACCAGCAGCTGACATGGCACCCCAGACCATCACTGACTGTGGGTACTTGACACTAGACTTCAGGCATTTTGGCATTTCCCTCTCCCCAGTCTTCCTCCAGACTCTGGCACCTTGATTTCCGAATGACATGTAAAAGTTGTTTTCATCAGAAAATAGTACTTTGGACCACTGAGCAACAGTCCAGTGCTGCTTCTCTGTAGCCCAGGTCAGGCACCTCTGCCGCTGTTTCTGGTTCAAAAGTGGGTTCATGCTTCCATCTGCTTAAAAGCTTTATGGAGATAAAGATTTCATTTTTCAGCACGACCTGGCACCTGCTCACAGTGCCAAAACCACTGGTAAATGGTTTACTGACCATGGTATTACTGTGCTTAATTGGCCTGCCAACTCTCCTGACCTGAACCCCATAGAGAATCTGTGGGATATTGTGAAGAGAAAGTTGAGAGACGCAAGACCCAACACTCTGGATGAGCTGAAGGCCACTATCGAAGCATCCTGGGCCTCCATAACACCTGAGCAGTGCCACAGGCTGATTGCCTCCATGCCACGCCGCATTGAAGCAGTCATTTCTGCAAAAGGATTCCCGACCAAGTATTGAGTGCATAACTGAACATAATTATTTGAAGGTTGACTTTTTTGGTTTTAAAAACACTTTTCTTTTATTGGTCGGATGAAATATGCTAATTTTTTGAGACAGGAATTTTGAGTTTTCATGAGCTGTATGCCAAAATCATCAATATTAAAACAATAAAAGGCTTGAACTACTTCAGTTGTAGTGTAAAGAATCTAAAATATATGAAAGTCTAATGTTTATCAGTACATTACAGAAAATAATGAACTTTATCACAATATGCTAATTTTTTGAGAAGATCCTGTATATGATTGAAACATTACGTAAAAGCACGTTTGGTTTGCCAATGCCCTCAGAGGGGAATTGTGCTTTTTTCTATTGCATGTGACCCCCCCCCCCCCCCCCCCACCCCTCATCATTAGGAGACTTGTGTTGCTTACAAATGTCACAACCTCTATGTGGGCTAAGCAGCAGAGATAGCGGCATGTGACATTTGAGATCGCTCTTACACAAGCAGGGGTACACGAAATGTAAATTAACAAGCAGCTTCCACATAGAGGTAGGCAGTGGTGAGCAACAAATGCTGATCTTTCTGTGGGCCATACTTGCCAATTAAATACACTTTTGGTGGCCATTAAAAAGCTTGGCAGACAGATGTGGCTCACAGGCTATAGTTTGAGGACCCCGACTTTGTTCAACGACCGGTTCATCTACTGAGACCTCTTTAATATGGACAGCAGAACTATGTGCTTGCTGCACAGTTCAGTATCTGATTTGCTGACCATCTAGTGCCTTCCGACTATAATGCAGTATTTGTAACCACATCAGTGCTTCATGATGTGCGATTACACAACAGCAAAAAGATGCCTCATAACACATTTCAGTGCTGCTGCCACAGGGCTCAAATGTGCATTCATGCAGAGCCATTGCAAGTACCAGACAGGTACACCAGAGCAGCTGACCGTAAGTGGATGCACCATCTGTCTTTTGCCCATGTGGAAGAAGCATGACACAGCTTCTTTCAGACAGGTAGCTGTCAGTTGCTACCACAGACCAATTTGATTGCTTCCTGAAGATGCTTGATGATGGGCAGATCGGAGCCTTAACTACACAGTTCAGCTGTCCATGTAAAACATGGAATAGCTGCAGTAGGGCAGCCGTCTAAGATAAATTGGGGAAAAATGAAAGACAGCAGTGGTCTGAACAGCCCACCAGGAACTGATGAAGCAAAATAAAAGCTTTAAAGGGATACTGTAGGGGGTCGGGGGAAAATGAGTTGAACTTACCTGGGGCTTCTAATGGTCCCCCGCAGACATCCTGTGTTGGCACAGCCACTCACCGATGCTCCGGCCCCGCCTCCAGTTCACTTCTAGAATTTCTGACTTTAAAGTCAGAAAACCACTGCGCCTGCGTTGCCATGTCCTCACTCCCGCTGATGTCACCAGGAGTGTACTGCGCAGACACAGACCATACTGGGCCTGCGCTGTGCGCTCTTGGTGACATCAGCGGGATCGAGGACACGGCAACGCAGGCGCAGTGGTTTTCTGACTTTAAAGTCAGAAATTCCAGAAGTGAACTGGAGGCGGGGCCGGAGCATCGTTGAGTGGCTGCGCCAACACAGGATGTCTGCGGGGGACCATTAGAAGCCCCGGGTAAGTTCAACTCATTTTCCCCCGACCCCCCTACAGTATCCCTTTAAATTTAATAATGTTTTATAAAGCACTTACAGCCAGGCCCAGATTTACACCACAGGAGCCTGTAGTAACAGATGTTTCTGTCCAAAGCTGTCCAATGCCCCCGAGGCATACTAGAAAAAAGGGCGCCACCATTAGTGGCAATGATAGAAGCCACGATTAGCAGAAATTTAGACGCCCCATAAAATAGCTTTGTGCCTGCTATTTATTGCCGCAATTTGCACAGCAGGTAGCCCTGATGACCGCTATTTTATTGGGCACTTGGGTTAAGGGTTAGGCATCGGAAGATGGAGAGCTCTATGTAAGAGAAGTTATGTTTGGTCATAGTAAAATATCTGTAAATATTACCGATATTTTACTATGGTAATTCAGTAGCAGAATATTGGTAGTTTTACTAGATCAGTACTAGATTAGTAGATCACTCCTTGCGGTAATAGCTGGAGCCCTTTTCCCAGGAGACTTTATTATATGTACGCCTAACCGCACTTCAAGTGCGCTGGCTGCTGGGTCGGTTTTAGGTAAAGGCATTCCAAGCCATTACCTGGAGTGCCATTGGTCCTGCGGGGGCGACATGCCTCTGGATTAAGCCCCGCCCTGGACTAAGCCCCACCCCAAGAGTGTCTAGCGGTCATTTCCTGTATGGGAAAGCTAAACGCAAATCGCTGCAAAACGCT
Source organism: Hyperolius riggenbachi (assembly GCF_040937935.1). NCBI lineage: Eukaryota > Metazoa > Chordata > Amphibia > Anura > Hyperoliidae > Hyperolius > Hyperolius riggenbachi. The sequence goes on from NC_090646.1 coordinate 479,770,286, forward strand.
ATCTCATACAGTGATAAAACGCTGAAAAACCTATGGAGGAAAACGCCAGAAAAAAGCTCAGCGTTTTCCTTAGCGTTTAGCGATTTATAGTGTGAATGGGGCCTAAAGGTGCCCATACATCAGACGATGTATTGGCAAATCGACCCAAAGACAGATATCTCTCTCATCTAATCTGATTAGAGGGAGATCTGGCTGCTGCCCATACACCGCAAGCCAATTCTCAATTAATTTCAGCATGAAATCTCTCAGGAATCCGCCTTGTGATGCTGCATTCGCCTCCCCCTGTGTGGTTCCCACAATGTAAAATGTGCCCCCGCCTGGTGCAGTATACTTTACCTGTCTGTGTCTGTCCCTGACTCCGGGCTCCGCCTGCAATCCGCATACGCGTGCCCTAGGAAGATGTAGCTGCTCGTAATGAGCCCACTGCCATGCAAGAGTTTGTTGGATATGCTCTTGTGGCCACGCTCCTGTCCATGTACGGCCATGGGTTTTTCCTCAATGCATAGGCAGCTTTATGGTACTGTGCAGTGCGGACTGTACTCGTGTATCCTTAATACGGTTGCACTCATACATGGAGTGTATCCAGGAAGCTGGTCCAGAGGCTTCCCAGTGCTTGGTTGTCTTTTTTTTTTTTTTTATACTTTTCTCCCGTTACAGGTTTGCTTTAAGGTAAAAGTGGGTATCTCTATGTATAAAATACAAGTGTCCCTGTGTCATTGCTTTTGCGCTACAGCGCATGTCCTACACCGACACAGCCATTGGGACAGGACGCAGGACAGGGCAGGAGGTGGGGCGGCCGGCTGAGCGGGCGGGCAGCTGCTCACGACGGTGATAGACCTAGAGCCCGTTTTTAAAAGGGCTTGGGTCAGCTAGTCCTGAATAAATTGCTGCTTTCTACTATATGTTGTTACAATTCCTCTTTAACAACGGGCGTGGCCGCGGCGGCAGCCCCTGGACCGCCTAATGCCAATTGGCGTCACGTCCTGGAGCCGGCTACTGAAGGAGATCACGCGCAGGGTGCGCGCGCATCTCCTCGGGGGGTGGAGCTCTGCCTCGTCTTCAGTCTCCGAGCGGCTATCGCCGCTCGGGAGACTGTTAGACGACTATTTACATGTACAGCGCTGCGATCAGCAGCAGCGCTGTACTGGGGACAAGAGAGTGATCGGCTCTCATAGGGTGAAGCCTATGAGAGCTGATCGCTATGATTGGCTGGCTGGGGGGAGGGAGGGTTTTAAATAAATTAATTAATGTAAAAAATAATAAAAAACCACATAAATATTTATTAAAAAAATAATCACTGGGGGGGCGGCAGGGTTTAAGAGCTCTGTTGGTGGGGAGAAAAGGGGGGGAGGGAATCACTTGTGTGCTGTGTTGTGCAGCCCTGCAGCTTGGGCTTAAAGCTGCAGTGGCCAATTATGAAAATAACAGCCTGGTCTTTAGGGGGATTTACCACTGTGGTCCTCAAGTGGTTAAAGTTACAGTGACCATACCGCTTTACCCGGGACGTGTCCCGCCTTCGGGGGGCGCTGTCCCAGATTGCATGAGGTCCCTGGAAACTTACCGCTCCGGGCCCCGGAACTATGGCCACCGTACTGAATGAACTAGTCGCAGCGTCTCATTCAGCCCCACTCCAGCAGCCTGCATTGTCCTCCTCCGGCACTCACAGGCAAAGCAGGGCTACGGGAAGATGGCGTCAGGAGGCGGAGCCCTGTGCTGGAGACTATTTGTGTCTCCAGTACAGGGCTCCGCCTCCGGACACTATCTTGCCGTAGCCCTGCTCTGCCTGAGTGCCTGTGAGCCCGGGGAGCTGCACACACACCAGAGGCCGGCTGCGTAAGGGGACTTATGTCAGGTAAGTAATGCTTTTTTTTTCCCAGGTGAAATGTGCCCACATTGCGTTTATTTTGTGCTGACATGTTTGCCCCCATTGGCGTTTATTTTGTGCTGACATGCTTGCCCCCATTGGCGTTTATTTTGTGCTGACATGTTTGCCCCCATTGCGTTTAATTTGTGCTGACATGTTTGCCCCCATTACGTTTATTTTGTGCTGATCTGTTGCCTGCAATGCGTTTATTTTGTGCTGAAATGTTGCCCCCATTGCGTATTTTGTACCGACATGTTTGCCCCCATTGCGTTTATTTTGTACTGACATGTTTGCCCCCATTGCGTTTATTTTGTACTGACATGTTTGCCCCCATTGCGTTTAGTTTGTGCTGAAATGTTGCCCGCAATGCATTTATTTTGTGCTGACCTGTTGCCCGCAATGAGTTTATTTTGTGCTGACATGTTGCCCGCAATGAGTTTATTTTGTGCTGACATGTTGCCCGCAATGAGTTTATTTTGTGCTGACATGTTGCCCATTGTGTTTATTTTTGCTGGTGTCCGGGGTAACTGTTGCTGCATTTATTATTTAATGGTCATAGTTGGCTATATTTGCTGCTTTGTGGTTACTGTATACTAATAAATAGCATCACATAGTTTCTGCACACCCATGGTGTGAATCCTCGTTTGACCACATCATGGCGTAAACACTGCTTTCTTATGCCTTGCTGTTACATCATTACATTATATCCGCCCATAGAATGTCATGGCCACGGCCATTTTTTGGCGCGGCGCAGCCACCACGTTTTTCGGCGCGGCGCAGCCCCCCATTTTTCGGCACGGTGCGCTTCGTATGCCTCCCCCCATCCCCCCCCTCGCCACCCTGTCCCAGGTTGAGCCTACAAAAATCTGTTCACTGTATTAAAGTGGACCTGAACTCTTGCACAAGACAGAAGGAAAACATAGAGAAATTCACCCTGTATATATTTAAAGAGTTTAGCCTGTTCATTTGATTTACCTGTCACATGACTGCCATGGCAGAGATGGCAGATAAGCTCATTTGAAAGCACAGGCTGTTAACAATATGTCTGCTTCCCTGAATCAGAAAGGAAAAACAGTGCAGTTTTATTGCAGGATTTGTGTCCGCTGTAACAAAGAAATGTTTTTGTTTCAAGGTTATTATGCTGTTGTGTAGTGTTTAGAGCAGAGAGGACGTTGAGTTCAGGTCTCCAATTGTAATCTGTACTATCACATCTAGTTTGCAGCTGGACCAGCTGCAGTAGTAAGCGGCCAGCAGATCTCAGCCTATATACTGTGGTTGGTAGAGGAAGAGGCTGCCCTGTGCTGTGTGTGTTGTACCACGCATTAGTACAAAATATATGAATGAAGACGTGAATACACGAAGTCAATGGACTTTAGTCCTCGGCAATATGGCGGCGCGCTTGCTGTGGAGACAGAATGGAAGAAAGCAGCATAGCAAATTCGCTCCTCCCACCGTGTGAGCTAAATGTGGAATTTCCCGCAGGGTTACTCACATAGGAACTTCCCATCACTCATCTGGGAGGGTGAGAATGTAAAAAAAGGTACATGCATTTATAACGTACGAAAGAAAGAATATGATTTGTGTGCTAAATACAGACACACTGTAGCCGCACCGGAAGGAACAGAACAGCTAGTTATATTATTATTATCGCAGCCTGGTCACCTTAGTGAAAGGCAGAAAGCTGCTCATGTATTTGTATTGCATACAGCAAGGGCTGCTTGTCACCTATTACAGCTTGAAAATAACAATTTGTGATGATTGAGGGACTTACGAGTGTCACATGTCTATGACAGTACAGTGACATTTTAAGGTATTGATCAGGTACCACAGACAATAACACAGCTATGGGCGGGGAAAAGAGGACGGACTGAGCAGGAACTTTACAGAATGAGGAAGAACATGAAAGAAAGTAAAGATTATTATACCTGAGACACAAAACTGGAGCAGATCCTAGTCTTGTATAGCTCCATTACTGGCCCACTGCATGACCAGAGGAGGGGGAAGTATATGGCCACAGGTGAGCTTAGTGGGACTGGACACACAGCTAGCAATCCAGTGCTGGAAAGAAGTAAGATTTTAAAGGATAACACTTCTATTCTGTCTCCTTACCAAGAGAGTTACATAAGAGGCAAGCTACTCTGCATAAAATGCTGATGGCTGTGGGTGAATATGAGGCCATACAAGATGATGAGAGCGTGGATGAGTTTGCTGTACCACAAGGATCAGAGAAAGAGCTTCGAAGTCAGCAGTCGCAGATCGAAAGGTTGTTTGGCGTCAACGTGAATATCATAGGAGTCCTCACAGAGGATCAGCTATCGCTACAATCTACAGGACACCAGCAGATATGGGTCCAACTTTATGGAGAAAGGAGGAGCATAGTACAAGCCAAGGTAAGGTGGACCGGTTTGTGTCTGAGTGTGTTGTTGCATCCCACACTCTAATTGAATAATACAATTCAGTTATAAATTCTGTATGAATATCTACATGTGGTTGCAGCTATTTTATGACACATTTTTCTGAAAAGTCACATTCCATATCAGTTTTTTTTTCCAGCACAAAGTCTGAAGTTCTCAAACTGAACTTTACAATACGGTAACTCAATTCAACTACTTCAACTACTTTTTTTAACGACTAGGTTTTCTTTTCAGCCAGGTTGTTGATTTTTAAGTTTAAGTGCAATATAAAAGTCTGTAACCATTCTAATTTTCTTTGGTGTCCTGTATATAAATTGTTCCAGGGCTTGGTGAGAACGTTTGCGAGTTGCTAAGCTAACAGGGTCAAGGCTACTTTAACCACTTAAGTACCAGCGGTCTCTGCCCCCTTGAAAGAGTTATCAGGCGAATCTGGTCCACGTGGCGGTGATTGACAGCGCGGCTGGCGCAGTACAGGCCGACCTGGAGGTCGCCCTGACGTCATCGCCGGGGGGGGCAGCTGCGGCGAACGACTGACGGCGGAGCTTCGGCGAGAGACATGCTGGGAGCTTGGAGCTGGAGGAAGCCCCGGGTAAGTAGCACTTATTTTGTTAAGATTCACCTTGATAACTCCTTTAAGGACCAGAGACCGCTGGCACAGAAACGGCAGAATCCCAACGAGTTTGTTTTTAAACTAACAGGTTTATTATATGACAGCATCACTTTAAACTAAGTTTGCAACTGAAAATTTTACTTTATCCACTTTATTTGAAGATAGCATCACTTTCATTCGGTCACATTTGGGGCACCTCTATAGCCCACACTCTTTAGCTAGACGCTGATTTAGAAAATTCATGTGTCATAGCTTCAGAATAAGGTTGGTCACCCACTTGCATTTGCAAACTTCTCTTAGCCTAATGCAGCACGATTTTGCAGTGGTTTCCTGGGCGATTTAGAAGAAAGCGATTTTGAGCCCTGCATTCTATTAAATCGTTCCAAAAATGCTGCAGGATCCGGGATTGCGAACTCGGCAAAGCGCAATTACTCCTATGGGCTCACCTCCATTTACTTTCATTAGCTAAAAACATTGTAGTAGGCCATAGCCCTAATGCTGCGTACACACCTCTAGACTTATGTGTCAGGGATCAGGACCCAATACCCTAGGTTGACATCGCTGGCCAGGCCTGTACAGATGCATGTCAGCTATGTAGCTGACGACACTTTATGTTGCAATGGGAGGGCGGGTAGAGGGACAGCGGAGCACAGCGTGCATGACGTCATGCGGGGAGTGGCGCAGACAATGCATTCGGCTGTTGTAGTGGCTGGATAGTGTAATGGTTAAGGGCTCTGCCTCTGACACAGGAGACCTGGGTTCGAATCTCGGCTCTGCCTGTTCAGTAAGCCAGTACCTATTCAGTAGGAGACCTTGGGCAAGACTCCCTAACATTGCTACTGCCTATAGAGCGCGTCCTAGTGGCTGCAGCTCTGGCGCTTTGAGTCCGCCAGGAGAAAAGCGCGATATAAATGTTCTGTGTTTGTTTGTTTGTTTGTTTGTGGCTGTTGCGGGGGTGAATTGATCCGCCCGGCTGCCTTAACCACCTGAGCGGTATGGATGAGCTCAGCTCGTCCATACCGCCGCAGGTGATCACATGGCCCTGGGTCTACAATGGCGCAGCCTCTCCAGTAGCCTCCAGGTGTCGCTATGGGGAGGATCGGGACTGCGCATGACATCAGGTGTCATGTCTGATCGCTGCCATATCGACGACTGAAGCTGTTCTGGGAAGTTGCGGTTCTCACGGGATCGCGGCTAGGTAAATATAGCCGGCGGCGATCGGGGGGATCAGAGCGGTGCCGGGGGACTTGGGGCACATGTGTAGCTAGCCTAGTGCTAGCTACACTATTTAAAACACATTTAAAACAAAAATTACCCTCCCGCGGACGCATGTCTGCAAAAATTGAATGCCAGGGAGGTTAAGACTGCCAATATACTGGTCGATTGCCACCTGATCGACCAACAGATAGATCCCTTTCTGATCAGATTAGCTGCTGGATCTATTGGTTGCCATACACTGCACACAGATTTTGAATCGATTTCAGCTTGTAATCGATTCACAAGATGTGGAGCTGCCCCAGGCCTGCCTCCTTTGGGACCCCCTCCCCCCCCCCTTCGGCCACCAGCAATACTATCACCTGTCTGCCAGTGCAAGTCCCCGGGTCCATGCTGTCCCTTTCTCTGGCTGGCCTTCTTCTCCATCTTCACTTCACGCCCTGTCCTGTGACAAGCTTAAGTTCAAACAGTAGAGGGTGCTCTACTGTTTAAACTTCACCTTCTCTCAAGACGGGACACGAAGTGAAGAGGAGACGGAAAAAAAGGCCAGCCGGAGAAAGGGACGGCATGGACCTGGGGACTCGCGCCGGCGAACAGGTGATAGTATTGCTGCATCGGTCATCGCCGAATCAAACGCTGCTAACTATGCGCTCCTGACCCACCAGCGATCGAGCGAAATTTGTCCACCTGGACAGATCAACTGATTCTATCGATTACGGGTGGAAATCGGTCAATGTTGGCGTTAAAGAGAATCTGTATTGTTAAAATCTCACAAAAGTAAACATACCAGTGCGTTAGGGGACACCTCCTATTCCCCTCTGTCACAATTTTGCCGCTCCTCGCCGCATTAAAAGTGGTTAAAAACAGTTTTAAAAAGTTTGTTTATAAACAAACAAAATAGCCACCAAAACAGGAAGTAGGTTGATGTACAGTATGTCCACACATAGAAAATACATCCATACACAAGCAGGCTGTATACAGCCTTCCTTTTGAATCTCAAGAGATCATTGTGTGTTTCTTTCCCCCTTCTGCTCTCATGCACTGAAGTTTCATGCTGCTCTTTTCTTCCTGCAAACAGCTTTGCCTTTGTCTGTAATTCCTCAGTATGTGAAAGCCCAGCCAGCTCAGAGGATGATTTATCCAGCATGTAAAAGATGAGAGAAGCTGCACTAATCTAAATAATACACAGACAGTGTGCATAGAGGGGCTTGTAAGGGGGAGTTCATAGCAGAACCACAACACTGAAGAACTTGGCAGCCTTCCAGACACAGGCCGACAAGTCTGATTTATTACAGAGACTGTGATAGTAGAAAGAGCTGCAGTAAGCCAGAACACATTAGAATAGCTTTAGGAACTTGTAGGATGATAAAAAACAGGATGCAATTTTTGTTACGGAGTCTCTTTAAAGATTTTACAGCAGATTCGATCACAGTGATCAAATCTGCTGTATATCCACAGGAAATCAATGTAGTGTATAGGTACCTTTAGTCAGGCTGTATATGGGCCTTAAAAGGGATTCCGAATACACAATTAATCCAGGTGAATTCAACTTGATATCCTTATCACAAGCAAACCAATAAATAGGTCCATACAATAGTATTTAGCCAAGTACCTCAAAACAGAGGTTTCTTAGGAATGCAGCATAGCTAACTAGTCATATTTACTTTCTGGATTAATGTTAACTGTAGTATAATTACTTCTGTACTTGTTGTCATTGCTGTTAAAGAACAACTTTAGGTTCTATGGCAGGATACTTACAAGACCAGCGAAAAAAAAGAGCTGTTAAAATCTGACAGAACTGACAGGTTTTTGACTAGTCCATCTCCTCAAGGGGGATTCTCAGGGTTTTCTTTGTTTTTAAAAACCTTCCCTGAACAGCAGTTACTAAATCTAACTGCCAAAATTGTGTTCAAGCAAGAAGGGCGGCTGGTATCTTAATATTTGGGCGGTTAGTGCAAAACCTGTTGATTCTGTCAGATTTAACTGCTCACTTTTTTATATTAGTTTCACCTTGTGAATTACTGAAATAAATGAACTTTTGCACGATATTCTGGGTATTTGTGGGCCAGGTTTTCTCCATGACACTCCTCTTAGCTTGCTGGCACAGAGATTGCGGACCTGAATGGAAAGAAAATCTCTGTGCAGGTGTGGAGCTGAGGGGAGCGTTTGTTGCATACTGATAATAATCCTGCCTACAGGAGATGGTATACTCACCTTATCCCTTGTAATGCCAGTCCTTTGTGTGTTTCCTCTTCAAAAATCCCAAAACCATTTCTTTTCTGTTTGTGTGGAAAGCTACTCTGTGGCAGGGCTAAATGATCCACTTCCCATCAAATCGGATTATTGGAAGTCTGTGAAGAGTAGCTGCCTGTCCTTCACTGTCCTTGGCCAGGCGAGCATCATGTGTTCTCGCCACCACTGTTGTTATTTTATGGAGTCCCACTTATCTCAGATTATCCTGGCATAAACATGCGCAGCTCCTATGGGTTGTCTCACAGAATCTTTCATTATATCTAGACTGCCCAACAGTCGAGGAGTCGGAGCAATTTTGGGTACCTGGAGTCGGAGCTGATGGTTTCATAAAATGAGTCAGATTTGGATTCGGATGATTTTTGTACTGACTCCACAACCATGCTGCCCACTTCCTGACCCTTTATCTTCGCCACTCCCCTTCCCTGTTCATCTTTTAGGAGCCTTGTATTGGTTGGGTGACAAAGAAAATATTAGCACGTGTGTCCCCAGAGGCAGCTGAATCTTGTGGCAGGCAGGTAAGGACAGACTATCACATGGTTCTTAGCAACACCTTTTCTTATATATTAACCACAATGGAAACACTAATGGTGCATTATTTCTAACTACACTTCCATCATCTCTTGATGCCTGTATGACTAATACTTCCTAGCCACCTGACCATCTATGAATTAGCACTATGCTGATGACACATGCAGCAATGTGACCGAGGAACCTTTATGATGTAAGAGTGAACTGCACTGAAAACCATCCTCACATCTATACAAAGGTTGGTTAGAAAGCCTGAAACAGCTCTGCCTAAAATAGCAATGTAGATTGAATACATATGAATTATAATACCTGTACTTCTCCACACATTTCCTCTTGAAAAGCATTCAAAGTAGCTTCCGAGCAGTAATGCCAATATACTGCTTCAGTGATTTTGCTCCTGTGTAGTTATGAGCAGATGGCAGCTCCCCAACTCGTTACACACACTAGGCTGATGTTTTGTCTGCAGTCCCAGACCCCGCAATATACCCTCTAATGTGTTCTGGCTGGAAACATCTACAAAATTTCCCAACCCGCTAAAAATATTTCAGATTACAAATGACTGTTTAACTACACAGAAGAGGAAGTTTTCTTATCATAAATCAGGTTCCTCCTGAGCAATGTTGCACAGCTTGTTGGCTCCTGACCAGGGGATACTTTTATAGCTTCGTGCAAAGAAAGATTTGGGTGCATTTTAAAGGTGCCCATACATCTAGCAATGATGGGCAGATTCGACCAAGAGACAAATCTCTCTCTGATCGGTTCTGATTAGAGAGAGGTCTGTTGGCTGCTCGTACACTACAGGCCGATTTGGATCGAATTCAGCATGAAATTGCATTGCTGCTTCCCCATAGTGTATAAATGTGCCTCAAGTGCATTTAAACATTACGTGTTCTGTATGGGGAGTAATAACGGCGCTCTACAGATACAGAAGAATCATAAAACAATGTCCCTTAATGCATAAACATTCCCAAAGTCCATATAAAATTCCTCCCAGAATCCTTGGGTGTAAGGAACTTCTCCCAATCCTCCTGTGGTGAATGGTTACACTATACGCTCACCAGATATTTGGGCTGCCCTTCTCAGGATCAGCAAACAGCGCTTCTGGCCCAGCCAGTATACAGGATCTTTTCAATGTGGTCTTTTCACCTCTCGAGTACTCCAAACATAGAAAACAGAAAGGCACTGCAGTAGTGTGATACTGTATGACTGGGGCATAAATTACTTTACCAGTGCTCCCAGTTGTTACACTGACACCCAGTGCTGCTTCACCATATACTCAATAAAGCCTCTCACAACAGGTCATGGCTGACCCAGCACAGACCAGCAAGTAATGCTCTGCGGATACCATCAGCGTGTTCCGCCAACAGCAAAATTCCTAAGACTCAAACATGGCCAACATAGTGTAAAACTATGTTTATTTAGGTTTAGAGGACAGAAACCAGGAGAAAAAATATACATACTAAATCTGGTGCATCCATGGAGAAGGGGCATTTTATGGATTATGCCCCCTTTTGTACTTCATGCCCCATGTACCTTTTGTGTCTCCTTGTGTCCTCCTCTATGCCCCTTTGTGTTTCCCTGTGTCCTCCATGCCCCTTTGTGTTTCCCTGTATCCTCCATTTGTCCCCTCTGTCCTCCTCTGGATGGGAACAGTACAGGGAGTCCCCGACATTGTGGCGGGTTGGGGGTTCTTATTGGCAGGCGTTCATAGGTCAGGAATGGCCTGCATTTGGAATATAAGACAGTGACTTTTTCTCCCACTTTTGGGGGAGAAAAACTGAGTTTTATAGTCCAAAAATACAGTAAGCAATCAGTAGGGGGATAGTTAAAAAAAAAAAAAAAAAAAAAAAGAGAGAGAGGTTAACCGTCTTTCGGCTTCACCCTGTGCCCAAATTTCCTGGTGCCGTTTTTAGATGAATGCTCCACAGAGGGCTGATACAAGGGACAGGTGTTGTGGGCACACTTGCTATGAGTGTCATGGGCAGCCCCAATGATGGTCAATGAAATGTATATAATTCTGAGTTTATGCAGAATTGAGCACATTTTTATGTAAATGTATGCAGCCTGAAAATGGACTAGTCCTTTAGTACCTCAGCTCTGCGTAATATGTTGGCGCTTTATAAATACAATAAATAAAATACAAAATTGGCCCATTGCAATAAAATCTTTGCAACTCAGAATTATTTGCATGACCCTGACCATTCCTAGCAGCCACACTGTTATGTGGAGGTCACCCCAGGAACCCCTGACTGTGGCAGTTACTATGGAGGGAAAGAGGTGTGAATGTAGAGGGGGTCCTTTCTAAATGTGCTGGGGGCCCCATGATTTGTAGTTTTACACCTGCTAGCCACTGACACAGGAGATAAGGAGAAGCTCGCATAATCAAGCTGTTGTGAGTTGTAGTGTGAATTGCTCTGTTTGAAGGTGGATAATCCAGTATAAAGTTAATTAGACAAGTATCTTGAATTAGAAAAGTACCTTGGATACACCCTTGGACTTTTCCACAATTTCCAGTGCTACATCTTGGAATGAAAGTAAATTTTATTGCATTTTCATTATCTCACGTAACTTAAATAACCAATGTTTAGCTGATACGCCTTCCTAAGTCAGTACTTCCTAGAGCCACCACCCAAGCTGCACATCATGTGGGGCAGGTTCTGATAGCTTTTTACATCTGGATCATCTGGCTTTCCCCATTCTCGAGTACTTGCCATTCTTGGCCTCAGTCTCTTGTCTCTTGCACAGTGCAGTGTGGGAAAATCCAATGAGCTGAATTCTTATGCAAGTTCCTATAGATCTTTAGCAAGATGGTACTAAACAAGAATGTATAAAGGTGACATGTTGCACAATAAAGTAGTATAAATGAAGACAGTATAAATGAGAACATTCAGCAGTCATGGATTTTACATAACGATGACAGAGTACACAATAACTGTTTTTTTTATTCCTTTAGGATTATATTAAAGGACTCTGCACTCCAGAGCTGATGGAAGATTTTACTTATCCTCGGGAGATGCACTGCATCTTTGTTGGGGCTGAAGGTCTCTTCCTGGACTGCTTAATTAGAGCTACCTCAGCATGTATCAGACCTCAGACCCATGGACTCCTTAGAATCTCTGGCTTAGCAGAGGGAGTAGTAATGGCCCACAGCCGGATTCAAGCTTTTTTAGATGACTATGAAGGCAAGCCAGAGGAACTGATAACCACCATCAAAAGGAATTTCAAGGCTTTAGTAGAGGAACATAATGACCATCATGCACTGGACCTTCTTATTCTTCCAAATTCTACCAAGGAACAGCTGTTGTCTCTTGTGGAGGAAGATAAAGACATTAGATCAAAACGACCCATAAATCAGGAGACATCCAAACAACCTTTGGACAAATCAATTTGTCAGCATCCTATGCATTCTACACCAGTGGATTACCAGAGTCAGAGGCTTGACAGAGTATCGCAACCGGTGGAAATAACTAGGCCGAGGCCTGTTAGACGAATTTTACGTGAGAGAGCTTCTGAGCCACGTGAGGTGGTTAGGAACAATAAATGGCATGGTAATAACCAGCAGGTGCCACTTAGCCGACAGGAAAGACCCTTAGTAGAGTTCAGTGAAGATGACTCTGCATCATATATTCATGAAAGACATAAACCACACGAGCGAGTGGAAACATTAGAAAAAGACGATGATGAATTCCAGCAGATATCTGGATTGCTTGATACTATTATGAGGGGGGAAGATGGAGAATCCAGCTCACATCCCTGTTTTTCCATGGGAACCCAAAAAGAGTTCAATATGCTTTTAGATTTTTTTAAGACAATGGGCTATCAGGAATCTATAGTGCTTAAGGTTTTGTCAGAGAATGGAATCCAGGAGCCATCTCAGATTCTAGATAAAGTTAAATTAGAACAATCTGGTCATGACCAAAAGAGAAGTCGTCCAGTACTCAAGCATTTTTCCCTGAAAGAAGCCTCAGCTGCCACTTGTGGCAATGATACAAAAGACAGTGATGATGATGACGATTACCTCTTAGAAGTGATGAAATCGGCTGCCATAAATTGTGGCTATTCTCCCAGTGAGATTGTGGACATTGGAGATGGTTCTGTGGCTGGACTCCTAAGAAAACTCAATCAAAAAAATACTTTTGAGGATCCTTTTTCAAATGTACCTCAAAATACAGGACATGATGAGTTAGATTTGCAGTATGAGAGAAATTTTCCTCACCCAAAACCTGAAATAAATATCATTAAGCCTTCAACAGAAGCATCTGACATACTGAGACATGAGCCAATGGGAAGTAATCACCCAGTGGAGGATATCTTCCATGGTGGCCTTGAGCAAGAAACTATAGATAAGAAGGAACCAAAAGACAAAGCTGCTAAGGAAGATGAAAATGCTCCTGTTGTGACCAGTGCACTAAGATTCAATGAAGCAATGCAAACGCCTTTTCAACTTAACCTAAGGAATGAAAAAGGAAATGACCAATTAAGACATATCATCATAGATGGAAGTAATGTGGCCATGATGTAAGTAATGGTTACATTTTGTTAACAACCATACCTGTGCTTGTATAAATTCATAACTTAAGCTCTCTGCAATTTGAAGGAAAAATAGTTTAAATTTGCATTTTTTTTCATCCAGAAATTACCTTTTACTTTATACAAAAACTTTAACAGTTTCAATAAGTTCAAAGGACATATACATGTTCTAGCATAATTTTACATGTTAAGGGATACCCCAGGTCTTGTGGACATGCTTAGTTAAAGTAAATTCATGCACAGTATGCAAGGAAAACATAGATTAATCCACCCTGTATGTATTTACAGAGTTTAGTCTGTCTAAATCCCCCTCATCTGTGACTAATCACAAGTTGTAATTTGATCTCTCAGTTGTGTCAGCTGGCTGCCTCTGCAGAGCAGCTCATTTGTATGTGCAGGATGGTAACCCTATGTCTGCTTCCATTAAAACAGCAGGAAGTAGACACACTGCAGATTTATTGCAGGATTTGTATCAGCTGTAAGAAAGAGATGTTTTTCTTTAAGGGCATTTCACATTTGGACGTTGCGTTTTAGGGGACGTTAAGGTCGCATAACGTCCCCTAACGCAATGCATGGTGATGGTATTAGGAGAACGCTACATAGAGCCGCTTTAAGCTTCCTACAGACTGTGGAGACCACGTGATCGGAACACTCCGCATCACGTGGCCCCGCCAACCAATCAGCGGCCGCTCCAGGAAGTAAACACTGCAGTGCAGTGAATAATAATTAGCCATGTGGCTGGCCGCAATAGCGGACTCTCCCCTCCTCCTCTACTGCACCAAAAAACCCAAAAACTAATTACTGAGCATGTGCAAACAGTCTAATGCGGCTAAAACCCGCGTATAACGCACAGCATGCTGCACTCTATTTGAACGTGTAGCGTTACATTGTAACGCAACGTGGGCACTGTGAACAGCCCATTGATTTTTCATTACTGTGAATTGGGCTGCGTTACAGGCTGCTCTAACGTGCGCCTGTAACGTCCCACTGTGAAAGCAGCCTAAAGGTTATTATGCTGTTGCTTATCTTTTAGAGCAGAAAGGACGTTCTGAGTTCAGGTCCGCTTTAAAGAATAGGTTAAAGTTGAATGGGTATGCTGACAAAGATGGGTTATAGTACTGCAAAGAGAAGATAATTACCAAACACTTAACCAGCACTTAAGAAGGCTTAACTGTCTGGTGTATTTTCAACATAAAAGTGTGAAGTGGATTTTTTTTTTATTTTTTATTAAGTGTAGGGTAAGCACAACTAGAATAGGTTATCCATGCTTCTGCCTATAGTAGAATACAAAGAGTCTCACATGTAACTCATTTTCCTTCCTCATTGTCCAGTGCCTTGTGTATGGCAGAACTGATAGTGGCTGCCCTGCATAGATGGGGGTGGGATGGTACACTGGACAAGAAGGGTGGATATGGGTATATTAATTGGTAAAAATATACACATCCGAGCAGCCGGAAGATTTATTTTATATAACAAAAGCATTGCACACTGGCTGTGTATTATCAGTAAGTGCCTGATGTGTGTAGATCTTAATGTACAGGGGTTGGACAACACAATGGAAACGCCTTGAAAATCAACAAAATATATTTTAATATGGTGTAGGTGCACCTTTTGCGGTAATTACAGCCTCAATTCTCAGAGGTATTGATTCATACAAAATGTGAATTGTTTCCAAAGGAATTTTAGCTCATTCTTCAGTTAAAACACCCTCCAGTTCTTTTAGAGACGATGGCGGCGGAAATCGACTTCTTCCTTGAATCTCTAATAACGACCATAAATGCTCAATAATGTTGAGGTCTGGGGATTGTGGTGGTCAGATGAGATGCTCAACTTCATTAGAATGTTCCTTGTGCCATTCTTTAACAATTCTAGCTGTATGGATTGGGGCATTATCATCTTGATAGATGGCATTCCCCTCCTGAAACCGTTCTTGAACCATTGGATGACATTGGTCGACCAAAATTCCTAAATAGTCTGTTAATTCTTCCATTAAGGGAAATCATTGGCCCGGCGGATTTCCAAGAAATAGCACCCCAGATCATTAGAGAACCCCGACCATGTTTTACGGTTGGGAGAAGGCAGTCTGGATGAAATGCTTCTTTCGGCTGTCTCCAAGCGTACACTCGGCCGGAGGTCGTAAATAAGGTAAACGATGATTCGTCAGAGAAAATCAATTTTTTTTCCACTGCTCGAGGGTCCAATTCTGGTGATTTCTACACCACTCTAAACGCTTTGAACCATTTGTCTTTAAGAGTAGAGGTTTTTTAATTGCAGTTCTTCTGTGGAATCCAGATTTGTGCAGCTCCCGACGAACAGTTTTTGTGGAAATTAAGTTCTGTAGGTGTTCATTCAGCTCTGCAGTGATTTTAGGAGCCGTGGTCTTGCGGGCTTTTCTAACAATTCAACGTTTTTCCTTCTCTTTCAAAGGCAGTCATTACTTTTGAGACAGTACCTTTTGATATGCCAAGCATTCGGGCAGTCAGTAGCACCTGCCATACGAGCACCAACAATTTGGCCTCTTTGAAAGTCTGAGAGATCTGCCATTTTTATAAATTATAACCAACTTTTGTTTAAATATCTGTAAAAATTAATTAAACATATCAAATAACAAAAATTAAAAAAAATTAACATATGTCAAGTTTTGATTGCTTAAAACATGTTCAAAGATTATGATGCCAAAATGTTAGGTGTTTCCATTATTTTGTCCAACCCCCGTAGTTTCTATTGATATGTACACACTGGAGTAAACTTGGGTGAGGCGCTGTTACGAACCATCTTAGACGAGAACCTAGCTTGTGTACAGGAGCCCCCTGACGTTGCCCTTTATTGACATTCAACACCTGACTGACCTTTGAGCACATTGTGTCCCCCCGCACCTCCCACCACTGGAATTGGCTCCGTTGTGGACCGCTTGTTGTCCCTCCTCCATAGCACTTGGCCCCACCCTGTTCCCTGAGGAATCGAGTCCCAATCTTTGCAGGCGAGTCCTAGCCCAAGTACAGTTGAACTCTTGTGACTGTTGGGTTTTCATTCGTGTATGTACTGATATGGGGCTTTGTGTCTCATAATGACTACAGTAAGAAACATTTTATTTATAAGGAGAAATATTTGCACTGTTTGAATGTTTTTATACATCGTTTTTTTTTTTTTTTTTTTGAAGCATTCATTTTTTTTTTTAAGCATAAATACCAAGACTTGTGAAAAACGGTTGTTATATAGGAACTTTGAGATGAATGTAGGCATGGTTTTTTACATGGCTGCCTAGCAACACAACATAGAAATGTTGTGCTTTTTGTTTTGTAAAACTGTTAATATGTCAAAGGTGACCTTTAAAATAGCAAGCAGTTACAAGCCTTTTCCACACTGGGGAAGTCTTTTATGTGCTGTTATATGTAGTTTTATACAAACTCTAACGTATGGTGCATATGGGTTAGGTCAGGTACATTCAGGCAGGTGCTAAGTATCAGAAAATGATTGCTGACACTCTGCTACTTTGGGTACAGGCTGCTGCTTCTGGTTCTATAATCGTTGCTTCTCCTGCACTGGTGGCCTAACTCTAACCTCCCCTTCGACCTTACTGCTGACACCTATCCCTAAAGTTATCTTGCTCCTGACACCTAAGGGCCCGTTTCCACTCCTGCAGAATCTTTCATTATTTCCCTGCATGTTATTTGAGTGGGGAAACGCTACCTATGCCATCGCTAGCCTTGTCAACCGAATGGCGGCATGCCGGTGCAATTTGGACGGCATGCTGCAGTTTACCACAGCACGCATGCACATCGCTATAGCTGTGCAAGGTACAGCTATGGCAATTGAGTGAGACTTTGCACCAGCAGGGGTGCCGCGTTCGTTTTGAAAACAGATGCAACACCCCAGTGGAAATAGGCCCCAAGTCTTTCCTCTCCCGTATTGTTAACCCCTCAGTTATGCCCCCACCTCCTCTTCTGACATTACGTCTTTCTGATGCCTGTTCCTAAGCTCAACCTGTCTGATCCCCTTCCTGGTGCCTTTCCCCTAACATAAACCCAATCACAATGCCTAACCTTAACCTTCTATCCTCTTCATATAAAGCTAAGACAGAGAAGCCTCTCTGTCCAATGTCCAGTCTTGTTTTTCCCCTTTGCATCTAAACTGCTGGAATGGCACATCTTTTCAGAACTGTCTGGCTATCTCTCCACCAGCTCTTTGTTTTACCCCCGCCAATCTGGTTTCTGTTCCCACCATATAACTAAAACGGTCTGTACTAAAGTCATTCATGTTAGTCCTGGAAACAAAATCCAAAGGCCCATTCTCCAAACTCAATAGTCCTCAACCTTTCCCGTGTCACTTTCTGCATCTCCAGACTCTTATCACTAAGAATGAAGGACTCTGCACATTCCTGGATTTCCTATTGCCTGTCTCAGTGTTCTTTCACTGTCTCGTTCCAGTACTACCCATGCCTGCTGTGTGTTGCGGTACAACAAAGCTCCATTCTTGGACCTCTTCCCCTTTCCATTTGCACTCCTGGTCTGAGACTGTTAATATTCTTATGCAGTTTTCAGTATTACTTCAAAGCTGATGACACCCAAATTTCTCGCTTAGCTCATGACTTCTCTAACCTATCATGTGAAGAACCCAACTGTCTATTTGCTGTATAAAATAGAACTTATCTCCCACCATCGTTTTCCACTCTGATAATTGTTAAGCTGAAGCAGCACAGCAGGGAGCTGAAAGTGGTAGGTTTAGAAGGCCTGGGTTCTAGCATAGTAGGGGCAGCATTACAAGAAGACAAGGCAAAGATTTGCAATATAATTAGCTCAGGTGTGAGTATAAAAGTACTGTGAGACAAAGATTGGGTGCAGATTTACTTGGAGCCAGGTATGGAGAAGAGGGGTGGGGAGAGAAGTAGCATTACAGGGAGCCAAGGTAGGGTTATAAAATTACATGGAGCTGAGAGGTGGGGATGCAGAATAACCAAAAACAACAGTGTTAATCAGCATTGTAGGGAACCGAATAGGGTTTCAGAACTGCATGGACAATGAACAAAGCTGAAAAGGGAGGGTTGTTGAATTTTCCTTAGCTGCTGAACTGGGGTGCAGTATTTCTAGGAACAGAGGAGAAAGGGTATTTACAGCAGTACTGGGAACATGGATGTCCTAAATACATTAGGGTGTGCTGTGTGTGAGGGAGGTGGAAAAAGGATGTGGTTTTGTGAGTGTGGGCGATGTGTATGGTGTATTATTTCTTATGTGGTACGTGTGTTTGTGTGTCTATGTCAGTTGCTTAGTAGGTTGATGTAGAAGAGTGTGTGCTTGCATAATGAGAGGATGGCATTTCCAATATTACACAAAGACTTTCACAGGAATGAACTAACCTGCCAAACTTACTCCAAGGACTCAGTGACCAAAATTTACAAAACAGACTTAACCAACCAGACTCAAGGGATCACAGAGTGAAGATTACTTCCATAGCCTACACCCTAAAATATTTAGATATAGATGTATACATGGGGTTTTAGCTGGTTCTTTTTCTTATCCTAGGACAAAAAAATGCACATAAATTAACCCATATGCCAGTGTCTCTCAAACCTGTCCTCTTGACTCCTCAACTCTGCATGTTTTGCAGCAACCTCACCTATGCACAGGTGAGGTAATTAGTGTCTCAGCTACATGGAATCCACCTATCTGAGACACTAATTACACCATCTGTGCATAAGTGAGGTTGCCTGCAAAACATGCACTGTTGGAGAGTCAAGAGGACAGGTTTGAGAAACACTGCCATATCTGTAACTCACCTATGAATTACCACATTCAGTGTTACCATTATGTGGAGATAGGATAGCACTACGCTGACATTACCAGGCACAACACCAGGCCAGGGGTTGTCTAAAGAGTTCCCATAACTACCAGCATGGAGCCTTTGAAGAGGAGGTTGTGTTGCATTCTTGTGGGGCTCTTCTTCCTAAGCAATACCAGCCCATGTGGTTCTTGACATTTGGATTCTCTAGGGTGAGAATATGAGGTGGCAAATCATAATAAGTGTAAAAATAGCCTTAGAGTTAAAATGAAAATGAGGTAAAAATAAACTGATTTATCTCATCAGTTTATTTTCACCTGGGGATCACTTTAAGTATCCATATATCACCATCTGCCATAGTTACATTAATAAGTAGAAACCTCCCAAGTTGGTCTATAATTTAATAAAAATCCTAACATTTTTTCCTGTTGGACTCCAAGCGCTTTAGAGCTGCAGCCACTAAGAGAGCACTCAATAGGCCACCCTGAAGTGTTAAAGGGACTTGTCCAAGGACTTCTTGACTGAATAGGTGCTGAACTAGAAGAGCCAAGATACAAGCACAGGTCTCCTGTGTCAGAGGCGTTGCCCTTAAAGGGAACCTTAACTGAGCTAGTAAAAAAAAGTCTCACCTATCTGGGGCCCCCTGGGGAAGTCCTGTGCCCGCACTGTCTCAAACAGATCCTCCGGTTCCCCACAGGCAGCTAGTTTTGGGAGTGCGCATGCGGGGCTGTAGCCGCACGCATACTTGATTGTGCACCCGCTGCTGTGGCCGTCCTGTGCAGGCGCAGAATGCCTGCTACGTGTACGTTTGTACGTGATATGCGTACTGTGCCTGTGCAGAACAGCCACAGTGGCGGGAGTGCGATCAAGTATGCACACGTCCAGAGTCGTGCAGGAGTACAGCCGAAAACTAAACTAGCTGCTAGTGGGGAACCGGAGGATCGGTTTGAGACAGCGCGGGCACAGATCGTCTGCAGGGGACTGGGGGAAGCCCCAGGTAAGTGAAACTTTTTTTCTGATGACCAATTTGATTTCCTGTAGGGCCACACTTTTTTGAATGTAAATACAAAGTGGGGGGCTTGAGATGGTGTGTACTTGAGGTGTTCTGTGGAGATGGTGTGGACCCCCAGACCTCCTTGTTATGCAGGGAAAGTAGATGGATCAGCAATCTGGGAACGCTCGCCCAGAATGGGATGAACAAGAACTTTAATTTGAAATGTTTTCTGTAAACTTCCCTTTGTGATTAGCAATATGGCTTGTCTCTTTAAGTTTTTGCCCACTCATTAATTTAGTGTGTGTGTTTTATGCTAATTGTTGCACCTAAATGTGGTTTTGCACAATCATTCTGTAAGCATTTTAGAAAGACTGCATTGGTCGAAATGTTGTGCTCTCTACTTTGGTACCTGAGGTAGGAGACTTATGGAAGCTGCCATATTTATTTCCTTTGAAACGATACCAGTTGCCTGGCAGTCCTGCTGATCTTTCTGGTCAGTAGGGTCTAAATAACACACCTGAAACAAGCATGCAGCTAATTTTGTCAGATTTGTCACAGACATCTGATCTGCATGCTTGTTCAGGGTCTATGGCTAAAGGCAGAGGCTCAGCAGGACAGCCAGGCAATGTGCATTATATAAATGGAAATAATTATATCAGCCTCCATATCCCTCACACCGGGGTTCCCTTTAATACCACCTGCAAATGCTAATCAACTCTGCCATGATTATGATAAGTTTCAGTTTCACTTTCCTTGTTGTTACGCTCCTCTAGTTTATGAACCATACTTGCAATTATTATTACACTACTATTTTTTTAATTTATTCATATAGTACCAACATCTTCTGTAGGACTAAACAGAGTACAAAACAATAGTGGGGAGGACAGATACATGAGTAGTTCAATTATAACATTCAACTACACAAGTGCAAAATACATGTATAGTTGATTGGTTTAAAGTGTACCCAATGCAGTTTGAGATGTAAAAAAGGGATACAGAGGCATGTTCCCATCTGAAGGACATGCCTCTGTGAGCCCTCCTTGCATCTTTCAGTGTCCCCTGCTCCACGCTAACCCCCCCCCCCCCCCCCGGAATTTGCCAACATGCAGCTTGTCGGCAAACTAATAAGGAACTCCTGTGTAACTCCCCCTCCCTGTCTATCAGAGCCTTCTCACTGGCTCTCCACTGCCTGCTCCTTGCCTCTCCCCCGCCCCCTCCACGCCAATCAGCGATATGTGCTCTCTGAGAAGAGCACAGAGCTGCTTCTGCAGCGTTGTGACCCCAAAGGCCACAGAAGCAAAAGTAAATAAGAAGAAGAGGACATAGGAGCGGTAATGGACGCTGCCTGATCCGCCTAAAAACTACAAAAAAAGTGTAATTAGCATGGTCCTGTGGTACCTCCCTGTCAGGTTGTGCCTTAGACCAGGGTTTTTTAATCTTTTTACAGACTGTACCAGTTTTATCACATGACTAGGGATCAGGCCGACCACGTGCAGGGGAGTTACGGTAGTGAGGTGAATAACACACTGATAGCTGCACACACCACATGCAGCGATATCACAAGCCCCCCCCTTGCTGTGTGCATGACAGGACCTACTGGCTCAAACAACAGCTTTTGCCAAGTGAAAGGTTAATGTTAATATAACATGAAAGAAACACACATCTACCATAACAGGTAAGCTCACTCATCTCATTTAGTACTGTGATCCTTTGTACATGCCTTACGAGACTTTAAGTTCTTCAGAAGAGGATGTAGAACACTTTCTGTTTCCACTGCTGAATTTTGCTATTTATGGACAGTGACGTTCAGTTGCTTAACAAAATGTGACACTTCCTCTTTAAGGGAAAATGACATCCGTGTTTACTCCACAGCAGGTGTTTTCTGCACCATCCATTAAGCATTCCCCACACACTCTTTCATGTGTATATCTTATACTTTCCATGACTCATAACACATACTGGTGAGACTCATAAAGATTGCAGTCACCTCGTGAATGTCTGCCCATCTTCTCATTCAGGCCGGGTACATATTACATTATAATAATTGTTATTGTGTACTGATTATTAATATTGTGCACTAATATCTTTCAAGGTGGTCTACACAATATATACAGGTGACAATCAAAAAATTAAAATATGCAAAAGTTCATTTATTTAAGTAATTCAACTTAAAAGGTGAAACTATTATATGGAATAGACTAATTGCATGCAAAGCGAGATATTTGAAGCCTTTATTTGCTATAATTGAGATGATTATTGCTTACAGCTTATGAGAACCCTGAAATCAAAATCTCAGGCCATTAGAATATTGTGAACAGGTTCAATATTCTAGGCTCAAAGTTTCAGACTTATTAATCCAAAACACCTGCAAAGGGTCCCTGAACCTTTTTTTTTTTTAGTTTTTTTTTATTATATCATGTAGCGAGCCCAGGGCTCGCTACATGATAGCCGCTGCTCAGCGGCATCCCCTGCCCGCTTCGATCGTGTTCGGCGATCTCCGATCAGGAAATCCCGTTCAAAGAACGAGATTTCCTGGAGGGCTTCCCCCGTCGCCATGGCGACGGGGCGGGATGACGTCACCGACGCCGGGACATCATTGGGAGTCTCGAACCACCCTTCAGCGCTGCCTGGCACTGATTGGCCAGGCGGCGCACGGGGTCTGGGGCGCACAGCGCGACGGATAGCGGCGGGGCGGCGGCGATCGGTGTGCTGACGCAGCTAGCAAAGTGCTAGCTGCGTGCAGCAAAAAAAAAAAATTAAACAAATCGGCCCAGTAGGGCCGGAGAAAACCTCCTGCGCGGTAGTTCGAGATTACCACCAAGGAGGTTAAAGGAAACCAGAGATGAACGCTTTGGCACAAAATAAACATATCGTCCAGTAGATTTTACAAAAATAAATACTATACCTGGTATTTTCGCCGCTCTGGTTTGCCGTTTTTTTGTTTTTTTTTACTAAAACGCCATTCAAAACACAGTTAAAGGGATACTGTAGGGGGGTCGGGGGAAAATGAGTTGAACTTACCCTGGGCTTCTAATGGTCCCCCACAGACATCCTGTGCCAGCGCAGCCACTCCCCAATGCTCCGGCCCCGCCTCCGGTTCACTTCTGGAGTTTCAGACTTTAAAGTCTGAAAACCACTGCGCCTGCGTTGCCGTGTCCTCACTGCCGCAGATGTCACCAGGAGGGTACTGCGCAGGCCCAGTATGGTCTGTGCCTGCGCCGTATACTCCTGGTGACATCAGGGGGAGCGAGGACATGGCAATGCAAGCACAGTGGTTTTTAGACTTTAAAGTCTGAAATTCCAGAAGTGAACCAGAGGCGGGGCCGGAGCATTGGTGAGTGGCTGCACGGGCACAGGATGTCTGCGAGGGACCATTAGAAGCCCCAGGTAACTTCAACTCATTTTCCCCCGACCCCCCTACAGTATTCCTTTAATGAGAAAAGCATATTGTTTAGTGGGCTGTGTGTAAAATGAAATCAACATTTCTAAAAAAAAACCTCTTTTGACAAAACAAATATAGATTACAATTTTTTTTTCAATATACCCTTACATTAGCAGCTCCTCCCATCTCATCACAGCTCTCTGTGATGCTGCAAGTATACAGAAAGGAGAAAGCAGAGCCAGAAGGGGGCAGACTTGGGCTTGAAAAGACATCAGAGAACACAGACTCAGCTATAATGATTCCTGAGCAAAGCCAGACTCAATGCTCAGTCAGGGATTTTATCAGGGGCAGGGCTGATGATAAGCAGGCTGAGCAGTGAAGGATGAAACAGAGAACAGGGTAGGTGTTTTCTCTAATGTTCCCACTGATATATATGGTAAAATACATGAGGGTGATTCATCTCTGGTACACTTTAAATCAGTCTGGTTCAGTAGGAATTGCAACCATGGGAAAGACTGCTGACCTGATAGTTGTGCAGAAAACCATCATTGACATCCCCCGAGGTAGTTGCAAATTAAGTTGGATGCTCCCAAACTCCCACATAACTTTAGATTAATGTGCTTTGACACAACACTTTGGGAATATCCAACTTGTTTTGCAATTGCCTTTTGAGGATTTCCATACTTATGGAGGGTATAACTTTTGAAATTGGTAACATCATCGATCGGGCATGCTCTATTACCTATTTTAATTTCATAATTAAATTGGATAGTCAATCGGCTACCAAGTCAGGTAGTATATGGCCACCTTAACTGTTCTATTTGGCTTACTGAGGAGGACGTGATATGCATCTAACTGACTGGAGGCTTGTGGTAGTCACTGATGGACTGCCGCTGTGCATGTGCTGCAGTTGTGGCTTGCCTTTGTAAGTAGATTCTACCTGATAGATCAGTTTTAATTTGTAATTCTCAAAGTACCGCATAAGCTGAAAAAGTGTGGGCACCTCTTCATTACAGCTTTAACTCAATAAAGCTAAAATAGGTAAAAACAAACAAACAAAAGATTAACTTGGTGGTAAGATATTTTGTATTACCACATTCCTTGGACTAGTAGTTAAAGAGACCGGGAGATGAGTCTTCCTGCTGTTTACTTACTTACCCGGGCTATCTCCTGCCCCATAAGCATGGATGTGTCCCTCGCCGTCCTCCCGCAGTCCTCCGTTCAGCCGCAGTCAACTCCCGGTACGCGGCTCAGCCGGACTCAGTCTGACTGAGTGACTTCAGCCGGGCCCTTCTGCGCTTGATGTCATTGAGCCGCTTACCGGGGAAGATTGCGGCTGAACGTAGGCGCTGAGGAGGACACCGAGGGACACATCCATGCTTATGGACAGGCCCGGATTTACATCACAGGAGCCTATAGGCACAGATGTCTTGGCACCCTCCAGAAACCCACAAACCCCCGCTGAACCGCACAGAAAGTGTGCTGGCTGGCCCAGCTGTCACTTCTCCCTTACCTGTAATAGGTAGCTACAGGTGTACCTTAGCATTAGGTAACCAGCTAGTGGTGCCCTGACTGAAGGGAGATCTTGTCAGTGAAATGCAGAGAGCCAGGTGACTAAACTCTCATTTACGCTTTGCTCAGGACTATGCATAGGGAAGGAGGGAGGCGCTAGGGGAAGGGAGGGAGCCGCCCCTTCATCAAAAGGCTCCTGTAGGCGCGTGCCTACATTGCCTAATGGTAAATCCGGCCCTGCTTATGGGGCTGGAGGAAACCCCGGGTAAGTAAAAAAAACAGCAGGAAGACTCAGCTCTGAGTCTTTTCAAGCAAAATGGATCGCTGAAATCACCATTAAACCCAACTGATGCTCAACTACTACTGTAAACCTCTGGCTATAATTAGTTCACAGGCTTCGACCATGCGCCTGTATAAATATGTGCAATGTATGATAAATTCTGATGTAGTAAACTTTGATTTAGTAAACTACTTGGCCAGGGCCCTTGAAGTTTTCTATAAAAACATTCTCCTCTATCTGCTTCTGTGCTACCTAGTTCCTCTTCGGACTCTGCATTGTTTTGCACACATGTGTATCTGTATATGTCAGCATCTCCGTACCTGGCAAGATACCAACCGTCGCCTATAATTGCTTGCACAGACATGCTCTGCATGTAGAACCATCTATTGCTGTTTTACAAAACTTAGAGTGTGAGGTATGCAAAGCAGCAGCCAAGAAAGCCAGAGGCTAGCTAGGGCACTGGAACCATTGTACGGCTAGAAGGCAGAATGGACTCCATTAACCACTTGACCACTGAGGAGTTTTTACCCCTTTAAGACCAGAGCAATTTTCACCTGTCAGCTCTCCTCCCATTTTTTCGCCAATAACTTAATCACTCCTAATAACACCAAAATGATCTATATCTTGTCTTTTTTTCGCCACCAATTAGGCTTTCTTTGGGAGGTACATTATGCTAAGAATGATTTTATTCTAAACACATTTTAATTGGAATAATAAGAAAAAAATTGAAAATATTTATTATTTCTCAGTTCTCTGCCACTATAGTGTTAAAATAAAACTTTCTACTGTGGATAAAACCTACACATTTTATTTGCCTATTTGTCCCAGTTTTTGCAACTGTTAACCCCCCTGGCGTTACAATAAAATAGCTAGGGGGGCAGCACTTTAAAAAAATTTTTTTTTTTTAAATCATGTAGATAGCCTAGCGCTAGCGGTATCCCCCCTCCCCTTCCGATCGCCTCCGGCGATCAGAGCAAACAGGAAATACCGTTCATAATGGGATTACCCCCGTCACCATGGCGACGATCGGGATGAGGTCATCGACATCATCCACGTCATGGCGTCGGAGGGAGTCCCGATCTACTCAGCGCTGCCTGGCCGTGATTGGGCAGGCTGCGCAAGGGGTCTGGGGGGAAGGGGCGGCGCTGCGCGTTGGGTGGCGGCGATCGTGTAGTACACGCAGCTAGCTGCGTGTAACAAAAAAAATTGTGCAAATCGGCCCACCAGGGCCTGAGAAATCCTCCGCGGCGGCTTAGCCCGAGCTTAGCTCGGGCTTACCGCCATGGAGGTTAAAATATTTCCCTAGTACAATGTATGGCACCAATATTTTATTTGGAAATAAAGGTGAATTTTTTTCAGTTTTGCGTCCATCATTAATTATTAGTCCACAAATTAAAAAATAACAGTAATATGCCCTCTTGACATACCTATTTCAGTCAAGGCAACTATTTATGTATTTTTTTATTTTTTCTATACAAAAAAAATGTATGGGTACTGTGGGGGAGTTTGGAAGGGATATAGTTAATTTTAGATGTACGTGTTGGTATTTTTATTAAATAAAATGTGTTTAGATGTAGTTTTACTATTTGGCCACAAGATTTTCTCACTCATTATTTCCGATTCACGTGAACACTACTGCGTGGCACTGTAACTTCAGGAAGATATGACACAGGTATCTAATTGATGCTGCCGTTCATTGCGTTCCCATTCAGGTGCAGTGAGAAGTTAATGTGAACAAATTCTGGATGCCAATGTCAAACATACACTGATGAAGCTAAGGTTGAAAATAACATGGTTTCTAGAACAAGGGGGGACACAGAGGCATGTTCCCTGCTGCATGACATGCCTCTGTCTGTGTGTGTGTGTCCCGCGCCACTCTCTCACTGCCCCCCCCCCACACACACACACTGCTGTGCTACATGCGATTGTCGCCAGTCTCAAGGGGAAGGGAGGCGAAGTATTCCCTGCTTAAACGGCTACTGGGGGCGTTCCTGCAGGCCTTCCCCAGTTGCCATTGGGCAGCTCTCCCTCTTCACAGCCGCTCCTTCACCTCCTTGCACGCTGCTCTGTGTGTGAGATACACAGAGCAGCTCTTCCAGCGTCGTGACCCCGGGGGTCACAGAATGGAAAGTAGATTACTGCAGGCCAAAGGAGCAGCAGGGATTGTGGCTACCTGATCCATACAGTCCCTCGGATCAGGTAGCATTGTTTTTTTTTTTTATTTGCGTCACCACCTCAGGTTCCCTTTAACATTTCCAAGTATGCTGGTTTAATGCACTCTTTCCTGCAGTATCTGTTCTCTATTTTTGTTTAACAAAATGAATATGTAGTGTGGCCAGGGGTGCACAAGCAATTGCATCCAACTGTAACTAACCCAATTTGTCCTGTTGGTATTGACAATTTATTTGTTAAGGCAAGTTTAGGGAAAGTTGTAGGTATTTCTCACTAGACAGATGGTTTATGGTTTAGTGATTTCCTCAGGAGAACAGAGGAAAAAAAAACACCTGGGTAGACGGAGATGAGTTTACAACTTCAGTCAAGCTTACCTGCTTTATGCGTCATCTCTGGGCAGATTTCTTCTTGCTTCCTGTTTTGGGAACATAAAGCTTTCTGTTGAGGTTCTTGTCTCTGCATGTTCCTTTAGAGAACAAATAAGGAGCTAGTACAGTAACACTGTCACCAGGTCCTGGATTGCTCTAGTCTCTGCTTGTTCCTGGAGAGAACAACTAAGGAGCTAGTATAGTAACACTGACACCAGGTCAGACATTTTGATATCTTGGTCAGGTTGGATATAGAAGTAGTGCATGCGTGATAGTGGAGTAAAATTGCCAGTTCTACCATGAAGATGCTATGAAACTGGAACCTAAAGCCTATTGTATAAATTAAAGTGAACCTAAAGAGACGTTTAAAGTATTAAACTGAGAATGAACCAAGGAAGCTGGGTACTTACATTGCACCTGCTCCTTTTGTTCCCCCCTGTTAGTATTGTGCAGTGATCTGTTCTGAGACAAGCTTCAAGCAAACCCAACTGTCAGAGAAAGATTGACTTACCAGTGCATGCCCCCAGTGTAAGTTCAATCCCCACTCACCCTTCCCACGCCAGTCCACCCTTTCACTTGGCAAGGGATTGATCTCATACTGTGGGTGGTGAGGGTTGGAGGCAGGTACTGCGTCTGGGTCAGGATCCAAATTACTACTCTGATAGATTCCCTGGAACTTTACATACGGATATTCCACTATATACTCCACTTCACTAGGTGAAAAGGATATGGACTGTGCAAGTGTATCCTTCCAACTACATGGGACTATTTTAAAAGTATTTTTTTTTACCTTCACTTCATTTTCAGTTAATTGTACAAATGTTGGTAAGCTGCATGCTGAGCAGATTTAGCAACGTGTTCATCAAGTTGGATAAAAAACAGCCTGTAATGTAACTACAGTTCCATTCCTTCACCCCATTTGACGGCTGCTTGGCTGTGTATGATGCATTGGGAGATTTGGCAGAGGCTGGGGATGGACATAGTGAAACAAATGTCCGGCTGATTATGGTGACCTCAGTAAAGGGGGATGAAAGGTAAAATTACATTTTTGCTTTAAAACATTAAACACAGTAAAAAGTGTATAAGGTGCCCATATACTATATGTAGTATACAGGTGCCCATAAACGTTTACATTTCCACCCAACGTGGAAAACAATCCTTCTGAATCTGATCAGAGAAATATGACACCCCCCCCCCCCCCCCCCCCCCTAATACATGGCACACAGATTTTCAATAAATGTGACCGGAAAATCTGTTGAGCCACAGTGTAATGCTATGGAACATTGATCAACCACCACTCCCCTGGCGCATCCGATCAACCAAAATCTTCTGTCCAATCATAATTTCAGTCAATGTTGCAGTTTCATAATTAGTGAGCAAATAAAGGAGAGAGTTTTTCTACTTCCCTCTGGATACAGCAGAAACATTTCTGCATTGTTTACACAGCTCAGTACACTTTAACATAATGTGGTTATTAATTAGCTGCTAAATTCAGTGAAAAGTTTTAGTATTAACCCTCCAGTAACTTGGAAACCATTTACCGTTTATCATTTTGCTATTCGTTTTTTGCTGTGTTTAATTCTTTACACCATATATAAAATTTGAATTTTAGGATGAGAGTTCAATTTCACCTAACAGTGTTACCCAGTGACTGTAGATGTAAACTTTCTTTTTTAATGCTGCAAGACAATGCTTATTGTATGTAGAAGGTTTACACTTTTGGACTGCTGTTAGCTAATGATGAACAGATATTGCTGGAAGTGGAGGCAAACTAAAAAATGATAGCCACTAGCTATTAATCAAGTAGCTGCCAGCTGAATGATTATTACAGCTGCTGGGTAATTGATTGCAGCTAGTGGTTTTCATTTACTAGCTCTGATTCAGGTTCGTGAGCCAGTGGACATGTATGTTATGACGCAGTTCCCCAACCCTGTCCTCAAGGCCCACCAACCGTACATGTTTTGCAGAAAACCACAAACATGCACAGGTGAGGTAATAAGTGTCTCTGCAGAGCTGATTAACTACCTCTGTAGATTTCCACAAAACATGCCCTGTTAGTGGGCCTTCAAGACAGGGTTGGAGAACATGTGTCAATAGAATTGTACGATCAGAACCAGGGCTGGGCAGAGGCGAGAGAGGCTTCAGCCTCAGGGCGCAGTGTAGGAGGGGGTGCACAACTCAATCAGCAATCATTCCCCTATTGTGTCTGAAGCAGAGAGAAATAAGAAAACGGGATACATGGCAGTGACTGCAAGCCAGATAACTAGAGATTAAGGTGTTGGGGGCCCTGGGGCGCCTGTTAGTCTAATAGCAATCTGTGTGTGACAGTTGGGGTGGGAGGGATTGAGGGGCGCACTTTGGTGTCTCAGCCTTGAGTGTTGGAGGACTTATTCCTGCTCTGATCAGAACTGTTGTCAACATTATCATACTTTCTTCTACAGACATGGCCTCCACAGCCATTTCTCCTGCCGTGGCATTGCGCTGGCTGTGCAGCACTTCTGGGATCGAGGACATCGGGAAATTACTGTGTTTGTGCCTCAGTATAGGATGAAAAAGCACAGTAAAATTAAAGGTATCTGCCCACATCATAAATGTCTATAAATGTATTTTCAAATTTCCAAGCCAAGGGACTATGGTGGTATATGTAACAACTGCAACCCATTATTAGAAGTCAATCCAACAGTTGGATTGACTTCTAATCACTCTTATCAGCTGTTTGAACAATAGCAAAACACTTTTATTAGTTGTTTCAACTTGTTTCACAACAAAAGTTGTATGGGGCTCAACAGACAGGGTTGGCAGATAGTTGGACAGATAGTTGGTAGGTGTGTATGAACCTTTACAGACAATCCAATCATTTTGATCAAATTGTTAATTGCTGGGAAATTAATGTTGGTAAATGCATGCAAGGCCTTATGCAGCACAATTGTCAACCAGCTTTTGTTGTGAAACAAGTTGAAACAACTAAAAAAACATTTTGCTATAGTTCAAAAAGCTGATAAGACTGATAAGAAGTCAATCCAACAGTTGAATTTGAACAATAGCAAAATACTTTTTTTAGTTGTTTCAACTTGTTTCACACCAAAAAGCTGTTTGACAATTGTGCTGCATAAAGGAATGCTGTTGAGCATGTGAATGGGGCTTAACAGACAAGTCTGTCATATAGTTGGACAGATAGTTGGTAGGTGTGTATGAACCTTTAAAGACAGCTGTTGAGCATGCGAATGGGGCTTAACAGAGAAGTATGGTAGATAGTTGGACAGATTTGTTGGTAGGTGTGTATGAGCCTTTAGGTAGAAGTGAATTCTACTGCCGACCAATCAGTAACAAGCATTAAATAATGATTTTATTGTCTTTTAAAGCGGACCCAAACCAAACATTTTTTTAATTCAAAATATTTAGTTGCACCCCTCTGACACATACAAAGATAAATAAACACTCCTTCAAGCCTATGAGCATTTTAGTGCATGCTTTTCATCCTTCTCTTTCAATAACTAGGGTTATACAGGTGGCAGCCATTAGCAATTCCTCCATTGCCAGACACTACTTTCTCCAGCATTTTGCCGGATTCTGTCCCGACAATTTGAAAGGAAGGGAGGGGTTTCTCCAAAAAATGTAAAATATTTTATATTTGTCATCATGCAGCTGAAAAAAGGCTGCTATTTATTATTATAATTTAGAAAATACATTTTATTTCTGAAATCTTGTATTTTTAATTTGGGTCCCCTTTAAGAGTTTGGGTGTGATGGTAAATATCGATCCTGCATATGGAACACTGCATGTACTATATGTGCAAACAGCCAATCAATTTAAAATGGCAGGAGCGGGAAGCCCGCTGGCACTTGCAAGGAAGAAGAGTTTTGGTGGAAAAGCAACCCCACATATGAATCCATTTCTCTGGCACTCTTTTCTGATTAATTGCTGATTGTGAAATTCTGTATAAGGTCTTGCTGCACAAAGACGCCAGGGGGTTGATGGTGCTGACATAAATTGCCTCAGCTAGGACATGCTGACAAGAAATCTGCTGATCAACCTGAATACTTGGATCAGTTGTTTATGTATGGTTACAGGTGAAACTCTAAAAACCTAGAATATCGTCATCCTGGCCACAATTCAGAAATTTAGGTCTATCTGTAAGTATAAGGCGACCCCCAAGCTTTATTCAGTCAGACCTACATTTTTCAACTTATAGATGAGGATATACAGTGTATTATTATTTTTAAACTGGCTTGCTACAGCTATAATGGGAACTTTGTATTATCCATCCATTAAGGCTAGCTGCAAGAAAATGCATTATAATGTACTGAAGTGTTTATTAAATCCACAGAACACAGTTATATTTAGTCTCAGTGTGTGGGTATGAGAGAGGCATAACAATGCTTTGTTGCAGTAGAGGAGGGAGACCCATGGTTCCATGCAAGTTCAGTCACCTCATGATCCTTTAGCTACACAGCTAACAGTGGGATCACTGGTAAATAGGTAAATGCTAGTGTAATAAAGATATACTGTATTTTGGGACTATAAGACTCACTTTTTCTCCCCCAAAAGTGGTGGGAAAAAGTCACTGCGTCTTATAGTCCAAAAGCAGGGAGTTCCTGACTTGTGAATGCCTGCCAATAAGAACCTCCAACCCGCCACAATGTCGGGGACTCCATGTACTGTGCCCATGCAGTGGAGGACACAGGGACAAACAGAGGACACAAAGGGGCATAGAGGAGGACAGAGGTGGACACATGAGGACACAGGGAGACACAAGAGGTAAAAGGGAGCATGAGGTACAAAGGGGGCATAATCCACAAGATGCCCCTTCACCATGGATGAACCAGGTTTAGTATATATTTTCCCCCTGGTTTTTGTCCTCTAAACCTAGGTGCGTCTTATGGTCAGGAGCGTCTTATAGTATTATCCAAAAAATACAGTATGTAAACTCTTTTTCCTAACTTAAAGTGGTATGAAACCCAGCATTTCGTCTTTGCTCTAAAAGAATATTTACAGCATATAATATGCTACCACAATTTTTTTCTAGCAAAACAGCATTCAAACAGTTAAACACAGAACTTTTTCAATAGAAAGCTCCCTGCAGTGAGAGTAGCATCCAAACTGGTTAAAACATTATCTTGTGTTTACTTAAAGCGGATCTGAGATGCAAAACTAACTATGACAAGTAACTTGTCTATATATCTTATCTAAAGTTTAGATAGTTTACACAGCAAATCTAGCTGCAAACAGCTTCAACAGTTTATGATAATTTATTCCTGTGATAAAATGAGAGCGGCCATGTTCTGTTTGTCACATTACACACTGGCAAGCTGATAGCATCTGCAGCCCTCAGCCTGTGAAAACATCACTCCCCTCTCCTCCTCCCCTCTGCCTCTGAAATCTCTGGCTAGTAACCTTCTCCTCCTCTTCCTGCCCAGACTCCCTTGCTACTAAGGCTCAGAGTGCCAAGGCGCTCTGGAAAAGCTGTGGGTGAGGCTTGTTTAGTTTATAAGGAATTAGAGTATTAAAACACAACAAAAAAAGTATTTGGCTTGAGGAATGCCCTTTATACTATATGAAAGGAACACAATTATGCAATGAGTGAAAGTATATCTCGGATCCACTTTGATTGTAGCAAGTGAAGAATGTAAACATTCCCTGCCAGTGCAGAAACGCCTTCTAATGTGTCCAGAACACAGACAGCTGCTCAAAAATCATTACTGGGTACATTACAATATAAATACACCAGTTATGAAGAAAATGCAATGGCAGCTTTCAGAGCAGATAAACTATACTTTGGGAACTTGTCATTTCTAAATGAATAATAATAATTGTGCACAAAAGCAAATATGATAACTGTATGTGTAAAAAGAAGAAAACACATTTTTATTGAATATTATGTCAGAGTTTAATACCCCTTTAAGTTTATTAACTGTATGTGTATAGTGACTTATTACACAAGGCTATACAGAGTACATAGAACCATTAATATCTGTGCCGGTCACCAATCTAGTTAACAGTTAAATATATTTATATACACATTGTCATAGCAGGGCAATTTGGTCAGAAGCCAGTTAGTGTACCACTACTTTTTGGGAAATTAGGGGGAAACTGGAGCAACTAGAGGAAACCCAAGCAGACATGAAAAGAACATACAGACTACGCAGACAGTTTCCCGGTGGGATTAAATATCAGAGTACTGGCCACTTAGATACTAGAGCAGTGCCCCACTCTTGTGTGTTTCTCATGTGTAGTGGAACTAATGGAAGTTAGGAAGTGACCATAAAAAAATCAGAGCTTTGCAAATCTATCAGCTGATTAAACTGATTATTTGCTCCTTCATGAGTTCCATGCCACACAAACAACACTATAGGCAGCCAAACACTTATAGATGGCCACAAGACTCCACCATCAGCTAGATCCCTCTCTGACTGAAAGGTGAGCATAATTTCTGCATGGCACAGGGCAGCACATTATATGAGGCAGATCTGGGGCCCAAGGGAAGCACATCTAAGATGAACAGGAGACCAGCCTGAAAACAAACACTGCTACTGCTGCGCACATGACAACAGGTACGACAACCAAACTAGTGTATCTGTCAGCACAACTTGCTTCAAAATGGTGAAAAAGCTGGATACATTGTCACTGCACAGAGAACATCATTTCAGAATTTGGTGATAACTCCTATACAGTCATGTCTACTTCATTATTCAAAGTGCAAACAAAATGATGTTAAAATGGCTAATGTTTTTTAAATGTTGTATCCCCTATTTAGAACAACACTTCTTAGTGGAGCTAAATCAATTGGGTCTTCTTTCCTTTACCCCTTCAAGAACTGTGGAAAGAAAAAGAATAGCATCCTATGATGACAGGTACCAATGTTGTCACATAAGAGTATGAATAAGTTGTATGTGCCGTTATTATCCTTTACTTGACTGGTCCTCACTTCCCTTTCATTGAACTAAATAAAGCATTTAGCAAACCTGAAAGAAGACTGGGGTGCAGTAATGAAACAGGAAGCTAAACCATCTCTTCTTAAAATATCCAATCCGGTGCAAGGAAATTGTAAACCTCTTCGCACAGGATTGATGTTTAAAAGACATCCAAGGTGAAAATAAATTGATGAGAAAAACTATTGTATCCACCCTCCTCCTTTTAAAAATGATTTTTTTTTTTAGATATACCACAGTTTTATTTTATAATTAAATCCAGTTTTTACTGTATCATTGTCTCTACTCAATATCACCTTCATTGAGTTCAAATCTATGAATTATTGACCCTTTTTATCTCTTTCTTGCTCTCAGAAGCAATTTTCTGACAGGAGAATAGTTTTATGGCTGTAATTAATTATCAGTGAGGGTTATGATATAGTCTGACCCAGTCCGACTCAAACAGAATCTGTCACTTGCATACCTGATGTTTAACTCTTTCAGGCAGAGAAAGGAAAAAAGGAACACAGCCTAGTTATTTGTGTGCTAGGCACTGTACATACACATGTATATATCATCATGTCACATGTCACCTTGGTTGTCCTTTAAGGTGAGTTGTAAAAGTGAACATGGCAACAGAGTGATTAAAGCCCCAGTTCAGACACAGTTTTCATATTGAATTTAATTTAACATTATTTTAAATTAATAATGTATAAAAATGTTTGTAAGAACATGGTTTTTGCTCTGATAGCTAGAGCCACGCCTCTTTGCTGACTAATAGCCTTTTATGGCTTCAGATTGAGATGAGGGGAAAGTGAGTGAGCAGGTAGCTGAAGATTGTCCAGGAGGAAATGAAGACTATGGAGTGGTGCAGCAGGTCATTTATACATAAATGATATACAAAAACTATGATGTGTAAAATGCATGTCAACTTGGGCATTAACACTCTTGCCTTGCAGCTGTAGAGTCCTGGATACAGATCCCACCGGGGTCATCTCGTCTCCCTCTACAGCCTCAGCTTCCTCGAAAATTACTTACTTACATTTTTAAAAATTGAAAAAGTTACTCTAAGACCAAGGAATGCAGAACAGGAATTGAATGCTGCATGTTTATTACACATTGTTTCCCTACCCCACAGAAACATCTTCAGACTCCTTGTATTGAAGCTTTTCTGGCAATTGCAGCCTTTGCCTCAGATCTCCTGGCATAGAGGGTTGGGTCCATAAAGTGTTAACCCATTAGCAACCACATATAGCAAAGCCATTTGTGGCTGCACAACCAATTTTTTTTTTAATTATTTTATTTTTTGCCACTGGGGAACTGTGCCTTCCCCAGCCTGGCAGGGTATGCAGAGCGGCGCAGGGAACTGCCATATTTACCTGTTCCAGACGGCTGGATGGCGTCTCCTTTCCTCCACGGGCGGCTCTGCAATGCCGACATCCTCTTCGAAGTTCTGATCACATGATATGACGTGATCGTAAACCCTGGGGGATTGTGTCAGTGGTACAGTCTCTTCCATCACCACTCTTCTACCTCCAGGTGGTGCTGCAATGCTGACACCATCCCCGGGTAATGATCACATGCTATATCATGTGATCAGAACTCCAAAGAGGATGCCAGGAGTGCAGCGCTACCGCTAGATGAAGAGGAGAAGCCGATCCAGCCACCCGGAAGAGGTAAATATAAAGAGGCTCCCTGTCACTCTGCATAGCTGCATTAGGCAGCTAAACAGCATATACCATTTTAAGACTCCCTAGCACAGATTATCTGTCTTGAGATATTGGGCTTGATTCATCTAAAGCAGCACGGCTTAATGATCGGTAGTGTGCTCTATGCACGCCTTACATAGCAGTGTGCACTACCATGTAAGGACTGTGCCTTCCTTAGTTACGCGCAAAGCAATACACGTAACATTAACTATGGTGGGCCCTGCTTCTGTGATGTATCGCTACCGCAATATTTTACTCACGGCCGCTACTGTATATTGCTATGTAAATTAATACAGTAGTGTCCGCAAGTGAAGTATCGTCACCCATAGTTAATGTTATGCGCATTGCAATGCGCGTAACTAAGGAACGCACAGTCCTTACATGGCAGCGCACACTGCTATGTAAGGCGTACATAGAGCACACTACGGATCATTAAGCCGCACTGCTTTAGCATCGCGGCTTGATGAATCAAGCCCATAGTGTGCAGGGCTGCTAACAGGTTAATCAGTAGACAAGGACAATCCATAATATGAAGGATCCAGGAAACACAAAGGCTTAGAAATCATTGTTTCCTGGATCATTCATATTGATTGTCCTCATCTCCTGATTAAATATTACTGGGAGGTGTGGTGGCACACCCAATTAGGGATGTTGATTGCTACTTTATATGTTTCTCCCATTTATATCTTTATTTTGGATCCATAAATTCCCATAGTAATGTCTCAAATGCTCATCGTGACTGGGGTGCAGAGCACAGTGGTTAGACGTACCCTAAAACAGTGGAACTTTCAATTCCAAGAGCAGGAAAGTGGGGTGAAGGTAATGCGCATGCACAGTACATGCACCTCACTATCCTGTATTACTCAAACCTATTAAATGAAACTGAGTTGAAAAGATGAAAATATTTTTCAGAATGCTGTGTTGTTTTACTCAGGTTCATGCTGCAGCTGGCTGAGAAGACAGATGGTGTAATAGTTACTAATGATTACCTTCGAGACATGTCTTTAGAATCCGAGGTTTGGCAAGCTATAATAAAAGACAGGTATGCACAGTCCACTTAAAAGAGCTATTCTTTCTACAGCTGTATCCATTTACCAATATTAATGCCCCCCTAATTGTTTTTGGGGAACATTACAGATTGCTACAGTACACCTTTGCTGGAGACATATTCATGGTTCCTGATGACCCCTTGGGTAGAAATGGGCCACCTCTGGACCAGTTCCTGACCAAGAACTTACTACCTAAGTAAGAGTTTTTGAACATAGGTCTGATGTGGTTTTTCAGTGTGCTTTTGAGTTATTTATTTTTATGCTGTGCTATCTTCCTTTAGATCTAAAAGTAAAGGCCACTCATTTGCTGGTAGAAGAACTCCCAACACTTCCCATAGCCCAACAAAGCCATCATCTCAGACAGAGGTCCTCAACCTACGAGACAGAAAGCCAGGTGGACATAAAGGCAGAGAGGAGCTAGAATTTCCCCCTGCCAGGGACACTGAAAGACTCAGACAAGAGCTTCTAAGCATCTTTCCGCAACAAGATACAAAAGTGGACTTTATCCTGCACAGCGAGCCAAACCTGAGTGATCTCAACAAGCTCTCCGAACTCATAATTAGCCTGAAGTTTTAAAGCTGGTAAATATCAGGACATGTAACAAGCCACACACTGTACAAACCACTCGTTTTAATAAATTGTTTTTTTTTTTTTTTTTTAGAAAGATGTTTTTTATGTAGAGTATTTAATATTTAAATACAGCTATTTGCAGCACAAATTGCTTTGCCTGTCAAACACTTTCCCCAAAAATAAGTGTATGTGTGTGCTGTACTGTCTGCCCTTCTATGTGCTCTTTGTGGACTGGTAAGGCGAAAACAAGTGCAGAGAAAAACTGGAGCAAAAATGGAGAAGCAGCTGAAACCTGATTGGTTGCTCTTGGCACCTGCTCCATTCTTGCTCTTATTTTCTTTGCATCTTATAGGTGTGAGATGAAGTGTAATTCTTTTTACACCATTGCTCAGTGTGTCAGTCTTAGTAATTTAAATTAGAAACAAAAGGTTTTTTTGTGTTTATTTGTAAGTGGTAGCTGCAGTGATACTAAATAAAATTTATAAATGTATTCTAAGAATAGGTACCTACTAACCTCCATGTGCTCCGCACTGTTGCTCTATGGACCTTGAAATGTCATTCTGTAACCAAAGGGGGTTAAGGCTACTGTTATGTCTACAGATTGACTGTTTGTGGTCGGGTGCAGGGAAACTCCCACCACTAATTGGTAGAGGTCATGAACAAGCTTTTCCCGCCTTAGAAAACTGTCTTATGCCTCCCTCCCTTTCCATGTATAGCAATCACCCTCTTTCAGGTACGGGAACCTCCCATTTCCAGACACAGCCCCACATGCACATCCATACTTCCTTTTTCCTTATTATGGGAAACTCCCATTCTATGAGCAGTCCTTGTACAGCACCCTCAGAATGACTACCTCCCTCTTCAATCTGCAGTCCCCTCATCCGTGTACAACAGCTAATCTCCAGTGTGCAGCAACTCTCCCTCAACACAGCTATCTCTGGCTCTGGTGATGATTTGGGCACCGCCATAGGCCGTAATGTGAATTACGGCATAGCGGCGATCAGTGACTAATTTGGGAGCCGGAGTTCAAATTAGAAAAAAAAAAACTAGGTAAAACTAGGTAATTTGACCAATGTCATCAGCCAGTGCCCGAATTTCATGCTACCCCCTCTCCCTCTTGTGTTGCTGCAACTCAGGGGGAATAGCATTAATGCCGCCCCAGATTTTCAGCAGGCGCAAGGTGAGCAGTCTTCAGCTTCACCGTGCCCCGAAATTTGACAGTGCCGATTTTAAATGTACGCCCCTCCCTGTCATTTCCTTTCAACCAAAAAGATGGCTTCTCCCATGAAATCACAAACATTTGCCTGTTCTTTTAAAACAGGGTGGGTAAGAGATTATATTACCTATCTATTTTAACCACTTGCCGACCGCGCACTCATAACGCGCGTCGGCAAAGTGGCAGCTGCAGGACCAGCGACGCAGATCTGCGTCGCCGGCTGCAGGCTAATTAATCAGGAAACAGCCGCTCGCTGTCAATTCGCGGCTCGCAGGCTAAATGTAAACACAAGCGTAAATAATCCGCTTTGTTTACATTTGTACAACGCTGCTAACAGTAGCAGCGTTGTACTAGATCAGCGATCCCCGGCCAATCAGCGGCCGGGGATCGCTGTCACATGACAGGCAGGAGCCTGTTAGACCCTGCACAGGACAGATCCGTTCCTGTGCAGCCTCGGTTCTCCGGGGAAGGAAGGGAGGGAGGAGAGGGAGAGGGGGAATCCTGCGCTGGAGGGGGCTTTGAGGTGCCCCCCCCCTCCAGCCACACGCAGGCAGGAGCGATCAGACCCCCCAGCACATCATCCCCCTAGTGGGGAAAAAAGGGAGGCGATCTGGTCGCTCTGCCTGGTGTTTGATCTGTGCTGGGGGCTGTAGAGCCCACCCAGCACAGATCAGCTAAATCAGCGCTGGTCCTTAAGGGGGGGGGGGTAAAGGCTGGGTCATCAAGTGGTTAATTACTAATGTAACTTAACCGCTTGCGGACCACGTCACACCGATGGGCGTGGCCACGGCGCAGCTCCAGGACCGCCTAACGCCAATCGACGTAAGGTCCTTGGGGCAGGTATTGCAGGAGATCGCACGCGCATCTCTGCATGAATGACGGAGCTCCGCTCCGCCTTCAGTCTCCCAGATCGCCGCTAGGAGACTGTTACACGGCGAAACCACCATCTAATTACCGTGTACAGCACTGCGATCTAAGGCAGCGCTGTACTGGGGACAGCCGTGTGACACAGCTGTCCCCTCCAGAGGCAGGGAAGTGATTGGCTGTCATAGGCTGAAGCCTATGACAGCCAATCACGCTGATTGGCTGGCGGTGGGAATACAGAAATAAGCTGCAGTGGCCCAATTTAAAAAAAATTGCCTGGTCTTTAGGGGGTTTAACACTGCGGTCCTCAAGTGGTTAATGACAGTATGTTTGTTTAGGCTGAAGTTCCTCTTTAAAGTGGACCTAATTCCCCCTCATCTGTGACTAATCACCAGTGTAATTTGATCTCTCAGCTGCATCTGCTGGCTGCCTCGGCAGAACAGCTAACGTGTAAACACAGTGTTAACCCTCGGGGCGTAACTAGACTTAACAGGGGCCCCCTTGGTCCCCGAACCCCAAGTAGGTCAGGTAGTCCGTAGCCGGTTAATGGCAGCAGAGAGTGTTCTGCTGTGAAGCAGCCTCTGGAAGCAGGAAAAATTACACATGCTCCTGCACACGTTTTTTGTGAGCAAACAGGGAGGGTTTTTTGCTAGTTGGCTGCAAGTGCAGTTGAGTGGAGGAGGGGCCCCAAAAGCCTCTGCCCCCCCCCCCTGTGATGGCCGGGGTCAAAGGGGTTATTGTTCCCATGTTGAACCTATGTCTGCATCCATGAAAGCAGGAAGTAGACACACTGCAGACTGATTGCAGGATTTGTATCGGTTGTAACAAAGAAACGTTTTTTTAAGGGTTATTATGTGGTTGCTTATCTTTTAGAGTGGAGAGGAGGTTCGGAGTTCAGGTCCGCTTTAACAACTACAGATCTAAGGTGTAATGAAGGGTAAAATGTATCTTCACTTTCCTAAAGAAAAAAAAATCAAACTATTTCTGTATAGTTACAAAATTAAGAAACTATTACGCAGACATACCTAAATGTGGTCTGTCTCAGATTACTGCATGAGCTTTCCTGGTTTCACTGTGAAACCTGCCTTGCATGGATTTTTATTATTATATCTATATAGCGCCAGCATCTTCCTGGGCGCTGTACAACAGAATACAGGGTATAACTATACAATATAAACCAGTGGTCCTCAAACTAAGGCCCGTGGGCCGAATGCAGCCCACTGAGGCTTTTTTTGCCCCCCACCCCCCCCCCCCCCACACACACACACACACACACACACACAAAATGTACTACTACGGTCAGCTACATCTTTAAATATTGGTGGTCCACATATAGTATAGCAGTGCTGGCACCACTCATCCACATGGAAGCCAGAAAGCAGTAATTCGCTAGTTTCCAATCAAATTCCACATCAGATGACACTGCTGTCCAATTGGACTTCAGATTGTCACCTGGGTATGCTTCACTGTCTGGCCCGCAAAGACATCATTTTATGTATTCTCCGGCCCCCCAGCAGTCTGAAGTATGTTGACCCGGCCCTCGACCCAAAACGTTTGGGGACCCCTGATATAAACAATACAAGACAATATTCTCCTGGCTCTCTGCACACATACCCAGCATGCTGGCAGATGTGCAGAATTAATCTGTCATTGTAGTAAAAAGGATGCAAACTATCTTATTTAAGCCTTACCTAGAATGCTCCCGGCTACATGAGCGGCACGGCCCTGCCGGTGGCCTCAGGCTGGCGACCTCGTCCGGTCGCCTGCTGCAACAGAGAGGACCCCTGGCCACCAGATGGGAGCAGAGCTGTGGCGAGGGACACAATCTTCCGGGGGCTGGAGGAAACCCCAGGTAAGTAGATCTGCTTTTTTTTTTTTTTTTTTAAACACCTTGGATGGTTCCCCAATCCTGTCCTCAAGGCCCACCAACAGTACATGTTTTGCAGGAAACCACACACATGCACAGGTGGGGTAATTAGTGTCTCAGCAGAGCTGATTACCTCTGTGGATTTCTACAAAACATGCACTGTTGGTGGGCCCTGAGGTTTAAAGCTTTTGTACAGACAAATGAGAAGAGAATTCTGGGTACCTTTAACACCAAGTTGTAGATTGTTACCATAGTTCTCAGATAGGGTCTTTAAAACATTACACCAGCTAAAGACCGACATTGAAAGACAATAGTTAATGGCACCCAGTTTACAAAATAACTTCTGCAGTAATTATATAGATTTATGTATTGGAGTAGTGTTTTAACATCTGTGAAATTGTGAATTTGTCTAAATCCGCCAAATTAACTAATGAAATCTGATCAGAACGGTTTTCCATTTTAAAGAAAGTCAGTTTTTAATTAAAGCTTTTAGGAACAATCTCACAGACATCAACAATTACACAAAATCCCATTAATGTCAAGTCCTGAAAATCTGTGCATTTTATTCATGCTGTTCTAATTTCTCTGTGCTTTGTTAGCCTGATAAGTACAATTATGGATTGTTATGTGTAGAGAAACATTAAAAACATACAGAACTACTGATTACAGCTCATGGTCATAAGCTTTAGGCCTCTTTCACAGTGTGACGTTAAAACAACATTTGACGCAGAATAACTCACTGCAATGAAAAATCAATGCCCCGTTCACAGTGCACACGTTGCGTTGGTGACTAACTGCACATTAAGTGAAAGTACTGCATGCAGTGTGTTATGCAAGTTATTAGTTGCGTTGGACTGTTTGCACATGCTCAGTAATGACTCAGAAACATACTTTTCATTGCCTGTATGCAACCGTAACAGGGCATTAAGTTGCGTTGCGACTTTTTTGGGGCGTTGCGTTGTAATTTGCGTTGCGATTGTAACGTCGCATCAAAACCCAACACCCTACTGTGAAAGAGGCCTAAATGTGCACAGACGTAAAAGTATATTATATATATACATATATATACATATATATATATACACACACACACATTTCTTTTTCGCTACAAGTCTACTGAACTCAAAATAAAAAAAAAAATGTAAACTGTCTACTGAAATAGTTGTTAATCAGAATTTGTATCTAGACTGTCAGTGTCAGAGACTTAAAGGGAATCAAAAGTGAGGCCTCCATATTTATTTCCTTTTAACCTCCCTGGCGGTTTAATTCCCGCGGCCGAGGTTTTTTTTTTCACTTTTTTTTTTTTAGCATGTAGCTAGCCTAGCGCTAGCTACATGCTTCCCCCCCTCCCTGCGGCATCCCCCCGTATGTTCCGATCGCCGCCGGCGCTGCTTGCCCATAAGGAAATCCCATTCTGAACGGGATTTCCTTGAGGGCTTCCCCCGTCACCATGTTGACAAACGGAGTGACGTCACAGGGAGTCCCGATCCACCCCATAGCGCAGCCTGGCAGCGATTGGCCAGGCTGCGCAAGGGGTATGCGGGGGGGGGGGGGGCCCTGTATCTGCGGCGGGTAGCGGCGCATCGGCGGCGGCGATCAGACCAAACACGCAGCTAGCAAAGTGCTAGCTGCGTGTTTGAAAAAAAAAATATGTAAATCGGCCCAGCAGGGCCTGAGCGGCACCCTCCGGCGGCTTACCCCGTGTCACACACGGGGTTACCGCCAAGGAGGTTAAAGAAGAACTGTAGAGAGAGGTGTATGGAGGCTGCCATATTTATTTCCATTTAGGCTATACCAGTTACCTGGATAGCCTGCTGATTCTCTTCCTCTAATACTTTTAGCCATAGACCCTGAACAAGCATGCAGCAGATCAGGTTTTTCTGACAATTTTGACAGATGTGACAACATTTGCTGCATGCTTGTTTCTGGTGTGATTCAGCCACTACTTCAGCCAAATAGATCAGCAGGGCTGCCAGGCAACTGGTATTGCTTAAAAGGAAATAAATATGGCAGCCTCCATTTATCTCCCACTACAGTTCTCCTTTAACAGCTACTCTGCAGCTATATACTAAGGTTAGTTAAATGCATCTC
This sequence comes from Hyperolius riggenbachi, assembly GCF_040937935.1. NCBI lineage: Eukaryota > Metazoa > Chordata > Amphibia > Anura > Hyperoliidae > Hyperolius > Hyperolius riggenbachi. The sequence goes on from NC_090646.1 coordinate 479,814,457, forward strand.
ATGTGTACATAAACACAGAAGTAAACTAATGCCCAAAAGTGAGAATGTCCCAACGCATTCTCGGTTTAACCTTCCTGGCGGTAAGCCCGAACTGAGTTCGGGCTATGCCGCCGGAAGGCACCGCTCAGGCCCCGCTGGGCCGATTTGCATAATTTTTTTTTTGCTGCACGCAGCTAGCACTTTGCTAGCTGCGTGCAGTGCCCGATCGCCGCCGCTACCCGCCGATCCGCCGCAATTCCTCTCGCCGCGGCCGCCCCCCCCCCAGACCCCGTGCGCTGCCTGGCCAATCAGTGCCAGGCAGCGCTATGGGGCAGATCGGAGTCCCCTCTGACGTCACGACGTCGGTGACGTCATCCCGCCCGTCGCCATGGCGACGGGGGAAGCCCTCCAGGAGATCCCGTTCTTTGAACGGGATCTCCGGATCTCCGATCGCCGGCGGCGATCGGAGGGGCTGGGGGGATGCCGCTGAGCAGCGGCTATCATGTAGCGAGACTTTGTCTCGCTACATGAAAAAAAAAAAAAAAAATTAAAAAAAAAAGATTTGCTGCCCCCTGGCGATTTTTTTGCAAACCGCCAGGAGGGTTAATAAGATTTACTGGAACCCCGTATCACCTGAGTTCAGGTGCATAGCTCTGTCCCTTGCAGAAAATGGCCGTGGCCTTCTCTATGGCCCAGTGCACACCAAAACCGCTAGCAGATCCGCAATACGCTAGCGGTTTTGGGAGCTTATTTCAGAGCGATTCTAGGTATGTTTAGAGAGGTTTTCTAAACATACCTAGCGGTTTTGCGTGCGTTTTTGTGTAGCAGATTACACATATTGTTACAGTAAAAGCTGTTACTGAACAGCTACTGTAACAAAAATGCCTGGCAAACCGCTCTGAACTAGCGTTTTTCAGAGCGGTTTGCGTTTTTCCTATACTTTACATTGAGGACGAAACGCTTCCGAAAACCGCAAACGCGCAGCAGGAGGCGCGTTTGCGGCTTGGCAAAAACCGCAAACCGCCGGTGTGCACCATCCCATTGCAATACATTAGACAAGCGTTTTTAGAGGCGGATGCGGCCGGCGGATCGCTCCAAAAACCGCTCGGTGTGCACTGGGCCTAAATCAGATATAGAAAAGGCAGCTGCCTTTTTCTGCAAGGTAGCAGGGCTACATGCTGGAAGCCAGCAGATATGGTGCTCCACAGAATTATATACAGAGGACATGCACATGTATGCATGTTAGCAATGACAAACCAAGATGGCTGAAAGGGTAGAGTGTCAGCTTCCTGGTCAGTATCTTTTTGTTCTCAAAAGCAGAGGTCATCTTAATATAGCTTTAAAATTCCTAAGCTTTGGCAGTGATGAAATGCCTTTAATGTTACAAGATTGTTATATGCGAGTTAGGAGTCTGAGTCATTGAATCAAAAACGGAGGAGTCGGATGATTTTTATACAGACTCCACAACCCTGCATGTCCAGTATGTACACAATGTTCTCCTTGTCTGGGGATTCACCAGGGAATAGTTAACGGATTGTTGGAGTATCCTAATCAAAATCACTTGAATATGAAGTTCACAGGTAAATGGGGTGGATGTTGTGTTAATTTCCTTGAACTTGTACTAGTGGTGTCTGGAAAGGGCCTCATTAAGAATATAGAATCCATGGCCACTAATTCTGATCTGAACAATAAAAGTTACCACCCTAATCATGCCTGTGGTTTGTTTCTGTATAGTCAGGTAGGACGATTGTAAAGGAACAAGCCCATGTGATGATAAAACGATTTGTCATTAAGAGGGTACAATGTAATGTTGTGAAAAAACACTCTTGATACAGTCAGATCATTCGATAGGGTTAGAAAAGGTTGAGACAGGAGGACAAAGAAAGTATATGGATCAGTTAGACTTTACATCTGATTGCACATCTATAGCTAATAAAATCAGGGAAGTGTTCAACAATAAAAATCGTCACAATCTGGTGAAAGATTTGAGTGTGGGTACAAGTCTATATAACCGACCATTGAAATCCTTTGGAAGAGACCTAACTACTAGGGATGATCAATGAGATGCACAGATTTCCATGTTTATGCAGGATTATGTAAATATGCATGCAAATATATGCAACTTGAAATGGGCCAATCAATTTAAACCTGGGTAGGACTTTATTGGTCCATTTTCAAGCTGCATATATTTGCATAAAAATGTACATAATCATGCATGAACTGGCAAGTATTGGCATCTCATTGATCATCTCTATGTGGCCACTAATACTGAATATCAAAAACCATCTATAGATACATGGCTGAGTGAACAGACCCACAGACAGTTATGCATGTAATATGTGCCAACATCTGTGCATACATTTTGAAAACATGCTCTGTTAAATGATAATCAATAGAAAATAGAATCCATGGCTTTATTTGCAGCGGGACAGCATTGTTTTTTTGAGAACTTCATGTACATAAGAACTATTCACATTTTGAGGATATGATATTGTGAAAAACTCATATATTCATACAGGGCAAGGTGGCACTCGTGATCCTGCATAAAGGGAAGCCCATGGGGTAATGTAGAAGTTTTTTTTAACTATTAGTGATTTATGGTGTAGGACCATTTTTAAAAACTGACTCAACCATTACACATAAGAAGGCTCCTTGGATTTCCAAAACTAAGGTGATGGCTGATGGGCCCCATTGGACCTTACGGAAAGAAATTAACCATTTCAGCCCACAGGGATTTTTCACCTTATGCATCAGAGCAATTTTCACCTCCCATTTATTCGCTAATAACTTTATCACTACTTATCACAATTTATTCATCTATATCTTGTTTTTTCTGCCACTAATTAGGCTTTCTTTGGGTGGTACATTTTTTACTAAGAATTTTTTTTATAAATGCATTTTAACAGGTTTAATAAGAAAAAAAATGGAAAAAATTTCTCAGTTTTCGTCCATTATAGCTTTAAAATAATCCATGCTACCATAATTAAAACCTATGTATTTTATTTGCCAGTTTGTCTCGGTTATGACACCATTCAACTTTTGTCCCTATCAAAATGTATGGCGCCAATATTTTATTTGGAAATAAAGGTGCATTTTTTCCGTTTTGCATCCATTACTATTTACAAGCTTATAATTTAAAAAAAAAATGTTCATAGTACACGCCCTTCAAAGTCATATTTAAAAAGTTCAGACCCTTAGGTAACTATTTATTTATTTATTTTAATTGTAATTTTTTGTCCCATCAAGTTTTATTTGGGTAATATTTTGGTGTGGGAAACAGTTAATTTTTAATGTTATTATATGTGTAAATTGTAATGTAAAAAAAATAAGTAGATGTAGTTTTACTATTTGGCCACAACATGAGTTGAGAGTTTATTGATAAGATGAGTTTATTTTTTTCTCTTTGTGCTTCTCGATCACCGTAAGCACAAGGAGGATGTAGAAAATTTTATTTGCAGAAAGACTGAAGCCTCTAGTAAGAGCGCTTCGGTTTTTCTGCTGGGGACACGGATCGGTGATCGGGAACCATGACCCTGTTCACTGATCCCAGGGCTACCGGGAGGATAGCACGGGAGCGCGCCGAAACGTGGCACCGCAGCAGAGCAGCCGCCTGGACGTGAGGATCACGTCCGGGCGGCAGAATTGGTTAAGCCAATCCTCTTTCTTTAGGTCGCTCTTTAGCGTGCAATCAAATTTATAAAAACTGTTTTATAGGTATTTAAAATTCTGTCTATGAAGGCCTGCAAAAGATGCATTATGCTGGGAAACCACTTTTCTAGGCAGATAGATGGTTTGATAGATCATTTCTGACATTTCTCACTTTCAATCGTTTTACCGCTCGATTTCTGATAGAAATGAATGGTAAATAATAAGAGAATCAAGCAGAAAAACGAATCGAAACACAATAGAACGGTAAATTGACCAAATGAAAAGCATCATGTAGTCCCAGCGTTAGTTCTGGTAACATTTTAATGTTTGCTCTGCTGCTTGATGCTGACAGCATCCCGAGCCTCCATTAATAGCCTTTGATTGATGCCCTGTTGAAGGGCTAAGTGACTGCCTCCAATGTTTGTAGGAATAAGCTGCTATCTGATGATAGGCCTGGTGCACACCAGAGGAGTTTCTAAATCTGCTGCTAATGTTATCCTATGTGTCTGTGCACACTGGAGCAATGAGGTTTTGTAAAGAACCCCATAGCATTACATTGGGAAGAGCTTTTGAAACCTCTAAAAGCTCTTCCCAATGTAATGCTATGGTTTTTTTTTTACAAAACCTCATTGCTCCAGTGTGCACAGACACATAGGATAACATTAGCAGCAGATTTAGAAACTCAAAACGCTCAGAAAAACTCCTCTGGTGTGCACCAGGCCTTAGAGTTCAGGGAACAAAAGAAAAAAAGAGATCCCTGCCTATGCCTCACTTTTTGGCTTTCCACAGGCATAAAGGAGAAACTCTCAGGCCCCATTCACACTTGCAAAACGCTAGCGTTTTGCTCTGACTTTTTTGGCGATTAACGCCATTCACACTTGGGGCGATTTCCCAGTAATTGCGATTAGCGCTTCTATAGCACCAAGGGCCCTTTTCCACTAGCACGTTTGCGCTAACTGAATCGCAAACCGCAAGCGATTTTACAATTGCTAGGGTTTGCTAAATAACATAGGAATCGCAGTAGGTTATTTCCACGACCGCGATTCGTTTTTGCCTCAAACGCGATCGCGCCGCAGAGCGATATTTGCTATGCACTACAGCATAGCAAAATCGTGAACGCAATCGCCGGAACTTTTCTGCACTTTGCTATTCAGCATTCGCTAGCGTTCAGCTTGAACGCTAGCGATTGCTAGTGGAAAAGGGCCCTAAACGCGATCGCAGGGAAATCGCCTGAAAATGGTGCAGGCTACACATTTTTTATGAGCGATTTGATTAATGCAAATGGCCCACTGAGAACAGGCCCATAGGTTATTATTGCACTAGCGCTTTAAAAAGTGCTAGCGATTGAGCGTTTTGCCGAAATCGCCGGCAAAACGCTCTAGTGTGAATGGGGCCTCAGATCATCTTATAAACCTATAAACAGTTACCACTGCAGGTAGCTGAGCGGCATGTCTGGCTACCACCTAGTGTCAAGTCTTGTGAACTACAACACTTTTTTGGCATAAAAACAAAACTTTTTAATGCCATCCTTTTTAATTCTTGTTCTGGTAATATTGGTTTTAAATTCCACAATTCTTTTTAGCCTTTAACGAACATTGTATGTGCCCTGACCAAGTTACTTTGAAACTCTGGTTTTAAAGGGAAGGTTCAGGGAGGGGATTAAAAAAATAATACATTTCCACTTACCTGGGGCTTCCTCCAGCCCGTGGCAGGCAGGAGGTGCCCTTGCCGCCGCTCCGCAGGCTCCCGGTGGTCTCCGGTGCCCGACCCGACCTGGCCGGCTGCCAGGTCGGGCTCTTCTGCGCTCCATTTCCTGGCACTTCTGCGTCCCACGCCGGCGCACTGACGTCATCGGACGTCCGCCGGGCTGTACTGCGCATGCGCAGAACTACTGCATAGTAGTATGCGATTTTTAACCACTTCACATCGGGGCTTTGTCCCTTAGGGGCATAGCTAAAATGTCCTCCTCCGATCCATATTTAATCAGCAATAACTGTATGACACCTAAATGAAATATATATTTTTCAAGCCTAACTAGGCTTCCACTGCATGGCTTTTTTCCCCTCAAACAATTTTGTTTTCTATGTATTTCAATGGGAAAAAAAAATAGAAAAAAAATTCAGTTTTATTAACTCCAGTTTAAAAATAAAAAGCGCTACTGTAGATAAAACATTTTTGGGGGGCTATTTCTACAGTTTATCACAAAACTTGTATTCCCCGTTTGTCATAAATTAGCTAGCATCCCCGTCATACTCTCCTGATGATGTAATTAAGACATCCAATGACATTTATTTATGTTTGCAGAACAATGCATTTCCATTTAATGGCTAGCATATATAAGTTGTGTGTTCTAAATTGTCAGTATACAGGAATAAAAAGTCTGAGGAAGGCTTCATAGTGCCCCCCCCCCCCCCCAAAAAAAAAGCTTTCCCCTTTTCTTGTAAGTTAGCCAATAAATGGTATCGTCCTGATTCAAAACTTTTTTCCATAAAAACTTAAAGAACCAGAAGGTGACAGATATATGGAGGCTGACCATTTATTTCCTTTTAAACAAAGCACATTGCCTGGCTGTCCTGCTGATCCGCTGCCTCTTAAGATGGTCCATACACTGGTCAATATGGCCAGCAGATCCTCTCTCTGATCAGATAGTTAACAGACAGTTAAAAATGTATATGTAGTGTGTAGAGGCAATTGATTTCAGCTTGAAATCTTAAATTAAAAAAAAAATAATAATAAAGTGGTCCCGGTCTCTTAACGCCGGCTGCTCCTCTTCACTTCCGTCTCCTGGGCATCTGTGTAGTGTAATGCAGGATACTGACACTAGGGGCACTGTGACCACTAGAGGCTCCTAGCATCTATCCCCTGCATTATGTCACATAGGAGCCTGAGGACAGGAAGTGAAGAAGACATCAGGGGAGAAGCTGAGACTGGGCCGTGCGGCAGAAAGATCAGAGTATCTTCTCATAGGTTGCTGTGTCAAACAGCACTTGCGATACACTGCTGATCGTCAAATTTTCCACCCAGACCAATTGACCCAATCGAGCCATTTCAACTGGAAATCGCTCAATTGAGCAGGGTACAGTCTGCATAGATTTCTCACCGATTCGATCACAGTGATCAAAATGGCCATATATTGACAGGAGGAATTGATGAGTGTATGGCCTGCTTTATACTGTTAGCCATAGACCCTGAACAAGCATGCAGATCAGCTGCTCTTACTGAAGTCTGACTGGATTAGCTGCATACATGCTTCAGGTGTGTGGTCCTTACACTGCTGCAGCCAAAACGATCGGCAAGCCTGCCAGGCAACTGGTATTGTTAAAAAGCAAATATGGCAGCCTCCATATATCTCTAAGCCTGGGTTCCTTAAAAAAACAAATATTAGTTATATATGAGTTAGACACACTGGTGCAGTTGAGTTTTCTCTTTAATAAATATGCTGATCAGAAAATAATAATTGTCCTTTCCATGCAGCAAAGTATTCAGTTTACAGAGGAAGAATGTCTCATCTCACAAGATCTCTAAGCGCAGAGTCCAGATCTGGATAATGGAAGGTGAATCCAGTCTGTAGAGTCCTCTGTGGGACCACTCGCTGCCCTTCTAGCAGCATAGGAGCTCGGTCACTGCCTAGCAGCAGCTGCACAGCAAAGGAGGGGGTGAAAAGCATGGCAGGCCGGCCCAGTGCCTTACTTAGAGCTTGAGTGAAATCAGCATTTGTATCTCTTGCAGAGGAGGGGGACACGGCATTCAGCACACCCTCTACGCCCTCCTCCTCAATTGCGTGACATAACAGCCGGCACAGATCTTCAATGTGAATCCACGGAAAAGGCTGCTTCCCGGAGCCCAAAACACCACCAAGACAGAACCGGAAAGGCCAAAGCATGCTGGGAAGGGCTCCCCCACTCTGACCCAGGACTACACCTTGTGGGACAGAAGAAACAAAATGATCAGTCTTACCACTGCTAATCAGTTACCTTACCAATGTAATAGATTAACCAGCAGTTTTAAGACATTTCTCTAAATTCATAGACGTGTACTAATTATCACAATAATGTCAGCACATGGAGGCACGCATGCTCCATGGTAGCCAAGTACATTGTGTGAATTTCCCAGAGAAAGCAGCAGTAAACCATCTTGTCTTGATACTTCAGCCTCAAGCATCGTATTAAATGGGATGTTTTATCAATTTTCAATTATGGCAGTCTTCTTAGGGAGATCTTAGTAGATGCTCAGTATATAGAAAGTTACAGAAAATAATCTGAGCACAGACACCAGCCAAGACACAACAGTGACATCTACTGGTGGCCAGTTGTATTGCATGCATTTTATTTTAAAATGGAAATCCCAACACCTGTGGTAGCATTTTAGTCCCACGTTTATTTTTTTTTTAAGTTGTGTAATATTCTGACAGCAGATCATGTCCTGGTCAAAATTCAAAGAGAAAGTGCTAGTCACTGTGCTACTTAGACACAGGGATACAGTTTTGTTTTCCAGGCTGAGATTTAATAGCTACTATTAGAATTTATTTAATTTCTTAAAGCTTGGTGTGAAAGTTAGTACACGGATATCCTCTCTCCTTCTGCCAGACCTTGATTGCGGCCCTCATCTTTCTCAAGCAAGTTACAGGAATGCATTTATAAGGGCCCATTTCAAGTCGTGGCAATCTCCTAATACAGAGCCACTTTGTGCTCCACCTTTATTAACTACTTTACCGGTCTAAGATCTACATTGACAGAGGGGGCAGTCTTTGCAGTAATGATCAGTGCTCAAATTGCCTGATGTAATTACCATCAGTATAAGTACAGCTCAAGACCAGGAAGGTATAACATCTTTATGTAACTTAACAGGTCCTTATTCTGTCTAACTCTAATCTAAGAAGATTGAAGTTGTGATTCCTCTCCATGTGCTTTGAGTCCTACGGGAGAAAAGCGCTTTACACATATTATTGTATTCATATCTGTGAGCAATGTTTTTCTAAGTTAATTAAAATAATTCCATCCTGGAGAAGAGAGTGTGTGTAAGCTGCTAACAGGCAGCCCCTGCATCTCTTGAGTCTGGGAATGAGGCAGAGTTTTCTGTCAGATACAACAATGGTCTCTCAGTGTCTAGTCTAGGAAACGGCAGACTTATTTCCAGCAGAAAAAATACATTCATCCAGGCACATCGCCTCTTGTTAGGACACTAAATAAGTTATTAAGGAAAGGGAGGTGCTGAAGGGGGCGTGGCTAAAAAACAGCAAAAGTCCATTAACCCTTCGCACTCTCGCATGCAAATGCTCAAACAGATGCATTCACAAATTCACTCATCCAGGCACAACTATTATCCCTACAGCTAAGTTAAAAGTCGGGGTTTTAATTCACAGAAGAATGCATTCTTATGCTTAGTCACCTATACTGAGCAGAAGTACCCAGGTAAACATAGGTGTCCTAACTCTGGCCCTGTAACATGCATAGTGCAGACATGCAAACACATTCATTGCATCAAACTTATCTAGGGATTAGCAGCACACATCTTGACGTCCTCTCCTGGGACAGACAGTGCATCTTACCTATCGCACAAGGGAGCTAACGTTATGTGTCCATGTGCACCATGCACATACACCAGCATAAGCTGTGTGCATGCTGACAAACACATACAGGGGAAGGAGGGAGTGCACTGAATTAGACCCTAGCCACAGGGGTCAGTAACAAGAAAAATATACATATATTTTCTTTTTTTCTTGTTACTGACCCCTGTGGCTAGGGTCTAATTCAGTGCATTCCCTCCTTCCCCTGTATGTGTTTGTCAGCATGCACACAGCTTACGCTGGTGTATGTGCATGGTGCACATGGACACATAACGTTAGCTCCCTTGTGCGATTGGTAAGATGCACTGTCTGTCCCAGGAGAGGACGTCAGGATGTGTGCTGCTAATCCCTAGATAGGTTTGATGCAATGAATGTGTTTGCATGTCTGCACTTGGCATGTTACAGGGCTAGAGTTAGGACACCTATGTTTACCTGGGTACTTCTGCGCAGTATAGGTGACTAAGCATAAGAATGCATTCTTCTGTGAACTAAAGCCCCGGCTTTTAACTTAGCTGTAGGGACAGCAGTGGTGCCTGGATGAGTGAATTTGTGAATGCATTTGTTTGAGCATTTGCATGCGAGAGTGCGAAGGGTTAATGGATTTTTGTTATTTCCAGCAGAGATAATCAATGGCATGCAAATATTCTCAGCTTGCATGCAATTTTGATGCAAACTGTATTCAGCTTGGAATGTGGGCAAATGTACTTCTTGTGAATTTTTGATTGTCCGAGTCCCAAGATGCACACAATCACCACAATGCATTACATTTTCATGCATGCTGGAATTAACTTGAATCTCATTGCCCATCTCTGCTCTACAGATAATCAGCTCCCATCATATATTGCAACAAACATGACCAATGTAGTACATTAATTACATAGAGGGAACTTGAAGTGAGAGGGATATGGAGACTGCCATATGTATTTCTTTATTAACAATACCAGTTGCCTGGGGTCCTGCTAATGTTACTGGCTTCAGTAGTATCTGAATCACACCTGAAACAAGCAGGCAGTTATATGCAGTTAATCTGGTAAGATTGTTGTCAGAAACTTCTAATATGCACGCTTGTTCAGGGTCTTTGCCTGGCTGTCCTGCTTGATATGTGTAGCCAATGTGTATTGTTTAACCTCTAGCCGACCGCGTCACACCAATGGGCGTGGCGGCAGCCCTAGGACCACCTGACGGCGAACGGCGTAAGGTCCTGCAGGCCTGTTTTGCGTGCATCCCTGCTTGAATGACGGAGCTCTGTTCCGCCATCAGCCTCCCAGTGGAGACTGTGAGACGCAGAAAATGCTGTCTCAGTCTGTACAGCGCTGTGATACACGGCTGTCCCCCTGGGGAAGACAGAAGCGATCCACTCTCATAGGCTGAAGCCTACGACAGCTGATTGCAGTGATTGGCTGGCTGTGGAGGGGGGGGGGGGGGACATAAATAATAAAGAAAAAAAAATTCTTTATTTAAAAAAAATTTGTTTATTTTTGTAAATATTTAACATCTGGGGGGGGCGATCAGACCCCAAGAAAAGGGGGAGAAAAATCACTTGCGTGCTGAGTTGTGCGGCACTGCAGCGAGGCCTTAAAGCTGCAGTGACCCATTTAGTGAAAAATGGCCTGGTCTTTAGGGGGGGTTTGACACTGCGGTCCTCAAGTGGTTAAAATGGAATATGTCAGCCTTCATATCCCTCACACTTCAGATTCCTTTTAATTGCTGGTGTCAGAACCCAGAAGGTTTGGGACATGTAACAGTTGAGAAATTAAGGCTTTGTTCACATCTAAAATCGAAATCGCTGATGGCAGCAATTTTCTATTTTTTTGCACGTTTTTTGTTTTTCTCCTCCCAGCGCTTAGCTGCGCGCTGTGATTTTGTATAAAGCGCTTTTGCAGAGCGATTTCTTTTTTCACTCCCTGACGCAAGTCAGGAAGTCAACTTTTTGACCCGGAAAAGAATAAATACAATGTATTTATTCTTAAAACCGCTGGAGAAAATCACTATACAAAGCGCTTTGCAATTTCCCTATACCTTCCATTGAGCAAAAACGCTCAGAAAATGGTACAGGCAGTGCTTAGCTGAGCGGATCGGAAACGAACCGCTCAGATGTGATCTCACTCATAGGGATTCATTTCACAAGCGCTTTTAAGGAAGAAAAAAAAAAAAAAAAAAAAAAGCCTTAGTATGAATGAGAACCGAAACAGAAGCTAAATAAAGTAAACAACATTTAACTGGCCTGGGGCTTCTACCAGACCCTTGCTGTAAAGGAACGATTTCCTTGTACTGTGCATATGCAGGCGGCTCCCGGAGGCGGGAGGCATGATCACGGATGCAAGCATGCAGGTGCAGTGGCCATCAATTGGCCCAGTCGCTGAAACTGCGCGTCTGCCGGGAGCTGGAGGATTGTTCCGTGAGAGTGCAGGTACAGGGCGGCTGGTAGAAGCTCTAGGTCAGTTAAACTTTTTTTAGCTTCAGTTTAGGTTCCCTTTAAGGGTATTTTGATGAAATTTATATTTTTTATTTGAAGATATAGGACACTTCTAATTTCAATATAGCGGAGTCATACTGAGTTTGTGTGATCATGGAATGGTGATTTTCAGAAATAGAAGTTAATATTTAGGCCTCGTTCACATCAGGGCCGTTTCTGTGCGCTTTCCACAGCGCACTGCCCTGTGCGATCAGCAAGGTATTGATTTGTCCATGTAACTAAATGTAGCTGGTTCACATCTATGCGCTGCGCTGAGCAGCGTTACAGAAACGTAGTGTTGCATGCATTTCTGTGCGTTGAGCTGTAAAGCGCACAGCAATGCAAGTGAATGGGTCCGCTTTTTTAGCGCATAGAAGCGCGTACAAGCGCATAGAAGCGCATGCGTTTTTTACCCCTAATTGGAGAAAAAAATACATTTACATACAAAAACAAAGTTTTATTGACAACTGCTGCTGCTACAGTAAGCAAAACGTGCTTTAAAGAAGCGCAGCGCAACGCACAGAAACGCGGACGAAAGCGCGCACAAGCGCATGCGTTTTTTACCACGCGCTTTCACACGTTTTTCAGCGCAGCAGATGTGAACGAGGCCTTAGGTCTGAATTAGGACTGGTTTGGACTATGCAGCTGGGTTGTGGACATCTACCATACTTGTTCCAAGAATTTAGATTCATTTTTTCTTAACTTAAAGTAATGTATATGTTAGCAGGTAGAGAATTCACATATAATAAAAATGTAAAATATCTCAAAACATGGATTTTTTCCCAAATTTAACATGTTATACACTTCAATGATTTTCAGTTTTGTAGGATTTTTTTCTAAGACATACCAGATCGCACTTTTGTTAGCCGTGTAGCTGATTTACCACCAGCAGGGGGCAGTTGTGCAGCATCCTCCCACTGCTTCACAAGACGAGAAAGAAAATCTGCATCTCCCCCAGGACTATCTTCAGTGTACTGCTTTGTCGGGCTGGGAGGATAATAGCCTGGAGAAATAAAAACATACAATACCGCATGTGTCATGGGATTCCACCACAAACATCAGTTGGAAGGTTCTCTTTCATTCTGCTCTTAGAGACGGCAATAGAGAAGGCTACATTAGAGAAACAGTATGCACACCTATGACTGAAGTCGAGTCACCATAGCAGACCAATGGCCACATAGCATCTTTAATTGAGAGGACATTGCAGTTATTTCTGTTAGCATGTGTGCTTGTAAATTTTCTTCAGTAAGTGAAGTTTTGCCTAATAGGTTTGCAAAGACAAAATACACATTAAAGGAGTACTGTAGGGGGCAAAGAGTTGAACAAAGAGTTGTGCCCGTGCAGCCACTCACCGATACTCAAGTCCCCGCCGCAGGTTCACTTCTGGAACTTGCGACTTTAAAGTCATAAAAACCTGTGCCTGCGCGGCCTTGTCTTCTCTCCCGCTGATATCCCCAGGAGCATACTGCGCCTGCACCCATCCTATACAATACAATCCCTGTGTCGCTGCGTCCAGCTGTCCCTGTGTCACACTGGTGGTGGCGGCAGAAAAAAGAGCCTGTTTTCTAAACTGGCTTGGGTCTACTAGCTGTGAATAAAATAAACACATCCTATACAGAATGGCTGCATGCTGTAATAAGGATTGAAGAAACTGAGAATGCTGTGCGGTCAAAATGGTGGCAATTTACTGTGCTATTTGTAAGAATGGATGCATTTGTTAACTTATAAAGAAGCCTGTGAACAATTTGATCAGATGACAGATTTGCTGTGACCTCTTCCTAAACATCACTAGTGATCACATACCTACTCCAGTAACCAACACCCAGGAGTGAGGGGGACTCTGTGACTTGGCGATAGCCTGGCGGAGGGTACGGGTGGTCTCAATTCTGCTGCTAGTAACCTCCTGTTTAAACTCCTCTGTCCACCTGGCAGAAAGAAGATAAACATACATATTAGATAATTATCTAATTACCTATGCAGACTTTCAGCACAATACCTTTTACTCTATTTCCATTATCCAATAGTAAGGCTTTTTTTACTCTATCACAAGTAAAGAAAATGCCACTGCAAAACCAAGTGAACTATACCGTATATAGAAAGCACATCTAAAAACATAAAAAAAAGGGCTTTTAGAAACAGTTTAAGGCTGCTTTCACAGTGGGGCGTTACAGGCGCACGTTAGAGCATCTTGTAACGTAGCCCACCGCACAGTAATGAAAAATCAGTGGGCTGTTCACAGTGCCCACGTTGCGTTACATTGTAACGCTGCACGTCAAATGAAAGTACTACATGCAGTACGTTATACGCAGCTAACGGCTAAGCCGCGTTAGACTGTTTGCACATGCTCAGTAATGTTGGAGGAGGCGGTCTCCCCTCCTCCTCCGCGGCCAGCTACATGGTTAATTAATATTCACTGCACTGTGTTACGTGCAGCGTTTACTTCCTGGAGCGGCCGCTCTGTGCGGCGATTGGCTAGCAGGACCACGTGATGCGGTCTCCGCATCGCATAGCACAAAAAAAAGGCGCATCAAGAGCTGCATAACGCAGCTCTAGGTAGCGTCCTCCTCCAACACCACCAGGCGTTGTGTTAGGGGCACGTTATGCGACCTATAACGTCTGCTAAAACGCAACGTCCTGGTGGGAAAGAGGCCTTAGGCTGGCTTCAAACTTGCCTATCATTTTTTCATTAGCATTTTTCTGCAGTTTTCTGACAGTGCTGCATTGCTATCTACTGTGAACTAACCCATTGATTAACATTGGTTCTCAGTTTTGCTATCCAGAAAACACATGCAATAAAAAAAAAAAAGATTGAAGAAGTGTGAATCCAGCAAAAACCACAAAACAAAAAAGAAAAACCCACCCCACCCCCCACCCCAGCAGCCATGACACTATACATGCTAGGTGAGGGGTGTGTGCGACAAAAACAATGCAATCCGGTGTCGGGCGTCTGCTGGATCATTAGCGATTGTTATTGCAACACTGTACTCTCGCTGGCCTAACCACCCAATTCTCAGCCATGGTGACCGTTCTTGGCCATCACGGCAGATTTCAGACCAGCATGGGTATACCAGAACTTCTCGTACTCACTCATATGACAGTCAATTTCATTATTTTGATTGAAGTAAGGCTTTTACATACTAAATTACCTTTTGCTCGGCTTCAGTATATTTCAAACCTTGCAGCATTTCATTATTTTTTTCCTTTTCAAATAAAATCCCTATTCATCTACAGAATGACTGCAGTAAGACATGGATAATTATAACCCTGCATTGGGGAACTGGTATGTCATAAGCATTCAGTAAACAAGCAGAAATGGTTAGTTTCTGGTGTTATGTGAGTGAGGTTTGGCTCGGTGTTTGTTGTAGAGCAGTCCTACAGACATCTAAATTGATTCAAGTAATACACTTTAATGACTAACTGTACATAGTTTTCAAGCAAACTTTCAAAACGTTGTGTTTCTTCTTCAGGCATGATACAGAACTGGACAAGAACAGTCAACAGTTCTCATCTAATTCTCTAACTACATTCCTATTGCAGATATTATAATTAACCTATCTCATGTGTGTAGGGAAGAACTAGAATGTCTACCTACGATACAACTGGCAGGGTATACATCAAATATAACACATATAAACCAATATACAAATGGGGCTAAGCACTCAGCTCAGTGAGGAGTGAATGCAATGAGTAATGTACTGAATAGGTTATGCAACAGCCAATATGGCGCATTCATACCAACTATAGGCGCTTCCAGTCTGTATGTGCAGCTGCATAAGACACTGTACAGTAGACCTGAGGAAACAGACAGGTCCTGTGAAACGTGTCTTTTCCTGTGTCCAATAGAATTAATTTTTAAACCTCCCACCTGAGATAAGATTGTTTCTTTACCCAAGTGTACCCATTGCTTACTACATTGGGGCGCCTCCTCCCATTTGGTGTGGGTGTGTTTTCATGTATGCGATGGGGTATCTAAAGTGAATACAGACAAAAGTAAACCTCTATAAAGAGGCTATACAAAAACGTGACCACTGTGGTACTCTGCAAAGATCTGCTTAATATGTCTGTGTTATAAATAAAATAAAAAAACATTTTGCCAACAACCTCTGCAGCTCCTGTGTACAGTTAAATGATACCTTTTATCTGCTGAGTAGATTAGTTTCAAGCTTTCGACAGCTTAGGTCTCTTCATGCAAATTTCGGTATTACCCATCTCAAAAGCCTGTAATTTCCCTACTTCTACAAATAGCTAATATGGTACAGCACTCAGCTACCGTTAATAGACTTCAACGTTGAGAGGTCACCAGTTATACAGAATTACATCTACCGGTAATTGCCACAGCAATTTCAAGACCAAATGACATGGCATTAGGATTCCCTGCTGTATTCTCCATAGTGAGGACTAAACAAATAATTGAAGAGTCTGGCTAGGTACACATTCACTGAAGCCTCAGCAGCCACTGAACTGACTTTTCTTTATAAAAATGGCACGTTTAAAAGTCATAAAATGGCCGGTAGAAGCCGCCAGATTTCGGAGAGCGGCGAATCGCGACGGCACGCCCTTGGATGCCATGCTCCATCTGTTCCATTGACTCTTTCTTGGTAAGCACTAGCTCACTTTTCAGCGGGCACGCTGTCCTCACTGCACCCAGCACTGGTTTATGCTCTTTTGCACACACTTTTTCAGCGTCGTTACGCTGACTATTATTTTTTGCACTTTATATTTATTGTTATTTACTCTATGAGGGGTTCATCTTTGCACATTCATACCTTTTCTATCACGTGTTTGTTCAGGCTGCCTTGCTTGTGCATTGATTATATTGATTAGCGACAAGTAGTCCTAATTATTACTGTGCTTCACCGTTCATTATCTTGTTCTATGGACAGTGATATTTTTATCAGCATAATATAATACAATATATATATGTACCCTTATTATTGTTGCATGGCTCCTATTGTTTTTAAGTGATTTTATTTTTCAGAATAAAGATGATGAATTTAATATTTACTCTTTGAGTGGTGCGGTCTTTGAGGGAACTACTTTTCTTGTTTAGTTCATAAAAATATAGACATCCACTGAAAATAAGCCCTAGCACAACATTTGGAGCAAAAATGATTATAAGACGGGAATTCTATTAGTATTATAAGTATCAGCAAGGTAGCCAGGCAATGTGCATCATTTAAAAAGGAAATAAATATATGTCTCTCACCTCAGGTTCCCTTTAAAGGGATACTTAAAGGGAACCTTAACTGAAAGGGTTATGGATGTTTCCTTTTAAACACTACCAGTTGCTTATCAGTTCTGCTGATCTCTTTGGCTGCAGTAGTGGCTGAATCACAACCCTGAAACAAGCATGCAGCTAATCCAGTATAACTTCAGTATCTGCATGCTTGTTGAGGGGCTGTGGCTGAAAGTATTAGAGACACAGGATCAGCAGGAGAGTCAGGCAACTGGTATTAGTTTAAAAAGAAAAATCCATATCCTCAGTTTTGGTTCCCTTAAAAGCAGGAGGCTTAGCCATACTATGCCAGGGAAAACAACAACATATAAGTAGATAAATACTTGGTCTGCTTACATAACATGTGTATTGTACAATCCATGTTTTGATTTTAGTGAATTATAGTAAAGGAAGAGAATTCTGTTCCTGGTGGGAACCATGTCTATTGCCCACAGTTTGAGGCTAAATCCCCATGTCATTTCTGCCCTTTACTTTTTTTCTTTTCTCTTCCAATCGCTGAGTCACCTCAGCCTGGCTTGTAAACACAAGTGAGCAGAGGATCATGTTTCAGCTAGTTAGGCAAATAAGGGAAGAGGAGGAATATATTATAGATAAAAAGAACCCCCAGCATGCAACTGTTTGGCACTGACTATTAAATGGCCAGTGCTCCTAAATTATATGATAACACTAAACCCTAACAGCAGATAAAGTTTTGAATGCAGAATTAGCATCTTCATCACTTAATACATTTACACCAGTTGCTATTGAAATGTGATTTTTATGGTGACAATCCTGTTTTAAGCCTGGCGCATAAAAAAAAAAAAAAAGGGGGTTTTACTCACCTGGGGCTTCTACCAGCCCCCTGCAGCTGTCTCGTACCCTAGCAGTCACTCATGGATCCTCCGGTCCCCCGCCGCCAGCTAGTTTCGTTTCACATACAGGTCTGGCCACATGTAGCCTTCTTTACGTTCCCATCCGCAATAGCGTCCTGCGCAGGACGCTATTGCGGACGGGAATGCAAAGGCTACGCGTGGCCAGGCCTGCGCAGGCGCAGTGAGCCTGTCGGCTGAAAATGAAACTAGCTGGTTGCCGGGGACAGGAGGATCCGCAAATGACTGCGAGGGCACGGGACAGCTGCAGGGGGCTGGTAAATGCCACAGGTGAGTAAAACTGATTTTTTTTTTTTTATGCAAGGCTCAAGTATACTTTTTTGTTCATGTACAAAGTGTTCATGTTCAAGTGTTAAACAAAAAAAAAAAAAAGTTCTATTAACTATGCAAATTAGACGAAGTTGAAATTAGTCTGATGTCAAAGTAGCCCGATTAAAAGTAAATAGAAGAGAAAACACTTATTTGGCTGAGGAGATGTCATTACTGTTGTCAGTTTTGCAGCAGAATGAAGCAGATTTTACATAAGAATGCCACGCATGCTCTGAAGCATTGAGTCTTAAAAATTCAGATCTTAAACTGAAAAATAAAATAAGAGGCTGTTTTTTAATCATTAGTACTACACATAAAATAATTTAACCTCTAGCCGACCGCGTCACGCCGATGGGCGTGGCCACGGCGGTAGCCCCACAACCGCCTAACGCCGTAAAGCCCGGCGTAAAGTCCTGGGGCTCTGTTTTGCAGGAGATCGCGCGCAGGGTGCGCGTGCATCTCCTGCTTGGTGGGCAGATTGGAGCTCCGCCTTCAGTCTCCGCTCAGGAGACTGTTAAACGGCGCAATCGACGTCTAATTACATGTACAGCGCTGCGATCAGCAGCAGCGCTGTACTGGGGACAGCCGTGTGACACGGCTGTCCCCTCCTGAGACACAGAGGTGATTGGCTGTCATAGGCTAAAGCGTAGGACAGCTGATCACGGGGATTGGCTGGCGGGGGGGAGGGGGGGGGGGTTTACAATGGGAAAAAAAAAATTTGTATAAAAAAAAAACATAAAACAGACACAATCAATCATTGGGGGGGGGGGGGGGGATTAGACCCCCACCAACAGAGAGCTCTGTTGGTATGGAGAAAAGGGGGGGGGGGTAAATCACTTGAGTGCTGTGCAGCTCTGCAGCTTGGCCTTAAAGCTGCAGTGGCCAATTTAATGAAAAATTGCCTGGTCTTTAGGGGGGGAGGGGGGGGGGGTTAACACTGCAGTCCTCAAGAGGTTAGTAAGTTTATTTTCATATCAGGTGTGCTTTAAACATGCTTATGGGCTTCCCTTCTTATAATCTTATCACTCTGTTTCCACCGAGCCCAAGAGTTCTTCAGGCTTATTCCATCCTACATTTATGGAGTAGAATACACTACAACTGGACAAATTTATAATTTTCACTAGTTGACCTAAGCCCATTTAAAAATGGGCTCTAGGTCTCTTCACACCGGCACCACCAGTCAGGGCACATGCACCCGCCCGCCGCACACGCGCACCCGTCCTCCTGTCCCAACGGCTGTCCATGCTGTGCACATGCGCAGTAGCAAAAAAACACGGACAGGATGACGAAGGGACAGTTAACATTTTATTATGAAGGATGATATCCGTTCAGCCTTAGGGTAAGTTCACAGTGGGGGCAAAAAGAAGACAGTTTTCTGCAGCTGACAAACTGACATATCTGCAGAGATCTTATGTTATCTACAGGATCCGTGCAGATGTGTGTTCATTGCTGTAGCAGAAATCGTAATGCTGCACGACACCTATGGACACTGCACAGAACACAGAAATGTCATAGATAGCACCCATCTATGAATGACTTGCATTACAATGGACAAAGCAGATCATATATCAAATCTCGTAAAAGGAAGATTTTTCATCAGCACTATGAGGATTACTGATTGATGCTGTGCAGATCTCAGGCCCCAGTATATAGTGTTGCAGCGTGCTCTCGCATAATCTTTACCATAAACAAGTTGCAAACAGACTTGGTTAAAGTGCGTAGAAAATACAAGTAGTGAGTACACATACCAGGGCTCCGGAGCTAGTCTCTAGCAGTGGGTTTGGGCACAAAAAGGCTGATGGCCGTTTCACGCCTGGTGGCAATTGTTCCAGAGAGGTGTCTAGCGCCGTAAGGCGTGAAATGGCTGTCAGGCTTTTTGTGCCCAAACCAACTGGTATGTGTACTCACTACATGTATTTTCTACGCACTTTAACCAAGTCTGTTTGCAACTTGTTTATGGTAATAAATACCTTCAGCAACAGTGCCAGTTGCGCTCTCATTTTGAAGCATACATCAAATCACTTGCGACTCTCTATGCACACATTCTGGTTCCATGTTGTATTTGTATTCTAGGCTATTGTAAATGCTGTGTTAAAGTTTGGATAGAATGAAATATACATCGTTGCTGAAGCTTAACATGGCTGACAATTACATTATCCAACGAGGTCAGCAGAGCATAGTCAACATACAATAGTAACATCTGTCATCACACAGCTCTCACCTTCTTAGTGGATTCAGAACATTCTCTCCAGCAAGGTTAACCACGGCGTCACACGGTGGCAGACCCTCCTTGGCAACATCCACCTGTCAAACCAAACACAACTGTAAGGAACTCTAACCGCACTGCCAGGAGGAAGATGCTGTATAACAGTCTGTTCTGTGGTTCTCTTGTGGATAAGAGTATTCCTTGCTTTTATTCTGCAAGACTGACAGATTAGTATGTCCATATTCTACATCAAACAAAATAAACATACAACTGTTCATTTAGTGCTCAGGCTTTTTTCATGGGAAAAAAATGTCTGGAGATTAACAGCAAAAACTGGAGTGATTAAAATGATCTTTGTTATGTATCTTCAGCATCTGCTGTCCCCTTATGTTTCCTCCTGGTAGCTCTATGATCTTTCCTGATCCTTGTCCAAACAACATCTGTCTAAATAGCCAGGAAAGGTTATGGAGTCCCTTGATGTGTCTTGCAAGCACGACCTGTGCTGTGATCGGTGCTCATCACCAGTATGTGGTGCAGTCTTTCATCTATTTTTACCCTTCCATGTAATATACTCTATAAGAAAGATTGTCTTCCTTTGATTTTCCTTTGTATCTTATGTGGCGGTCCTCAATAGATCGGGATTTCACAAAAATAATTGGTTCATATATTCATCTCTCTCATTAGTGATGGAGTTCACTATCTTGTATTTCCACCCAGCCAAATCTATGCAGAAATATCCCCAAGTAGGAATCGCCATAAAAACAAAACAAAAAAAAAAACGAAGGCGTTAGCTCCCTGTTACAGGGGCACTATAGTGAAAAATTGTAAAATTTAAAATATGTGCAAAGATAGACAAATAAGAAGTACGTTTTTTTTCCAGAGTAAAATGAGCCATACATTATTTTCTCCTATGTTGCTGTCACAGTAGGTAGTAGAAATCTGACAAAAGCTACAGGTTTTGGACTAGTCCATCTCTTCATGGGAGGATTATCAGCACTTAGGCCTGGTGCACACCAAAAACCGCTAGCAGATCCGCAAAATGCTAGCAGATTTTGAAACGCTTTTTCTTTTTTTTCTGCAGCGTTTCAGCTAGCATTTTGCGGTTTTGTGTAGCGGTTTTGGTGTAGTAGATTTCATGTATTGTTACAGTAAAGCTGTTACTGAACAGCTACTGTAACAAAAAACGCCTGGCAAACCGCTCTGAAGTGCCGTTTTTCAGAGCGGTTTGCGGTTTTCCTATACTTAACATTGAGGCAGAAACGCATCCGCAATCCAAAATCTGCAGCAGCCCGGGAGTATGCGTTTCTGCAAAACGCCTCCCGCTCTGGTGTGCACCAGCCCATTGAAATACATTACCCAAGCGTATCCGCAGCCGCAAGCAGATCGCAAACCGCAGCGGAAACGCTCCGGTGTGCACTAGGCCTTTCAGAAGAGCAGTTGCTCTGTCCAACTGCCAAAAAAACTGTAGCGAGCAGGGAAGCTGGCCAGCATCATTGTTTAAATCCTTTTTAGAGAATATCTTATAAAAGCCTTGCTGAGAATCCCCTATAAAGAGATGGACTAGTCCAAAACCTGCCGCTTCTGTCAGATTTCTACTTCCTATTGTGACAGCAACATAGGAGAAAAGTAATTTATGGCTCATTTTTCTCTGGGAAGGAAAAAAAAAAAAGACGTACTTATTTGTCTATCTTTGCAAATTTTTAAAATTTTACAATTTTTCGCCATAGTGCCCCTTTAAGTGCTTCTCCAAAAATCTTGTGGGACATACAGTGCAACCGGAAAGTATTCACAGCACATCACTTTTTCCACATTTTGTCATGTTACAGCTTTATTTCACAATGGATTAAATTCTGTAACGATTGGTGTCAGCACACAGAGAGAATCGGATTATTGGTGATCTGCAGTATCACCAACAATACAGATGTATACCTGATCATTGATCTGCAGAATCACCAATAATACAAGTATGACTAACCTCTGGACACCTAATAGAGTGTAAGTGTTTGGTGCAACTGTAGGCTATCTCCCGTGGGGCGGAAGACACAGATAACTTCGACCAGAGACCACCTGACGAGCAGGTGGCCCTTGGCTGTGCAGGAACTATCTCCTAAGAGAGGAGATAGGGACAATCTGGCAGCCAGTGATTCCCTGGTAACCTGGGAATCAGACTGTACTGCACCCAGAGTACTCCAATGGGATAGAGGCCCCTGGCTGTACTGCAGGAAGGACTCTCTGAGGAGCAGGAGGTCCTTGCAGCTAACTGACACTTGGTGGAATAGTGTCACGGGTAGTACAGATAGACTGAACACTCAAGGGGTGAGTGGCAGCCTGGAAGGTCGGGCAGGCCAGGTCTAAAGAATAACACAGCAATGACACAGTAATACTAAGCTTGGGTTTGAGGTCCTTGGTCTCAACACCCCGGAACTGGTCTAAAGTATAACACAGCAATGACACAGTAAACCTAAGCTTGGGTGTGAGGTCGTTGGTCTCAACACCCCGGAACTGGTCTAAAGTATAACACAGCATAATCTGGCTAAGTGTGAATTCCCAGGTCCACCTGGTTCTAACACACTGTGGGATCTGACTGAGGTCTGAGTGCTCACACGTAACTATTCGCAACGGCAGACAACCTGAGACTGACCAGCAAGATCTATATATACTGCAGCGCTGCCCAGCGCCACTCAGCCAATCACTAACTGCGCTGGGATCAGCTGATCGACCTGATCAGCTGATCCCTCTCCTACTGGCATAAAGGTCCTGCCTCCCAGCGCGCACGCGCGTAGCTCTCCATCTGTGTGCACTAGAAGGCCCAGGCAAACCAGACGCATGCCGCTGTGCGGAAACCGCCGGTCTGAACGCGGAGACAGCCGCCCCGCCGCCAGGCGGCATCTCCGCAATCCATTACAAATTCATTTTTTACTCAGAATTCTACACACAAAACCCCATAATGCCAAGAAAAGTTTACTTGCCTTTGCTCAATACGTTGTGGTGCACCTCTGCCACAAGCTTGGCACACCTATCCTTGGTCAGTTTGGCCCATTCCTCAATGTAGCAGCTCTCATGCTCCAACAGGCTGGATAAATAGCGTTGGTGCACAGTTAAAAAAAACAAAACAAAACAAAAAAAAACCCCGCAAAACACCCTAGGTGTGAATGAGCCCTAAATGTGACGCCTGCCATTCACACCAGAGTTCAACCTATCTTTTAAGACCAGAGAATTTGGTTTCTCATTGTCAGAGTGCTTCAGGTACCTTTTGACAAACTCCAGGTGGGCTGCTATTTGCTTTTTACTAAGGAGTGGCGTTCGTCTGGCCACTCTACCATACCGGTCTGATTGGTGGTTTGCTGCAGAGATGGTTGTCCTTATAGAAGGTTCTCCTCTCTCCAAGAGGACCTCTGGAGCTCTGACAGAGTGACTATCAAGTTTTTGGTCAACTCCATGACTAATGGTACGTACACACCTGCGATAACGATCGTTCGTTAGGAACGATAGTTCCGCGACGAGCGATAGTTGGCCGAGCAGAGCAGTAATTGCAAATTAGGCAACTGAGAATGTAGCGCAGCGATTGTTATTGCAGAAACGAACGATCAGTGAAGAATGGTTGCGTGCGCACACGGATATGACGTAATTAATGTTTTACAAAACATTTGGATTAACAGCAAGATTGATATTTTTTTTTTCTCCAAAATTCTCACAGAACGATCGTTACCAAACACAATACACTGGAAATACGTACGTTCCAGCTATATGCGCAGTTGCGCACTACATTCTGTAATGATCGTTCTCGCACGATTGCTGTACACACCTTTCTTTAACAGCGATGATCGCGCGATAGGATCCAACTTGTTGGAAAATTCGCTCGTGCAATGATTGCACTTTCCTCGCTCTCCTTAACGATCGCTTCTGATCGCGATGGAAAGAACTTTATGCAATTGTTGTACGAGCGATCATTAATTGGTGTTTACGAACGATCGTTATCGCAAGTGTGTACGCAGCATTAGGCCCTTCTCCCAATCGCTCAGTTTAGATGACCAGCCATGTGGTGGTTTTCGAACTTCGGCCACTTACAGATGATGGAGGCCACTGAGCTCATTGGCCCCTTTAACCACTTAAGCCCACAGGGTTGAAATTTTTTTGCATCTGAGCAACTTTCACCTCCCATTCATTCGCCAATAACTTTATTACTACTCGGCACAATGAATGGATCTATATATTGTTTTTTTTCGCCACCAATTAGGCTTTCTGTGGGTGATACATTTTGCTGAGAATTAATTTATTGTAAATCCATTTTAACAGGAATATTAAGAAAGAAATGGAAAAAAAAAAATCATTATTCCTCAGCTTTTGGCCATTATAGTTTGAAATTAATACATGGTACCATAATTAAAACCTATGTACTTTATTTACCAATTTGTCCCGCTTATTACACCATTTAAATTATGTCCCTATCACAATGTATGGCGCCGATATTCAATTTGGAAATAAAAGGTGCATTTTTTCAATTTGCGTCCATCACTATTTAGAAGCCCATAATTTAATAAATCATATTGATATACTCCTTTGACATGCATATTTAAAAAGTTCAGACCCTTAGGTAACTATTTTTTTTATATAGTCCAATTTCCCCAGGTTACAATGTCTATACATCAAAAGATTGCCTGCAAACAGACACAAACAATCACATCCGAGATTTTCTGCTATTGTTCTCCCTCAGGTGACTGCTAGTGGCCTAATGAGCCCCTTCCTTGCCTATTGAAGGTGACTGGTCTATTCAATAAGACACTGGCAGTTCCTTTGATCTCTGCCCTGAATGACTGTTTTAATCTACATACAGACATATCCAGGTGACACCTTCCAAAAGCCAGACTGGCTGGCCTACCTACACCTCTGACAAAATATATAGCAGATAGAAAAATGAAAGAAATAGGTTCCTGTTATCCTTACATCATCAGCACCCCAATATATCACCACAGGGACGCCACTGAATTTCGGTGCAATTTGTGATTCCCACCAATAGAACGAGAATCAGCGCAATCGCCCCAAAGACACTGCATGCAGCGCATTTGCGATTGATTGAAGTTGCAAACACCGCAGTGTGAATGTATCTATAGGGATACATTAGTAGAAGCACTTTACTGATGGCCGGCGATCAGCAAAGCGCTGAAAAAGCGCCCAGTATGAACTATCCCTGTGAGTACTTCTGGTATGCGTGCTTTCTTAATTTTTATATCTTTTCTAAATTTGTTAAAACCCCAAGTAAATTTTTTTCATGTCATTATGGGGTGTTGTGTGTAGAATTCTGAGGAAAAACGAATGATTGATTTAATTTTGGAATACAGTTGTAACATAACAAAATGTTGGAAAAGTGATGCGCTGTGAAGATTTTCCAGATGCACTGTAAAGGAGTGACTCCGGCTTCACACAAGTCAATTTCATTTCAAGTTGATGCACATTTTATAGTAATTTATGTGCAGGACGCCTACGTGTCTGCACAGACTGG
This sequence comes from Hyperolius riggenbachi, assembly GCF_040937935.1. NCBI lineage: Eukaryota > Metazoa > Chordata > Amphibia > Anura > Hyperoliidae > Hyperolius > Hyperolius riggenbachi. Next base: position 479,840,225 of record NC_090646.1, read on the forward strand.
CATTGAGGTGCGTACACACATGCGACTATAGTCGTTTGTAACGATCGTTCCCCGATCTTTACCAACAACGATCGTTACAAAAAACAAACCACCGACTATTAAGGCAAACGACAAACGAGCCAAATCGCTACAAAAGAAAGTTCTGTCTCGGCGGATTTTAACCAACGACGATCGTTTGCAAAAGTAGTACATCGTTGGAAACGGTCGTTCGTACTAGGCTTGACATGCGCATTTCACTATTTCTCTGTGAAACTTCTCATTTTTATGCGCAGGCGCAATAGTTGCTTTACGTGATGTAACGTTCGTTCTAACGATCAGATCGTTACACACTTTTTTAAACTATCTTTACATAGGTCGTTCTTTCATCAATTAAAAGTTCGTTGTTCTCAACGAACGATCGTTGTCGCATGTGTGTACGTAGCATTGGTCAGGTGACTGGGTCTGTCTTGCATTTAACGTATTTATTATGTTAGGCAGTTGCGGTTAGGGGATTACCAGACCACAGCCACCAGAAACTTAGCAGGAAATGGTCTGACAGCAAAGAAACTTTATTTTATATGGGACAAGTGTGATTAACTATCACTATCTAATCGCTCAGTGTGGGCTGGCAGGAAGGCAAGCCACCGAGCTGCAATCAATTTTCTTGCACAATATAAAGATTCTGATAAGCGTTTTCATATATTTTGTGGCAGGGAGGTTTCCCATTATCCTGAGCAGAGAGATTTTTGGGCTTAAGTCACTGGGCACCCCTTTTCATCTTGCGTGAAATCAATTACTAATTTCCAATACGCAGTACTCCAATGCTGGTGCTAAAGCACTTCTTCAGACCTGTCAGCACCTCAGACCCAGACAAGGAGGATAGGGTTAGGCTCCATTCACAGTGGGAGCTGCGTTGCATTCCCGGCAAAAACAGGAATGCAACAGAAAGAAAAAGTTGCACTGCATGTTACACAACCATTACATCAAATACAATCAAAAGAATGCTTCACTGCCACTGTTAATGCACGCCTTTTGCGGTAATGTGCTGTGTTACGATACTATAGTCTATTGGTTCCCATTGCACTGTGAACATCGCATAGGCTTACTATTACAGTGTATGTAAATGTATTCTTTATGTGTACCTGAAATGGGCAAAGAAAAAGATTTGATGCTTACCCAGGGCTACCTCCAGCCCCATGAGCAGCGATGTGCCCCACGCCGTCCTCCTGAGTGCATCTGTTCTTCTTGTATCTGTCATCTAGCTCAGTTGTGCCAGTCGGCAATTCTGGGCATGCACGGAGTGGCCGCGCATGAGCAGAAGAGCCGACTGGCACGACTGAGCCAGATTACAGTGACTGATACCAGGTGAATGGAGGTACTCGGGTGGACGGCGAGGGTCACATCACTGCTCATGGGGCTGGAGGAAGCCACGGGTAAGTATCAAATCTTTTTCTTTGCCCATCTCAGGTTTACTTTAAGATGCCTCTGTAAAGTTGCACCACAATGCCCAATTGTGGACAGGGCCCTCATGCTGAGAATACACAGGTCGATTCTGGTGCTCAATTCTGCACCCGATCGTTTTGCCGCTCGATTCTCTTATCTTCTGCTCGTTTTTCAATTCACTTCAATAATGAATCGAGCGGCAAAACGATCGAACGGTGATCGGACATGTCGGAAATGATCTATTGAGCCATCAGCTCAGAATCGAGCCGTGTATTCCCTGCATTAAGGCGCGTACACACGCCATACTTCAGCAAACGACGGGTCCGCCAGACCCTCCCGCTGGGCGGACGTTCTGCCGACAGTAGCACATGTACGCGCTGTCGGCAGACTGATACGGCTGTTTTTGAACGATCCGCTGAGTTATTAATTTTTTTATCAGAAATTATTCTTCCTAGAAGTTTTTAATCTTTAAGAGCAGAGGTAAAATTGAGTTTGATAACACCTTATCTGTCTGAAGCAAGAAAACAAGTCCATCATTGTTTAATTCCAAGATTTCAATAATAGATAAAAATATGTAAGAAGTGTATGCACCTACAGAAAAGATAATATGCTACTCACGGTTAATGATAAGGGATAAGGATGCCCTATGCCAGTAACAGCCTTACCCATGTAATTTTCTGTTCACCAGGTTTTCGGGAAATGATAGTAACTTTATGACCTCTCTTCCTAAGAAGCTGTGACAGTGACTGGCCAACAAAGCCACTACCACCGCCTGCAGACACAAAACATGTTGAAGGTCATATTGTGATACAAACATAGGGTTCAAGAACAAAAAGCCAACAAACAGTTATAAGACAACTGAAGTGAGAAGTATATGGAGGCTGACATATTTATTTCCTTGTATATACACTCGCATATAAGCCGCCCAGAGATGAGCGACGGATTAAAAACGGATGAAATCCGAATAGGTTTCATTCGGATTCCATCCTCCTAATTACTGCAGCTGAGCGGGTGTATAATGAAGGGTTAAACTTACCCAGCATCTTTCATATGTCCCACGGCGCCTTGCACGCTGCATTCCATTTCCTGGTCTATTTGGCTACAGTAGTGTCTGAATAACACCAGAAACAAGCAATCAGAAACATCTGATTTTCTGCATGCTTGTTTAGAGTTTATAGCTAAAAGTATTAGAGGCAGAGGATCGGCAGGACAGCCAGGCAACTGGTGTTGCTTAAACAGAAATACATATGGCAGTCTACATATCCCTCTCACTTCAGTTGTCCTTTAAATAGCTATTACACATTTGAGCTGTAATGTCATGTATCGGCAAGACGTAATTTGCTAAACTACATAGGTAATTTTTATTTCATGTGACTAAGGAGCCTACTTATAAAATAGTAAAAGATCCCTCTTTACAACACAAACCCTGTATTACAGCTGCTCACAAAAAGAAAGACTTATGGTCTGGTCACAGTACTCAGCTGCATTGCAGAATTCTGCATGTCAACTTACTGCCCATATAATTCTATGCGCCTGTTAACAGAACTGCGTTGCAAATGATCATGATATTCTAACTCGCTGCATGCAGGCTTTGTATTAGGCTGCTTTCACAGTGCGACGTTAAAGTCGCACGTTAGAAAATGTTTTAACGTGGACTAACGCACAGTAATATTAGGTCTGTGCAACATTCAAAGTGCACACGTTGCATTGTGTGTAACGTGTAGCAATATTTAAAAGGTGCTGCATGCTGTGCGTTTAGCAATAAATCTGCTGCATGGTGTGTGTTGCACGTGCTCAATTTTTTTTTTTTATGTAACGCATGCGCCGTTTTCGTGCCATCACTGTGCGATGAAAACGGCGCACCAAACGCAGGGCTAAAGAATGTACTATAAGGTCCAAGTTATAGTCTTTCAATGCGTTGTATTAGGGGCACGTTATGAGGCCTTAACGTCGCATCAAACGCAACGTCCCACTGTGAAAGAGGCCCTAAAGTCTATGGCCAGTCTCCATTACAGTTCACACTCATATCTTGTGCGTTATGCAACTGACCACTGTGAACCTAGCCTTAGGCCCCGTTCATATTACCAAATGCAGATGGCCGTGCGATTGGAATGCAACGTGTACGAACGCAAGCCATCTGTGTTTGCATGCGTTGCATGGCTGATACCCATTCACTGTAGAGGATGGGTCAGCCACGCGTTTCGGAAAAAATATGCGAGCAGCATGCGTTCGAGGAGCGCACTGGTCCGGAACGCATGCAGTGTGAACATCAGACAGCGCAGTCTATGAAGCCGTGCGTGTCTGCCTCCTGCGCACGTTGCCAAAATCTGGATGACAACATGTACAATGTGAACAATGAGGCCTATTTGAGGTGAACAATGAGAGATTTTATTATTTTTCAGCTCCACACCAAGCTACACTTGTAGTAACAGTGTTTATGGCTTAAAAAAAAAAAAAAAAGTAAAGAAAATGTACCTGTTACAATACAAATTGTGTATGCGAATTTATGGATTTTGAAAATAGACCAATTTAATCCTGCAGGTGGAATTCAATTGGTCCATTTTCAAACTGCATAATTTGTATAACTGCATCAACTTGAAATTATTTTCATCTCTTTGGCAATCCCCAGTTATATTAGCCTAATGCCTTATAAAGCCGAAACAATTGCAATCAGCAGAGCAAGTCACATCATATTAAATATATGGAACCCAGCAGACCAAAAGGAGATCGGGAGAATTTTCCACCCATTGTTATTGTGATGGCAGTAAACAGCAGCCAGGGTCACTCGTCAGCATGGATGGATCTAGCATTTGTAGACGCCAATGCAACATGTGCCATGTCGCATCTTTGTTATTGGAACTGCAGCAATTTTTAGCACTTTATTGTGGTGTGACAGTTTGCATTTAGTTCTTGTTTATCAGTAGGCCCAAAGTGATTAAGACATTTTATGGAAATCATTAAAATTGGATTCCCTAGTTGCTAAGGATTGGCAGCATAGGTGCATCAAGAACACCCTCAACTGATCCAGGGCCAGACAACACTGCATAGAGCTTCCCACCCGATAGGACCTCTAGCAGGGGCAGTTTGCTTTCTCCGTGCCTCGATGTCCTGCACGCAACGTGCAGAAGAAGAGAGTAGAGAGGGAGTTGCACCCGTTAAGGGGAGGAATCCGATGAGAGACTCTGTGCAGTGTCGACCAGTCCTGGATCAGGTGAGGGTGTTCTTGAAGCACCTTTACTGCCACTACTCTGCTAGGGATGCAGGTAGGGGGCTCTAAGGCCTTGTTTCCATCTGTCCGCTTCTATCCGCTTTTTATCAGCACATCAATGTTACAGATTGATACATGTTGCTGAAGAGCGGACAGAAGCGGACAGATGGAAGAAAGAAGTCAGGCCCCTCCTTTCTGTGTCCCTCATATTCACATTCCTCCATGCACTTTTTTTTTTGGGGGGGGGGGGGGGGGTGGCATCTTATGAAGCAAAAAATGTTGTTAGATTTCTCAATATTATGTAATTTTTCTGTATTGCTGACACAAATTACGTACGTGTGTGCGTGCGTGTGTCCAAAGCTTTATCATTCGGTTTCATTTACTTCTTACCATTATGTTATGTAAGAATTCTGTCCTTTAAGTGGATGGCAGCCCCTTGAAATGACTTGAGGCTGACACACGTGGTTAAAATGCTCCCATTTGGGTGCATTACTTTATATGTACTGTATGTCACACCGCAAGTATACTGGGCAATGCAACTTTTCCCCCCTGTTGCGACGCGGCAACCTGTCACAGTGAACGCAGTAAACATCCAATTTCGACTGACAATGATTGGCCAATTTTACCACCTCCATGTACTAGGAGCGGCAGTGAGAAGAAGCTTTCTTAGCGAAACAGCTGTCAGGCATCCCCTCACCCCCACTGTATACCCCGCTGTGTCTGAACACCGTGGATTAAAGGTACCTCTTTTTTACTGCAGCAGTGCCTCGACTCTCTTCACTTTCCATGTACTAGGAGGACTAACAGATTTTGAATACTGGGCAATCAGACCTGAGGGGTGCACATGGGGCTCTCCTCCAGTTATTTCATTAGCTTTTTATTGTGCTGTAATGGCAATGATTATTCTATATGTGCTTTGAAAGTCACCAGCCAAAACTTTACTGGCAACTTTGAAATGAGGAAATCACTAAAGGGAACCTAAACTGAGAAGGATATGGATTTTTCCTTTTAAAATAATACCAGTTGCCTGACTCTCCTCCTGATCCTGTGTCTCTAATACTTTCAGCCACAGCCCCTGAACAAGCTTGCAGATCAGGTGCTCTGACTGAAGTCAGACTTGATTAGCTGCATGCTTGTTTCAGGTGTGTGATTCAGAGACAGCAGCTAGAGAGATCAGCAGGACTGCCATGCATCTGGCATTGTTTAAAAGGAAAAATCCATATTCCTCTCAGTTTAGGTTCCTTTTAAAGGGAACCTGACATAAGAATGATATAGAGGCTGCCATATGTATTTCCTTACAAGGCTACTTGCATTGCTGTCCCCCTGATCCAGTGTCTAATATTTTTAGGCATAGACCTTGAACAGGCATGAAGATCAGGTGCTCTAACTGGATTAGCCACATGCTTGTTTCAGGGTTATGATTCAGACACTTCTGATGCCAGAATATCAGCAAGACTGACAGGAAACTGGTATTGTTTAAAAAAAAAAAAAAAAAAAAATATGACAGCCTCCATATCACTCTTGCCTCAGGTTCCCCTTCATAAACTATTTATTTTCCTCTGCTTAAAAGTAACCCAAGATGTGTAAAAGGCCTGTGTTTATACTTACCTGTGGCTATCTTGCCATCCTCTCCATTCCGCCGCTATCTCGCCTGGTAATCTGTCCGTGCTCTTCTGCCCATGCACGGCCCCTGCACACCCCCACAGTTAGGAGCGTCCTGCACCTGCGCAGTAATACTGAGCAGTTACAGAAAGCTCCCGACGCGCGATTGGCCCGGCATGCGCAAAAAAACCCACAACTGGCTAGATTACCAGACGAGATAGTGGCAGAAGGTAGCAGCCTGAGAGAACAGCGAGGGAGCCCATACACCTCATGGGGCTGGAGGAAGCCACAGGTAAGTATCAATACAACCCTTTTACACATCTTAGGTACACTTTAAACATCTCTTGTGCAGTTTGTCCTTGAAAAGCTGGGTTTAGAGGTCTGTATTATGCAATTATACAGTAATGGGGGTAGTGGCAGTGTAAAATCTGTATGGCTCTGTAGCTACACCATCATCTGTAAGGATATATACACTATGCCTGACTAAGGCCCAGCACACACCAAAAACCTCTAGCAGATCAGCTAACGCTGACGGTTTTTGAAGCAGATTTCAGAGCGATTCTAGGCATGTTTAGAGACGTTTTCTAAACATGCCTAGCGTTGTGGAGCGTTTTTGTGTAGTAGATTACAAATGTTGTTACAGTAAAAGCTGTTACTGAACAGCTTCTGTAACAAAAACACCTATAATTTAACATTGAGGCAGAAACGCCTCAGAAATGCTGCAGCCCCCGAGTTTGCGTTTGTGGAATAAATTAACCGATCTGGTGCGCACCATCCAATTCACTTTCATTAGCCAAGCGGTTTTCCCTCTGCAAGCGTTTTAAAAAAAACGCTCCAGAACAGCTCTGGTGTGCACCAGCCCTAAGGGCCCTTTTCCACTACAGCGTTTGCGATTGCCTAATCGCAAAACCGCAAACCGCTAGTGATTTGTCAAATCGCTACAGTTTGCTTTTATCATAGGAATCGCGGTAGGTCATTTCCACTACCGCGATTCGTTTTTGACCGGATCGCGATCGCGCGGCGGAGCGATTATTGCCGCGATTTTGCTATGCAGTGCATAGCATAGCAAAATCGCGGCCGCGAACGTCGGGGAATCGCCGGTAATTGCGATTCAGCAATCGCTAGCGTTCAGCGTGAACGCTAGCGATTGCTAGTGGAAAAGGGCCCTTAGTAGCATGCTCAGTGCAATCAGTGGGGGGGAAACAGAAATCCATAGCCCAATATTTTTAGTCTGCACCGCAACCCTCATACAGACATCCACATCTGCCTCAACCAAACAGCATGTACGTCATTATTGAGAGAGAGGGAAGGTGAGAATAATTGTCTAGATGTAGCATCACTTCTTTCCCAGGTCTGGAAGAAACCAGAGCAGACACGTCGCTTAATCAAGCTATCAAACAAACTTCTGTCTCAGATTGGCTCAGTGAAAGTTTCAGATCTCCCCTATTAATTGTAGATTCAGAAAAACTGACAGTTATTAAAGGACACCTGAACCTATATAAATCTATACACAAGTCCAGCCCAACCTACATTTCTGACCTGGTAGCAGATACACACCTGGCCGCCCACTTCGCTCCTCCAATAACCTCCTCCTATCCATGCATCTCGCACTCCCATGCACGACTACAGGACTTTACTAGAGCTGCCCCCATCCTGTGGAACGCTCTCCCACTGCCCATCAGGCTTGACCCCACCCTCAAAAAAGCACTCAAACCTCACTTCTTCCAGGAGGCCAACCTCAACTCAACACTGCCCTAACCCTCTCTGCCAAAAACTTCTTGATGCACCTTGTTTCGTGTCACCAACCCCCCCAAGACTGTAAGCCTTTGGCAGGGCCCTCTCCCCTTGTGTATCATACACGACCGTGTGCACTTTACCCAGATTCATGGGAACTTGTATTCTCAGCACTACCACTCCAGTGTATGATTTGGCATTGTATTACTATCTGCATTGTGCTGTGTATCTTATTGTCTATTATCTGTATTGTATCTATTGTCTATTACCTGTATTGTGCTGTCACCCCTGTTATCATTGTCTGTAATCCTATTTATTGTACAGCACTGCCTAATATGTTGGCACTATATAAATCCAATAAATAATAATAACTGACAGGTATATGGAGGATGCGGGCACCCTGCCTCTAATAATTTTAGTCATAGACCCTGAACAAGCATGCAGACAAGGTGTTTCTGACTGGATTAGCCACATATGCTTGTTTCAGGCATGTGATTCAGACACTACTGCAGCCAACCAGATGAGCAGGACGCCAGGCAACTGGCATTGTTTAAAATGAAAATAATTATGTGCAATAGGTGTCCTGCTTTGGGACTGTCGATAGTTAAAACTATGCCGTACGTGTAGGAAAGCAAACATTACAAACAGAACAAAACATATGCAGAGAGCACCAGTTAATAAGGGGTTAACCACATAGCTCAGCGCAACTATGCCTAATCATTTGAATATAAAACATCAGCATTGTCTCGCAAGTGAGGCCTGAAATCCAATAAACAATACTGTGGTCCTCCAGCCCTAAAAGTTACATAAGATGTAGCCATAAGTTCCATATATGTGACTTGATGCTCGTGAAAACACAGTCCTGCCATCATCACAGACGGGCCAGACATTCAGCACCCCTCTGCCCAATATCTCACCTATAAGAACCCTCATAGCTATGATAAGTCACCACGCCAGGCTGAAGCAAGTTGCACAGCAGTTCTCCACCAGCACCTCATCTACTCAGCTGTCACCACTAGAGCACCGCCTCTGATTTGTCTTCACAAATGAGCCAAGCTGTGCTGCATTTCCTAAACCAGCCGACGCCTGAGCTCCAGTAAAATGGCTGCCGCTCTACAGCTTAGCAGACATGTCGCTCTCCTTATTGCACCCAGCAGGTTTTCTCTTAGAAATGAAGTATGAATGTAAATATCCATAGAGTGTATTTTGGATAGAGTGTACGATGTTATGTAAGGAGGAGGGTCCTCCAGAGCGATCTCACGTGGCGTGGCTGCTCGAGTGCTGACTATCTTTCAAAACTTGCTGCCGATAATCTGTTTATAATATATTGACCCTAGACTACAGCAGGAATACAAGTAGGTGCTCTGACATTACACCAAAACACAACTCTCCCTGTGTCAGAAGACAGAACATTACTGAGGTGATAAAAAGCTCATGTTCATTTAGACAAGAAAGTGTTATTTGCTATTTTAAGTGACTGCTGGATGGATTTTAAATTGTATCTGAATTCTGGATGCATTTGTAAATAAAATGTATTGGCCTATTTATAAAGGTACAAATCAGCTTATCATCAGAACTTTGCCCTTATTTCTGTATAGATGACATTACTTCTGGAAATCAGCAGATTGCTATATTTTTAAAACTAGTGTTCAGTAGAAATTATCTCCACATTAATAAGGTCACATGATCATCGCTTTGGTTTATTATTGGTGATAAGTGGGCATTGCATTATTAAAAAAAAAAAATCTGAACATCTGATCACTTAATAGACAACCAAATAGCATTCTTAATTGAAAGTAAAGAACGCGATTCACTTCAGTGGAACAAAGTGGCAAATTATGTTTTTTTAATGAATGGCGTGGTGTCCTGCCGAGTACATTTGAAATCTGCGCCGGTAGACTTGGGCGCAGGATACAGCGGTATATGGCTGATCCTGCTTCTGCACAAGTCCGGGCCGATTTAATTACTATTCCCCCTCCAGGCCGCCATGGATAGTGGGGGAATGAAATAATTTGGCTTCCAGCGATTGCTGGAGGCCGAATTATTATGTTTTTAAGCAACCTCGGCTCCGTCTTCAGATGGAGCCGACGTTACTCACTGAGCGCTGCAATAGGAATGATTCCTATTGTAGTCTATGGAGGCGCCGGCTGCGCCCAAATCTAGCAGCGCTGAAAAGCACTGCTCCGGTCCTGCCTGGTGCCTTCCACTGCCCTGGACGTTGTGGATCAGACTGAAGTCAGTTTAGAGGTGCATTGCTTGAAGGCCAAAAGAACTACAAGGTCCCAGCCTTGTTCCTGTCCCTGTCTTGCCAATTATCTCTCAGTTGGCAGCAGCAACTGACTCTCTATTATACTTATTGTGGCCAAATATTTTTAAGGGGAGGAGTTACACTGACCACATTTGTTAATGGGGGGAGGGGAACGATACACACATGTTGGGGGGGGGGGGGAGGGAGTAGAATAGGTATACTGGTAAAGGGGGGTAAAGTGATAGTTGCACTTGCTATGAGGGTCAAGAGAGGGGCTGAGTTGCCCTCACTTTTTATGGTGGTAATATATAAGGGGCTTGATTCACAAAAGGGTGCTAAGTGTTAGCACGCCTGTGAAAAGCCCCTTAGCACACCTAAAGAGACTTTGCACACGCAAAGTTTAGACTTTTCGGGCGCACTCGGTGCGACGTTTTAGGGGCGTCGTTTCGCGCGCAGCGCTAAACTTTGCGCGCGATCAATAAAAGCTTTGGGCGTGCTAACTGCTTAGTTCCCTAGTTAGCACGCCCAAAGCTTTTAGGCGTGCTAACTGAGTTGGCACCCTTTTGTGAATCGAGCCCAAGGTGTTATGATAGCTCAGGGCTGGACAAAGCAAAATAAGCTTCAATGTGGAGCATGAATGATCACATGTGACATCTCTCCCTAGAACTGATGCCCTCTTGAATAATCTGATGCCAGGGATGTATCTGGGTAATATAGTGCCTATGGCAAACAATTTTTAATTTTTACTTTAGGTTTCCTTTAACTACTTTAGCCGCATGGACATGAGTCTCACGTCTGCGGTTGCTGCGGCTAAAGCCGCAGGGACGCAAGACTCTCGTCCGTGCACTTTGCAGGGCTGCGCACGCGATCGTGCGGGTGGAAGCCTGCGATCGCGATGGTCCCTGATACAGGGGGTATTGGTGGCAGGGGGCCAATCCATGCTTATCCGGCAAGAATGATCATTGTTTTTGTTCAAAAACAGTGCTCATTCTCAGATGGTGCCACCACGCTGCCTCCCGCTTGCTCGTTCCTGCCGCCGATCGTTAGATTAATGTATGGGAACTTTGTTCCCATTCATTCATCTACTCTCTAAGTCCCTGTGATCGCCGACATCAATGAGATGCCTGCGACACTTCCCAAGTAACACAGCCACGCATTACTTCCTATTTCTCTACTTATTGTACGCAATAGAAAATAATGTGCGAGGACATCTTGTGGCCAAATAGTAAAATTACACCTACAGACATTAGGGAATATTTTTTTTTTTAATATGTATGTCAAGAGGATATAGTATTATTAAATTATGGGCTTGTGATTAGTGATGGATGTAAAACTGAAAAAATGCACCTTTATTTCCAAATAAAATATTGGCGCCATACATTGTAGTAGGGATTTTATTTAAATGTTGCAATAACCGGGACAGGTGGGCAAATAAAATGTGTGGCTTTTATCCACAGTTTTACATTTTATTTTTAACATTTTATAGTTATATATAACAACTACACAAGGAAGAAGGTACTATGGGGTTTATTCACTATAATAAATAGCGTTCCCCATCAGAGAAAACATGTCTTACTGGAGTTAATGTGCCCCATCAGAGTTAACACGTCTTATCAGCGTTAATGTGCCTTATCAGAGTAGCATAGCGAGCGCTACAAACTTATGCCTGCTAATTGGTAATGACGAGAGCTCCACTCTTCCTGCCCTGAGCCCCTGCGGGTCCAATCACTTATTGGCAACCTATTGGGCCAATGAAAGTGCGGGGATAATGACCTTTATGCTAGGTATACACGATGCGTTATTTCAGTCAATTCGTTTTTCCGCTCAATTTCCCGCTCGATTCTCTTATCTTTTCTTAGCAATTTCCATTCACTTCTATGAGAAATCGAGCAGTAAAATGATCGAAAGTAATATCAGATATGTCGGAAATTATCTATCAAACGCATCTATCGACCGCAAAAACGTATCGAGTGTACCTAGCATTAAAGTGATTGGACCCACAGGGGCTCAGGGCAGGACGAGTGGAGCTCTCTTCATTGCCAATTAACAGGCATAAGTTCATAGCGCTCGCTATGCTACTCTGATAAGGCACACTAACTCTGATAAGGCACATTAACTCTGATAAGGCACATTAACTCTGATAAGGCACGCTGTTTGTTATAGTGAATCAACCCCTATCATTGAAGATTTAGTTGAATTTGAAAATTCAATTTTTGAAAAGAGAAAGCCACCAAAATACATTTCTGAATCTATGACAGTATAAATATGACCACTAAACTCAAGCAACCTTACTTTTACAAGAAATGGTAGGCAGAGCTGCTTCCATTGTACTGCCTACAATGATGCACATTTGAAGCTCTCCAGGGCCATACAGCTTGTGGGCCTTGTGTTTGACCCCTGTGATCTAATGTTTTCATACCTTGTCCAAGGCATTCAACTATTTCACGCTTTTCGACAGCAGAGAGATCCTTTTTCTTTCCAATATATTTTTGCACAAAATGTATGTCTATGAGCCATAAGAAAACCAATTTTTCACATATGAGAAAACACATTTTCGCATGATTGCATTTTAGTCTATGTGAATGAAAGTTATGTTTATGCAAAATTATGCGTCCTTGTGAAATTATGAATCATAATTACTATTACATGCAAAATTAATTATGCTATAGTGTGAAATTTCGCACAACGATTTTGCATGGTAATTCAGAATTGCGCTGCAAAATTACTACTATGCAAAAATCAAGCTCAAATCTGTGCACATACCTGACGCTCTCCCATTGCCGCAGTGGCCTCTCTCTGCTGTCCCTATGATGGCAGAGCTCAGTGCACTGGTCAGGAGCCGCTTTTATTGTCTCCTGACCCTGTCCATCAATGTAAGCCAATGGGATTGGCTCACAGTGATCATGCGGTTAGGAGCCAATGAAAGCGGCTCCTTATCGGCTCACAGAGCTCTGCTGTCATATAGATGTCTGGGCAAGCGACCTGCGGCGGGTGCAGAGCGGCGAGATCGGCGGTAGCAACAGAAGAGTGCGGTGTGCTTGTTGAATTCTACATCCTGTTAGAGCCGCACAGCCTCTTGCAGGATGTAGATTTCAACTTACACGGTACGGAAGCAGTTAAGCACTTACTTCCTTACATACTAAAATATCATACAAATAAGCCATTAAAGCCATGCCCCTGTTGGGATTCTTTATATATTTTTCCTGTTCTTTGCAGGAAGAAATAATTTTTTACAGTGCCTTTAATTTCAATGTATTTAAAAGTATTGTTGGGCAAATACAGTATAACGGCATACATGGCACATTTGATAAAGATGCAGTATAAGGAAATTACCACCAGAATGCACTGTTCTATATCTTATACTTTTTCAAACTGAATACAGTTTGTCTTTCTCTGTTACCAGAAGGACAAAAGAAAGGATCCTTCTCTCATATGTTTGGTTGATGGGTTTAGCAGGTTTCCATAAATTGGCTAGTTTACAAAGTGATGCATCAACTAACAAAGCTGAAAACACATTTTCTTGCTGCTTCTGAAACAGAACTCTGCTTAACTGTCATTCAATATCTCACTCGATCTCTCTCACTTTGTGGAGCAACTGTTATCCTGTGCCTGAAGCATAGCTAGAAATCACTGGGCTCCATAGCAACATTTGGTTGCCCTCCCCCCCCTCTTCTTCCCCAATACAGCATACCATTCATACCATTCCAACATGGTAGTACGTAATTATCATTATTATAGTAATTATCATGTTACGTGGTGGTCTAGTGGGCCTCTTCTTATATAGATTACCCTGATAGTCTAATGGTGCCTCCAAATAGCTTTCGGGGGGGGGGGGGGGGTTACTAGTGGTCCCCCCTCACCCTTACAGTAATTCTTGGTAGTCTGGTGGTGATCCCAAGATCCCAACTCTTATAGCATTCTCTGGTGGTCTAGTGGCCCCCTCCTCCTTTTTATATAATTACCATCCAGGGATACTTGCTGTTGATCACGCCTGGCTTTCACTGCTGCTATATTCTACCACATCTGATTCAATGGAAACGGGCCCCATATCAGCCTCCGTGTGCTCTACGGTGATCCTTATGCCACTGTCCCATGACATATATAAACAGTACTTCCCACCACAATATCAACTCCCCATCCTGTGTCTCTGTCTGTTACTTCAACCACTACCAAGTTCAGTGGGGATGATTTACCGGTACTGGAGCACACAGTGCAGGAAAAGTGCAGTGTACAACAGCTTTACTTCAGCTATGCAGCTTGATTCAGAAATCAATAACAGAAAGCAAGAAAAATGATCAATTTATGTTTGACAGGATTTATTTTCATTAAGTTGACTGATAATAGAGGGTTTCTATCCATTAAATATCATTCTCAACTTCAAGCTGAAAATGATGGGATAAATAGTTATTACTGAGAGCTTAGTGAAAGAAATGAACTATTAGAGTAGGTCCACACTTGTCCATGCACAGATCAGATCTGTTTGAAACGGGACCAGTTTGATACATTTTAATTCCCCCCCCCCCCCTCTGTTTTTATCCCCTTTTATGTATTTGGAGCATACGTTTCCAGTCCGTGGAAACGTATGCCCGAGGAAGGGGGGGGGCGGAGTGGAGATGGAAGCAGCCAGGATGGAGGTGACAGCGGTCACCTGGTCCCCCGTCCCCTCTCCCCTCCAGCTATTTGTGCAGATTGATAAAATATAGTGTCGGCAGCGAGCAGGGATGCTTACCTATTCTCTGCGTTCCACCTCTCACCGCTAGACTTCCTGCAATGTCGCCCTTCCGGCATTGCAGGAAGTGACGTGGCGAGCGGAGGAAGTAGAGAGAAGGTAATCTTTCCCGCTCGCTGCGGACATTATATTTGAACAATTTTGCACAAATAGCTGGAGGGGAGAGGGGACAGGGGACCAGGTGAGGGGGGCGTCCCCCCCTCCCCGCCGCCCGATGTCACCCCCGCCCCAGCTGCTACCCTCTCCAGCATGGCAGCCCCCTCCCCACCCACTGCCTCGGACACTCTGCCTGTGTAGAGGGAGATCCGTTTTGCCATTTATTTTCACTACCCCTCCGTGTATCCGGATCCATGTGCGGTCCGTGAAAATCATGCAAATCCGGACCATCCATTCAGGTTTTGAAAACGGGTCCCCCGGAACACTGCCAGATCCGTTTTTTGTATGAGTGAAGACGGCTGCTATTTTTAACATTGGTGTCTATGGCTCTGTTTTTGATCAGGGCCAAAAATAGAGCTATGGATACTTTTTTAATACAAGTGTGAACCCACTCTTATGGGAAAAGAAAGAGGCCTGTGAACCAGCCCTGCCATCTGCAAAGCGCTGCAACAGTGTATTCCTATGGGGGTGGTTCCACTTGCAGTGTTGCAATGTGCATCATTTTGGGAGCGATCCCAGAGAAATCACATTGCTGGCTGCAGAGTCATATCCTGTTGCTGCCATTTGGTGGGTCCATAATCTAAAGAAAGGTGATTTATAGAATTTGCTTGTAGAGACAGTACAGTACAGCTTACTACAATACTTACTACAGTTATGCTGGGGTTATGATGGTGGTGGGGGGTCTTTGTATATATGTATCTTTGCACAATATTTAGCTCCTGACGAAATCTGTATAAGATGAAACATGTTGAGCACCGTGTAGCACTGTAAATATGTCTAGCACACACTACCTTTCTATGTTTTTAACCCCCTTGTAGCTGAGGTTTATGGTGCACTGCAAACCAGCCACTCCCAAATTCAACTGGCCAGGTGGACACCATGTGCATTACACTAAATGTGGTTGTCCACATCACGGCAGTTTGACTGTATGGTTTAGTGCACCCAATTTTGAACTAGATACCACTGTTCTATATTATAGGGCTAGCTACACCGCACCCATCTGACACAGAGAAAACTTATATGTGTTGGATAGATATTGATTGTATGTGTGTGGGGGGGATCAGCAAAGACACTTGCATAGACAGTGGCTTTTAAAGGACTAGTTCCTCGAATTTTATCTTAACAAGCTTTATACTATTACTATTATTGTTATATAAGTGGCAAAATTGTTCACAACCTCCTTGTACAATATAGGACTGATTGAGTCAATTACCGACTTCCATGTTGCATATGATTATCTCCTGTACACCCATCGGTATTGTTGTTATATTTCTCCTCTCCCACCAGGCTCTCTGTCTTGTGACTCCACCTCTTTATCCCTCCTCCTCCTATGCATTCCCCTCTTTCGTACGTCCCTCTTTTCTGACTGTCCTCAGAAGAGCTCACAATCTAATTGTACCATACAAAAAGAGAAGGTGTACGGGATATCAACCTCCATAAACACATAAATGCCTGTCTCACCCTAAAGAGATGTGAAAATGGAAAAGTACCATAAGGGAGCCTGAGCTATGAGTATACAAATCATTTATTAGACCAACATATAAAGATTAAATGACACCAGTAATAAAAATCCCCCCTACTAAAAACAAAAATATGGCGTAGAGACCTCTGACAAAAATAGTCCACGGTGGGAGTGCACTCCTATTCCTGAACTAGCAAATTTCTTTGGGCCCAAATTGCACAATTTACCATATGTGGCGTCTAGATGGATGATAGCAAAAATCAGTTGCCAGCTCTACCCCGAGTGCTATATCCGAATGCACGCCTCTGGGGATAATCCCCTTACACCACCATTACTGACACAAGTAGTGTCGAACCTCCCAGCAGGTATAGGTGCTTTGCATCATACACATAGGCATCAGGTATTGCAAGCAAAGAAACCAGTACAGTCACCTGTCTCGGGTCTGGACTCGCTCTGACAGAAACAGTCTGTGTGTTAGCTCTTACCGCTCCCGAAGGGGAAATCAATGGTGTAACCAGCAGGGCAGGGTCTGTGTATTATCGGCGAGCTCTAAGGTGCTGAGCTCAAGCCGCTGTACTGCATTAAGCTTGTACGCCTTACCACACCATTGACAGTCCACGCCGTGTCCTGACCTCAACCAGATTGAGATGCTGTGGCATGACCTCAAAAAAATGATTTACACCAGACAACCCAAAAATATTGCTGAACTGAAACGGTTCTGTAAAGAGGAATGGTCAAGAATTACTCCTGACTGTTGTGCACGCCTGATCTGCAACTACAGGAACGTTTGCTTGAAGTTATTGCTGCCAAAAGAGGGTTCAACCAGTTATTAAATCTGAGGGTTCACACACTTTTTCCACCTGCACTGTGAATATTTAAATGGTGTGTTAAAATAATAACATGGAAACATTTTATTATTTGTGTGGTAATAGTTTAAGCAGACTATGATCGTCTATTGTTGTGACTTAGATGAAGATCAGATCACATTTTATGACCAATTTGTACAGAAATCCATATAATTCCAAAGGGTTCACATACTTTTTTTTTTTGCTACTGTATTTATTTATTATATTTACTTTTAAAACCATAGCAACCATATTTGTTCACTGAACAACACCATAACATAACACTTTAGAAGTCTTTCTCATTACTCCGAATAGACCAATAGTCCATTTTCAAGATGCATACATTTGCATACTAAATTTACACAATTCTGCATGAACTCAGAAATATTTGCATCTCATTGATCATCCCTACACAACGGTAAAGTGCTTTTTAACAATTCATGGATGGCTCAAATATTAAATGAAGATAACAATTTACTAGTTGCAATACACAAAATTATGACATATTTCCCCTTTAAAAAGTGTATAATGGAATGGAAGTGGTGCTGTAATACACTGCATTAACAAAGCACGGACTCTTTCCAAGTGTCGTTCATGGTTGGTATTGGAACAATATACATCTTTTGTTGCAGCACCCCGGATGGAGCCGCTATCCTCAGCATGGATCACTGATCACTATTGACTGAAGCTGGCAAGCACTGGTTAGTTGGATTAAGATCTGCTTTGTTGCAACAGCTTGATACAACTAGCTATTGTGCCACTCTATGTGGGACAATGCAAACTGAGTTAAAGGACCATGTGGAATCTGCAGCAGCTTTGATGCCGCTTACTTGAACGGTAGTAGCTTTCTAAAGGCTAGTGTAACCAATGGATAAGGTTTAATTCATCCTATATGTACTTATTATGGTACTTTTGTAGTTTACAATAGCACTACATTTGTAGGGTGAGATTGTAAATAATGTAAGGCTTCTAACTTTAATGTGCCCCTGAGTGCCCCGTTAGTACTGCAGTGTGACAAATACTTCCCATACACATACAGTATACCAAAGGAACTGGACTTTAAAGAGAATCTGTATTGTTAAAATCGCACAAAAGTAAACATACCAGTGCGTTAGGGGACATCTCCTATTACCCTCTGTCACAATTTCGCCGCTCCTCGCCGCATTAAAAGTGGTTAAAAACAGTTTTAAAAAGTTTGTTTATAAACAAACAAAATGGCCACCAAAACAGGAAGTAGGTTGATGTACAGTATGTCCACACATAGAAAATACATCTATACACAAGCAGGCTGTATACAGCCTAACTTCTGAATCTCAAAAGATCACTTGTGTGTGTTTACCTTCTGTCCCCAGCTTCTCTCATGCACTGAACATTACAGGCTTCCTGCAGACAGCTCTGCCTATGTCGTTAATTCCTTAGTATGTGACAGACCAGCTCCTTTCACAGCCTCCAGAGGAGGATTTTTACCCAGCTCTCTTCTATCACTGATAAGATAGCAGAGAAGCTGCTGGCTTATGTAAATAAAATACACACTGGAGTGTGCATAGAGGAACAGTTCAACACTGAAGAACTTGGCAGCCTTCCAGACACAGGCCGACAAGTCTGACAGGGGAAAGATACATTGATTTATTACATAGATGGTTATAGTAGAAAGAGCTGCAGCAAGCCAGATCTCATTAGAATAGGTTTAGGAACTTGTAGGATGGTAGAAAAAATGTTGTAATTTTTGTTACAGAGTCACTTTAAGCATTTGCATATTGTATCTTGGTACTGAGAATCACCCTAGAGCAGTCCTGATTGTGTATGGTAACAGAGACCTAGAAGCAGAGGGTAGCAGATTCCTGATGCCAAGGTATCTATCCTATGCAGGACCTAATGGTATCAGCTGTTGTATGTAGCAATTATTATTTTCTTCCTTGCTGGAAATAGCTTTTCTTTAAAAACACAATTTATGGTTATTAAACCCCCTACATATACTTTAACCACAGATAAAGCAGCTATCAAATCCTGGTTCTTATATTTCAGCCTTTCACATCCATTTTAAGCTGAAGGAACCCTGCAAATCATTTTTGGATCTCAAGGAAACCCTTCAAATATTTTTAGGATCTCAAGGAACCCCTGCATTTATTTTGCAGAAGGCATGGACTCTAAAAGTAGGTGTGCTTGTTTATTTCACTACCCCCTATTAGAGTGCCCCTCATTATACTGTATAATATAATAATACATTATTATTATTATTATTATTCTCATTATTATTCTGACTACCCATTTTTGGCTTATTTTTACAGTATCCCCTATTTTAGTGTGCACTATCATACTTCCACCATGATGGGGAAAATGCAGAGGAACCCCTGCAGAGTACTCAAGGAATCCTGGGGTTCCAGGGAACCCTGGTTGA
Organism: Hyperolius riggenbachi; assembly: GCF_040937935.1. Lineage (NCBI taxonomy): Eukaryota > Metazoa > Chordata > Amphibia > Anura > Hyperoliidae > Hyperolius > Hyperolius riggenbachi. The sequence goes on from NC_090646.1 coordinate 479,860,029, forward strand.
GAAAGCCTGTTATACAGTATATAAAAACTCATTCTTTAGCCAAGGAAGACAGCACTGGTGATTGTTATATATAATATTTAATGGAGAATATAGATTTCAGTAAATGGTTAGAAGTGAGTATCTCCTCCTTAAATATACCATGGAGTAAAAATAACATCCTTAGTTTTGACACCTTGGGCCATATGCAATTTGAGGAGATAAGAAGCTTAAAACATGCAAAGTTCTTATCTCCTCACATCGCTCAGGATTTACAGGCAAATTCAATTGCCAGTTTCACCTGAGCCAGTTTCAATTGCCAGTTTCACCTGAGCGATGTCCTTGCGTAAAGGAGCATAACTCAGGCGAATACTAGGTGTTCGCTGAGCGATGCTCCTGTGTAGGTGAGCAATGTGGAGCGAGGCATCTATGCCGTGGAGCTGTCCTTCAGCACCACGGCACTGCTGCCTCACTCCCCCGAGCCAGCCTTTGCTCTTACCTGCCATTCGTTGCCTCCCGACGCTCGTCGCTACCAGCGGGACCCGCTGGGACCTTCTTTCCTGCCCCCTCCATCCTCTTCTTAATGGGAGCCCCAACAGAAGCATTTTTAAATCTCCCTCTGGGGCTCCCCATTCATCCACTAGGTAGCCCAATGAGTATCATCCTGATTCTAATTGGACCAATGAGAATCAGAATGATTCTAATTGAGCCACCTAGTGGATGAATGGGGAGCACCGGCGGGAGACTCAAAGATGCTTTGCTGGGCTCCGAGAATACTATATTGACAGAGACGGCGGAGAATGAGCAGAGGAGCGGCGGGGGACATGCGGCGAGACAGGAACAATGGAGGTATGTTTTTTGATACATTTTAAAAAGATAAAAAGTCAAAACTGACTCCTTTATCTATTTAAATCCCTGGCATCTGGGGTGTCCTTAGTAAAGGAGACAACCCAGATGCCAAAAACAGCTTGCAGACACCGGCGATAGGTCTTTTCGCCTGCTCAGAGCAGGTGAAAAGTTTACATCTATGTTTGTCGGGAAGCATCACATCCCGGGAGGGGGGGGGGGGGGGTGAAAAATGCAATGGCATAGGGGGCAAGGAACTTCCTGGGCGATTATATCGCCCAAGCGAGTTCTTTACCACCCTGGGGGGTGTTAAATTCAATTGCATTAGGTGACGTTACTGACGCCTAATTTAAGAACTCGCCAGCACTTATCGCTGGCGAGTTTGGTAATTGCATAGGGCCCCTTGTGGGATAAATTTAATCTTCCAAGATATCAACTATTTACCTATTATAGTCAGTGGATCACTTCTTAGAAAATATACAGTGGTGTGAAAAACTATTTGCCCCCTTCCTGATTTCTTATTCTTTTGCATGTATGTCACACTTAAATGTTTCTGCTCATCAAAAACCGTTATCCATTAGTTAAAGATAACATAATTGAACACAAAATGCAGTTTTAAATGATGGTTTTTATTATTTAGTGAGAAAAAAAACTCAAAACCTACATGGCCCTGTGTGAAAAAGAAATTGCCCCCTGAACCTAATAACTGGTTGGGCCACCCTTAGCAGCAATAACTGCAATCAAGCGTTTGCGATAACTTGCAACAAGTCTTTTACAGCGCTCTGGAGGAATTTTGGCCCACTCATCTTTGCAGAATTGTTGTAATTCAGCTTTATTTGAGGGTTTTCTAGCATGAACTGCCTTTTTAAGATCATGCCACAACATCTCAATAGGATTCAGGTCAGGGCTTTGACTAGGCCACTCCAAAGTCTTCATTTTGGGTTTTTTCAGCTAGGCCTGAAAGATAAATCGAATTTAAACCGAAATCGTGATCACCAAGATCACAATTTCGGAATCGTCAAAGCGGCAATTATCGTGATCAAGTCAAGAAGTGGCTTCAAACTTCCCTTAAGTCCTGGCGCGTGTGGCCCGCAGCACTGGACATACCTTCCGCACAAGTCGAAATGCTGTCTATTCTCTATCGCCTTCTGCCGGCTCTTGTGTTTGGCAAAACTCCAGGTTCCTCTATGTCACATGACATACAGGAAGTATTCAGTGTATTAGAGCCTGCAGGAGGCGAAGTTGATAGATGGGCATCACTGGACTCGTGCTGGAAGCTATGCCCAGAACTGATGCAGCTTGGGGGACAGAGGAGGCATAGAGACAGAGTGGGCACAGAGAGAGAGACACAGAGAGAAACAGAGTGGGCACAGAGACACAAAGGGAGCAAAGACACAAAGGGAGCAAGAGAAAGACCCCGAGGAGGCATAAAGAGGCAAAGGGGGCACAAAGAGAGACGGGGACAGAGGGGGAACAAACAGGCAAAGAGGGGGAACAAACAGGCAAAGAGGGGGAACAAAGCTTGATTTGAAGGAAATCGTGAATCGAATTGAAATCGCAATTTCAGACAGAAATCGCTCAATGCAATTTTTTCCTAAAATCGTTCAGGCCTATCTTCAGCCATTCAGAGGTGGATTTGCTGGTGTCTTTTGGGTCATTGTCCTGCTGCAGCACCCAAGATCGCTTTAGCTTGAGTTGACGAACAGATGGCCGGACATTCTCCTTCAGGATTTTTTGGTAGACAGTAGAATTCATGGTTCCATCTATCACAGCAAGCCTTCCAGGTCCTGAAGCAGCAAAACAACCCCAGACCATCACACTACCACCACCATATTTTACTGTTGGTATGATGTTCTTTTGCTGAAAATGCTGTGTTACTTCTACGACAGATTTAACAGGACACGCACCTTCCAAAAAGTTCAACTTTTGTCTCGGCGGTCCACAAGGTATTTTCCCACAAGTCTTGGCAATCATTGAGATGTTTTTTTTAGCAACATTGAGACGAGCCTTAATGTTCTTTTTGCTTAAAAGTGGTTTGCGCCTTGGATATCTGCCATGCAGGCCGTTTTCGCCCAGTCTCTTTCTTATGGTGGAGTTGTGAACACTGACCTTAATTGAGGCAAGTGAGGCCTGCAGTTCTTTAGATGTTGTCCCGGGGCCTTTTGTGGCCTCTCGGATGAGTTTTCTCTGCGCTCTTGGGGTAATTTTGGTCGGCCGGCCACTCCTGGGAAGGTTTATCACTGTTCCATGTTTTTGCCATTTGTGGATAATGGCTCTCACTGTGGTTCGCTGGAGTCCCAAAGCTTTAGAAATGGCTTTATAACCTTTACCAGACTGATAGATCTCAATTACAGTACTTTTGTTCTCATTTGTTCCTGAATTTCTTTGGATCTTGGCATGATGTCTAGCTTTTGAGATGCTTTTGGTCTACTTCTCTGTGTCAGATAGCTCTTATTTAAGTGATTTCTTGATTGAAACAGGTGTGGCAGTAATCAGGCCTGGGGGTGACTACAGAAATTGAACTCAGGTGTGATAAACCACAGTTAAGTTATTTTTAACAAGGGGGGCAATCACTTTTTCACACAGGGCCATGTAGGTTTTGAGGTTTTTTTCCTCACTAAATAATAAAAACCATTATTTAAAACTGCATTTTGTGTTCAATTATGTTATCTTTGACTAATAGTTAACGGTTTTTGATGAGCAGAAACATTTAAGTGTGATAAACATGCAAAAGAATAAGAAATCAGGAAGGGGGCAAATAGTTTTTCACACCACTGTATATTCCCTGTTTCTCAAGATCACTACTATACATCATGAGCAGTATCAGTCAGATCAGCAGTAGTATTTCTTTGTGATTATAAAACATTATTGTCTAAAAAAATCGGTATTAGATAAATACATCAATATATGGTCCTATGACCTACTAAACCTCAGATATCATCCAAGCTATGGAGTTGGCCACAAAAATATTACACTGCCTATCGCACTAAGAAGCACTCTAAAACATATTTCTTCTGTGGTTTTATACACCACAGAGGTTGTCATATTTTCATCAGACTCTCTCTTACCTATATTGGCGTAATTGTGGGCAGGTGGGTACCGTACTTTAACCAATATACTATGGGATTGTCCAATAATAGCTAGTTTCTGGTCCAAGATTCTGCTATTTAATAGACATCAGCTAATCCCATCATTTTCAAGTTCTCCAACATTGGCCATTCTGAATGTGGGCATTTTGGATATACCAGTCTATCTCTGGTTCCCTGCACACTGCAAATCCGATTTCCGAGTCTGATTTGCAATTCCGATTTTCCCTGAATGCTATCAACAGAGAAACGCAGAAAAAAACGCAGCATGCAGTAACGATTAAAAATCAAAATCGCATGTAAAAAACGATTACAAATCGGAATCGCATGCAGTGTGCAGGGAGCCTTAGACTGTTAATATTTCACATCCTAGCCTCTGCCAGGCAACTGATTACCACATATTGGAAGGCGGCTGATTATCCTACCTTAACCTCTCTTTGCCATAAAGTTGAGCAAAATTTTACCTTGAAAAAGTGATTACATAGAGGGCTTGATTTAGGGTTAACTTCAATTATTGGGTGCACCCAGCAATGATCTCTACTCTGAAACCAAACTTGTAGTAGAAGTGTACATACTAATTGCCTCAACGTTTCACCTCCAAAATGTCCTATTTTATTTACTACTAAAAGCGTGCAGATGTTTCATTCCAATTTTTAATCCTTCCTAGTGCAATCTGGTGTAAGTACCATCAACGTGAGACATATGCATGCAATATTTGTTTGTTAAATGGTCTAAGTTGTTTTTCCTATGTAAATAGTTTGCATAAAACGTATTTGAAAATATAAATTGTATGTGCTGTTTAGGGCAGTATCTGATAATTTCTGATTAGATTACTGCTGTTGCCTCCTTTGGTAATCCAATGTTATTACATAGATTGTTGGCCTGGCCATAAAATTACTTATGCATACATATTATATAAACGTCTAGGCCCAATAAATCACATAAAGCTATATGCTTCCCTAGGTCTAAGACCTCACACAATTAATTTAAAAACCTCAAAAAGGGAAGAAAGATTATATCTAGAAAAATACAAAAATACTTTTATTTATCAATATCCAAGAAATAAGAGCTTATCTTAAAATGACCAAAGCCTCATGCACATATGGGGTTGGCATGTAACAGGGTAATACAACCTCAAAGCATTAATATATTATCACAATATTGGGTAAACTGGCCAGTTACCTAGTTCTTTAAAAGGAGAAAACAGACTTTTAAGCCTAAAAAGCGATGGCAAATATTGTATAAAGATTGCAGGAATCAGCTGTATAGAGATTGCAGAACATCATTGTTTCTTCTGAGGAAAACCTGGGGATTAAAATGTATACATTTGATTCCTGCAATCTTTATACAATATTTGCCATCGCTTTTTTGGCTTTAAAAGTCTGTTTTCTCCTTTAAAAGCACTAGGTAACCGTCCAGTTTACCCAATATTGTGATAATATATTAATGCTTTGAGGTTGTATTACCCTGTTACATGCCAACCCCATATGTACATGGTCTTTTTAAGATAAGCTCTTATTTCTTGGATATTGATAAATAAAAGTATTTTTGTATTTTTCTAGATATAATCTTTCTTCCCTTTATTGAGGTTTTGTACTTATGCATACTGCCTTCTTTGGGTTACAGTTCCTGTTTGTCTAATTTTCATGTTCTCAGTGATATGCATATTCACTGCGACTGATCTGACTCTGCTGTTGTACTTGTATGTTTCTTATTTCATTAAAAGTTTCAACTTTAAATAAAAAAACACACACACAATTAATACACAAAGATTTTTTGTTTATTGACATTTTTGTACCTTTGCAGTGAGCTTGCTCTGTGGAATGCACTTTTTGATAATAACCTGGCCACTTTATCTTTTGACTTCTTCTGTGTTTGGCCTGTACCTGCCAGAGGTCAGCAGCTGCTCTGGGCAAGTCTGGTCTTCTCACGGGAATAACAAGAGAATTCTGCACTGTTCAAGTTTAGTCACTAAATGCATGTAACCATAGTGACAAAACAACTAACACAAACCTCAGAATGAATGGACCAGAGGTAGTATATTCAGTAGCTGGCTCAAGTTACTATATTCAGCTAATGTTAGGTTGTAAGCATCATTTAAAGGGACCTAAGCACCTTTTTGACAAAATATATAAAACAAACCTTCTCCTAAGGAAGGTTCATAAATAGAGAAGTCCATGGAAAGGGTTGAGGGCAGGCATTACTTACCTTTAGGGGTCTACTTCCTAGCCATCCCTCATCATTCTGGCTTCCATTTTCTGCCAGCCGGGACATGTGTTCACATCAAAGGAGCACATCTCCTGGGATGCATTGCTACAACTGGGAGTGTGCAGCACCGCTGCAGAAGATTAAAACTGTGGCACCTGAGGAAAATAGAGGCAAATACTTAGATGTTGAGTTAGCTATCAGTCCTCCCAAAAATAGGTAATACTTGAACCAGTCCCTTCAAACCATTTGTTTTTTGTTTGATTGTTTCAATCAATTTTTTATGTAAAAAAAAATGTAAACCAACATTTAAATGTAACGTAAAATTTTACAATAAAAATCAGGTAAGTATGAAAGTGTTCCTGGAACAAATAGTCCCACTCATTTTATATATTTTGTCTAGAAGGTGCTTAGTTGTCTTTAAAAACAATGTCAGGACAAAAATATCTAATCCTACTAAAGGGTGTTGACTAAGGACTATCTATCTGTACTCTCAGTAAAAGTGCATATGTACTGTACATTTGTTGTAACTAATAACACTGATAAGTGTCAGTGACAATCAGTGACAATCAGTGACAAGTAGGTCTAGACACCTGTGTGATGTAAATGAGCTCTCAGCTCCTGCTGATCCTGGACACAGAGGCCCCAATCTAAAGCTGTAGAACACTGGAGAGCAGTGGAGAGTAGACTTGGTCAATAAGGTGCTAATAATTCTGTCTTGCATAATGCTAATTGTATTGCAGGCAGCTTGGAACTAGGCCAATCAAACACATTTTGTAAAGGCCCAATTCAAAGCTGCAATCAACCTGCATTCAATTTGTACGTAACTTGGAATAATTTGCCACTCATTAACCATCCCTGAGAGTGACTCAGCAAAACTGGACTGCATTATTTTAAAAATGTCTCGGTGACAAACATGAGTAATTTCATATAAATCTTACCAGATCATAGTAAGGATTGCTAAAAGATTTGTGAAATAGCAGCCATGCAATGGTGGTCATGTGCACCACGTGCAGTGCAACATTTTATATTATATCCAGGTAGTCCAGGATTTATTTTAAAAAGTTGTTTTTGCAGTTATGTGTATTATTTTACTTTTTTTTTTTTTTTACCTTTCAGCAATCCTTGCTATATTCAGATATGACCCAGATGAAGGCTGTACATTTTTGCTATCTAGATAATTTATAGATTTCTAAAATAATCTGGGTTATTAGATTACGCTAGCTTGTCCATTGATGACCACTTCTTTCTTGTCTTAGTAAAGCAAAACAGAAGTTTGCCTTCTTAAAACAGAAGGTATTTGCTATAATTCAGGTTGGAGTGAGCATGGAGCAATGTGATCTGTAGGCACTGGATAAACAGTTAAGAGCAATAGGATATATGTACAGGTTAAGACATGCAATCTTGCATTGCTAGGACGGTACCCAAGGGTTGCTGCTGGCGGTCACACTTTAGCTGCTCCTTATTAGCCCAGCTGTTAGGAAGGCTTGATTAAAAGACAGAAGTGGAGAAAAAAGAGTGCTCCATAGTGTAACACCGCTTTATTAAAACAAATTGCGCAAATTAAAATTCACTTACTAGATGTAAGATGAATACAGACATGTAGTTAGGCTTGCAGCCTTAAAATCCTTCCTAGGTGGGCATACCCTCAAACTGCCGTGGCCATCGGGGTTGAGTGGATCCGGTGGTAACTGACCCTGGAATCCCCACCAAGGGGTAAACGTGTGCTGGTGGCGTTATTACGCGTTTCAGCGTTCCACACCTTCATCAGATCAAAGGATGTCATCTCCCAGCTGGCTCAGCTCAGAGAGCAGGTGACCGTACTGTAACCCTTAATAATCCATAGGCTACTATATCTGTATTATTTCTGGTGTTACAAAGATACCAGGTCCTTCAAATTCGCAGAGTGTGTTGGACTTCACGTGACACTGGTTCTGAGAGATTTTCAACCATCTGGATCTCCGAGAACTAGTACTACAAACAGTGGAAGTAAAAAACTGTTTTATGAGCTATCCATGGCCAGCATGTGTGGTATTAAATGAATTGTAAAATTATTCTGAGTGCGAATATGCATTCTGTTTCTTGGCGTGACCTGTGGGCACGGAGAAAGCGGGCAAAACATGAATTGGGCCAAAATCTCTCCCTGTCTAACGGGGCACTGCCCCTATTCAAATTTCACAAGGCCGGGCCTTGTACGTGTCATGATCCCTCCCATCTACAGTGAGGATTAAAACCCCCAATGACACAGCTGTCCAAGGTCAAAAGTCCTTCATCTTAAATCTTTGTCGAATAACATCACGACAGCCAGCTGGACACTAGCAAAAATCCCTTTTTTATTTCTCACAAAGGCATGGCAATCGCCATCTTGGACTTTCCGCCAAAGACTTGCGATTGCCGCAAGAACTACCAATAATGGTATTTGAACTGTACATTAAGACATTCTGTTTCTCTTTCATCTCTACTCTCTTTCTATCAAACCAATCTGTTCTGCCGGACAGGTATATTTACCTGTGGGTTAAAGGAAACTGTGTGTATGTAGTTTTAGAATAAAGCTAACGATTTTATCGTTCAGTCTTGTGCCTGTTCTGGTCATCTGATTGCTGCTACAAAGGATCTGCCCCTCTGAGGAGTTATACTACCGCATTGTTTTATTATGTGCTTATAAATTGTCGTTTTGCTAGTTAGGTTGTAAATAACCGTTTTCTTCCTTCTAGGAATAACTAGCGGGAGTCTCTTTCCTCCCTGAACACGAGAGAGTGGTGGCAGTGAAATTACCCGATTTCCAGAGCGAAATTGATATTTTCTGTTTACCGATTGTACATACATTCGGGATTGTACATGTATGGACACCTCCAACCAATCTTAAGCGTTTACTACGCACACCGTGAATTTGCCACCAGCAGTCTCTAGTGCATGAGAGCTGCATGGCAACAGCGGCCTAGTAATACGGGGTTGGTGAGTGATTGTCACATTACATATTGTCGACAGCGTTGCGACCAATCTTTATTGTCAGTCTGCTCACCGTACTTCCTGCTAATGCTAACGGGAGCAGATTAGACGGGATTGGCACGCTCTGTCACATTGTACTACCTTCTTCGGACGATCCAGCAACCGGTCTTTTAACGTCTTTTAGACGGGATCGCGGGGCTGGATTGTCACAGACCTCTTTACTCCAAAGTGTCCCAGATAGGGGAGGGGCTTCCTGTGGATGTTGGGCAGGGCTTCCCACTGGTGGTGGGTGGAGCTTACCAAGTCCAGGTCACAGTGCAAAATAAGGATATCCACACTAATACAACAAGCCATTTGTTTATTTTATAAAAAAAAAAAAAAAAATAGCCCCAGCTACCACCAACACACATTTCAGACCACCAGGTTCTTAATCATAGTTGTGTAGCAGTGGTACCATGCCCATGCATATATGTCTGGGAAAGGGAGGAGCACACTCCAGACTCTCCCCTCCCTCCCCCAAGGAGTGGAGGAGTGGGTCTTACCCCATTAACACAGATTGGCAACACATGATAAAACATATGATGCCAGTACATACAATACAAAGAAGGGTTGTGCGTAAGAACTCCTACTAAAGAAAGCAAAGAGCAGAGATAAAAAGATGGGTACTTATCCGTTAGCCGGGCGCATCCGGCAGGTGGCGACAAAACTCCACCAGAGTTACATCTTTCCCTACTATCCATGTCGGCCTGGAGGGGGGAATAGTAATTAGCGCCACCTGCCGGATGCGCCCGGCTAACGGATAAGTACCAAAAGATGAAATAGAACCATATATAGAGAAAAAGTAGTAGAGAAGAAGGGAAGCAAAAAAAAGAACGTGGAAACATGTATATCATACATTTTTTAAGAGACAAAAATAGATTAGCCTCTTTGCAGAAGTAGTATCACAAGTTTCCCAATTCATATCCATCTTGCTCTAACCAGCATAGAGGCCTGTTGGGGAATGAGTCCCCGAATGGAAAACTCAAAAGGCCTCCTTTGCCACCTTTCTTTGCCATTCTGTGACTATCGCCCCTCTTTTAAGCTGTGTGATCCTCTCTAACCCTTGAAAGGAAAAGGCTAATGACAACTGATTGAACAACAATGCAGGAGGACGGGTGGGGCCGGGGATGTGGTCGTGTGGTCCTGGGTGATCTGGCAACCTTCTTCTTCTTCCCCTTTCCCGATTCTATTCTTTCTTCCTTCTGTCTTGCCATTCTGCCTTCTCCTTCTCACTCTTTTCTTAGTTCTTCTTAGACTCCACGGAGTCTAAGTTCTACTTTTTTTTTTAAAGGAAAGGTTCAGGGAAATCTGTAAAAAAAATAAAAATCCCTATCCACTTACCTGGGGCTTCCTCCAGCCCGTGGCAGGCAGGAGGTGCCCTCGCCGCCGCTCCAGAGGCTTCCGGTCATCTTCGGTGGCCGACCCGACCTGGCCAGGCCGGCTGCCAGGTCGGGCTCTTCTGCGCTCCAAGGACGGGCTCTTCTGCGTCCCACACAGGCGCGCTGACGTCATCAGACGTCCTCCGGGCTGTACTGCGCTGGCGCAGTAGTTCTGCGCATGCGCAGTACAGCCCGGAGGACGTCCGAAGACGTCAGCGTGCCCGCGTGGGTCATCATGCAGCTGAAAAAAGGATGCTATTTACTATTATACGTTAGAAGATACATTTTATTTCTGAAATCTTGTATTTTTAATTTGGGTGCACTTTAACCACTTTACCACCACGGGTGCGTATACCTACGCTCCTCTTAACACCCTTTCCCCACCAGGAGCGTAGATATATGCACCTCCCGCCGCTGTCCGCACTCCCGCTCGATCGTGCGCGCGCTCCCGCGCTCGTGCACGCCGCCTGCATTTCGCCTGGAGATCAACGGGAAAAACGTTCTTGTTCGTTGATCTCAGCCCCCCAGCAATGATCAGCTGCTTCTATGAGAAGCAGTGCGATCATTGTGAAAAAAAAAAAGTTTCCCAGCCTCATTGAACGTCCTGTAAGCGTATTTCCGACTCTTACAAGACACATGCACAAAAAATTACTTTGGCCATCTTGTGGCCAAATAGTAAAACTACATCCAAAACATTTGATAACCAAGAAATAAGCAGGTCCGGCACCAGTCTCAATGCTGCAGTAGTGATTTATTCCAACAGGTACAGTAAGGTCATATGGGGGTACAAAAGAGCGGCCTGACAGCTGTTTCACAGGTCTCCCTGCTTCGTCAGAGGCCAATAGTGGGGTACACACAGTGCTCCTCTAAAATATATAATAAATCCAATATCCATAAACTCACCCTCATCTCGTCTTCCTCGCAATGACGGCCCGCCGCGGCTGAGTGGTATCCGCCCACTTCCGTGTACGCCCGCAGCGCTACTACAGCCAATTACTGGGAGGCTCTGATTGGCCAGTCACGGCCGAGAGATCTCGGTCACGTGTGGCTGTCAAGACGTGTAGCGTATGACGAGAGGAGGAGGAGGAGGGGAGTGCTGTTAGGGGTTGCCCTGGTAACAATACACGCTGGGCGCATTCCTACAACAGTGTATTGCAAACAATCGCCCAGGCAATTCTCTCCCTAAGTCGCTCCTTTCTTAAACATCTTACAGTTCATAAAGATCAGTGGAGTTATCCGTGTCTGGAATTACATAAGTAGACATATATACATATGTCGAGGCAAAATACCTTAAGTCACGCCCATTCAGGTACGTCACTTGCTTACTAATCAAAGCATAGGTCTAGCTTTCGCTGATGCCTCACTTGTCACTCATTCCTCTACGGACAATCCCCCTCTCAATTCAGGTCTTGTATTGGACAATGTAGATTTAGAGCAGACAAAGTTATGCAGCTTATTCGAGGTTGCATCCGCTTACCACTCCATGTCATGGTATATCAATGTGGCCATCTGCAAGGAGACATTTGTGTCACCCTAAGAACAGAAATAAAGGACAAACAATTAAAATCAATTTGCATATAAAAACAGAAAATACATCGAGTGCAGCATTTCCAAGGATAAGGCAATTCGTATTAGAAAAAGGTACAGTCACAACATTTTTATAAATACAGGAACACCCCTTATAGATTAAAACTCTAATATTTTTCCAGAAAATAGAATATTTTGTTTCTTTCATTGAGGCCAAGACGACCGCAAGCTTTGGTCCGAGAAATCAATTTGGCCTCCTCCTGCCTCAATATTCTCTCCCAATCACCCCCTCTCCTTGGGAATTCTACCACTTTAAGGCCTGTAAATCTCAAAGGATAAGACACATCACTGTGTTCATCCAGGACATGCTGTATTAAACGGGCAACTCCCTTTTTTGTTTTCAATTAGTTAACATGTTCTTGGAACCTTGTACACATCTGTCGGGTTGTCATCCCGACGTAGTATCGATTGCACGGGCATAAGACTGCATACACCACGTACTTTGACCGACAATGGATGAAGTCCATTGCTTTCTTCTTGGTTATCAAACGTGAGTTCTCATAGGTAAAGAGCACAGTCTGCTCAGCTTCCAGTTGCCTATAGCCAGTGTGCAACGAGTGCCAGTCATTCCCTGTTCTTTCTCTTTTTACATCCAAAACATTTTTCATATACAAATACATACTTTTACACTATAAATTAACTCATTACCTCCCACACTCCCCAATTTATTTATTTTTGTAATAAAAAGAAAAAACAATTACAATTACAAAAAAAAACATAAATAGTTACCTTAGGGACTGAACTCTTTAAATATTTATGTCAAGAGGGTACAACACTGTTACTTTATAAACTATGGGCTTGTAATTAGGGATGGACGCAAAACTGGAAAAAAAATGCACCTTTATTTCCAAATAAAATATTGGTGCCAAATATTGTGATAGAGACATAATTTAAACGGTGTAATAACCGGGACAAATGGGCAAATAAATTTCATGGATTTTAACCACTTTACCCCCGCGCGTACGTATTTCTCCGCCCCTTTTTCCATCCTTTGACAACCAGGGACGGAGAAACACGTACTTTCCGCGTTCCCGACGCTGCCCGCGCTCCCGCTCGTAAACACGCCGCCCGCCGCTAGTAAACACGCCGCCGCCCGCTCGCCCGGAGATCAATGAACGGGAAAATCCATTCCCGTTCGTTGATCTAAGCCCCACAATGACCCGCTGCTCTCCTATGGGCAGCGCGATCATTGTGAGAAGAAACTCACGTGTCCAGCCTCCTTATTCTTCCTCCAAGCTTCCGGAAGGAGGCTTGGAGGTCGCAATAAAGCAAAAAGTTACTGTGGCCATCTTGTGGCCAAATAGTAAACTACACCCTACACATTTTTCACATACAAATAAATGACTTTTACACAAAAAATTAACTCATTACCTCCCACACTCCCCTTTTTTTTTTTTTTGTAATTAAAAATAAAATTCAAAAATTTACAATTAAAAAAAATACATAATTAGTTACCTTAGGGACTGAACTTTTTAAATATTTAAGTCAAGAGGGTATAACACTGTTACTTTATAAACTATGGGCTTGTAATTAGGGATGGACGCAAAACTGAAAAAAATGCACCTTTATTTCCAAATGAAATATTGGCGCCAAACATTGTGATAGGGACATAATTTAAACGGTTTTATAACCGGGACAAAAGGGCACATAAATTTCATGGGTTTTAATTACAGTAGCATGCATTATTTAAAAACTATAATGGCCGAAAACTGAAAAATAATTTTTTTTTTCCCCACATTTTTCCTATTTTCCCATTAAAACACATTTAGAAAAAAATAATTCTTGGCATAATGTCCCATCTAAAGAAAGCCTAATTGGTGGCGGAAAAAACAAGATATAGTTCATTTCATTGCGATAAGTAATGATAAAGTTATAGACGAATGAATGGAAGGAGCGCTGAAAGGTGAAAATTGCTCTGGTGGTCAGGGGGTAAAACCCCTCAGTGGTGAAGTGGTTAATTACAGTAGCATGCATTATTTAAAAACTATAATGGCCGAAAACTGAAAAATAATTTTTTCCCCACATTTTTTCCTTTTTTCCCATTAAAACACATTTAGAATGAAATAATTCTTGGCATAATGTCCCACCTAAAGAAAGCCTAATTGGTGGCGGAAAAAACAAGGTATAGTTCATTTCATTGCGATAAGTAATAATAAAGTTATAGACGAATGAATGGAAGGAGCGCTGAAAGGTGAAAATTGCTCTGGTGCTCAAGGGGTAAAAGTTGTGAAGTGGTTAAAGAGAAACTCCGACCAAGAATTGAACTTTATCCCAATCAGTAGCTGATACCCACTTTTACATGAGAAAAATAATGATTTTCACAAACAGACCATCAGGGGGCGCTGTATGACTGATTTTGTGCTGAAACCCCTCCCACAAGAGGCTCTGGTACCGTACGGTACTCTGGGCAAACTGTCACAATGTAACAATGTTCAGACAGGAAATAGCTGTCTGTTAAAGCCAGACCAGCTAGAAACAGCTCCATAATCTGCCCACAGTAACAATGTCACCATGTAATACAAGTCAGAATGTGAATCTGGGAGAGGAAAGATTTTACAATGAGCAAACACTGACTAAATCATTTATACATAATTATTGTAAAAATGAAGCACTTTTTTTATTACATTATTTTCACTGGAGTTCCTCTTTAAGTTACCTCCTCCGTAGTTATTTTCACAGGCAGTTAATTAACAGCCTGTCTTTAACGTTAGAATTCTGGAGTTATTTTAAGGAATGAAGAGTTAACTTTAGAGATCTAGCCTTAAAGAGACACTGAAGTCTCTTAAAAATCCGTTTTTTATAACAAAATCCTCTTTAACATATTAGCCCTACCTAAACCGCTGCATCCCTGCGGCTGTAAGCTATCTAAATCCCCCCTAACGCGCCCTCCCTCTCCCCTGCAAAATCCATGACTTTCTTGGTCGTGGATTTTGCTGAAGGAAGACTGAGAGGGGCGGGGGAGAGGCTCATAGCTCTGCCTCACACGGAAGCGCTGCCCGGATTGCCCCCCGGGGAGTTTGGGGGGATTTAGTTAGATTAGAGCGGCAGGGATGCGGCGGTTTAGGTAGGACTATTATGTTAAAGTGGATTTTGTAATAAAAAACTGATTTTATTAGAGACTTCAGAGTCTCTTCAAAGAGACCCTGTAACAAAATTTTCAGCCTTATTTCTTCTACCCTATAAGTTCCTATACCTGTTCTAATGTGGTCTGTCTTACTACAGCCTTTCCTAGTTGCACAGTGGCTGTATTATCTCTGTTATATAATATAATCTTCTTTCGTTTGTCAGTTTATGCAAGAATGTGCTGCTCTACTGAGATAGGATAGAAGTTATACACACTCTCCAGGCCCCCTGCAGGCTCTGTATGAGTCACAGACTGAGCTTTTCTCAGCCTATCACACTCTGGTTAGCAGCCATGTTTTTTGTTTGTAAACACTGCCTAAAACTGGTAATTACAAGCCAGGATTGCAGCAGGGAGTGGCAGAAACAGCACAGAGGGGCCCAGGAGAACATAATGAATAGAATGGTATGCTTTTTATTGTAAGAATTTTAAAGTACAGATTCTCTTTAACTTAAAAACAGAAGAGTTAACTTTAGGTTTGCCTGAGGCAAAATGTTTCCTAAATACTTTATGCCTTATCACCGTTGTGATAACTCTAGAAACGTTATTAACCTCCTTGCCGGTTATCCCGAACACAGTTCGGGGTAACCTGCGCAGGAGGATTTCTCAGGCCCCGCTGGGCCGATTTGCATAATTTTTTTTCCTACACGCAGCTAGCACTTTGCTAGCTGCGTGTAGTACGCGATCGCCGCCGATTCGCCGCTACCCGCCGCGCCGAGCCGCCCCAGACCCCTGCACAGCCCGGCCAATCAGTGCCAGGCAGCGCTAGTGGGGCGGATCGGGATTCCCTCTGACGTCACGACGTCCATGACGTCGGTGACGTCATCCCACCCGGTCGCCATGGCGACCGGGGAAGCCCTGCAGGAAATCCCGTTCTCAACGGGATTCCCTGCATACTCTGATCGCCGAAGGCGATCGGAGTGGGTGGGGGGATGCCGCCGCTCAGCGGCTATCATGTAGCGAGCCCTGGGCTCGCTACATGATTTAAAAAATTTTTTTTTTTTAAAAAGTGCAGCGCTGCCTCCTTGCCGGATTTTTTAGACCGGCAAGGAGGTTAAAGACAGGAGATAAGCTTAGTGAATTGAGGCCAATACCTCTTGTACATCATCTTATTATATTTTGGGAGACACGTATGTCATTTCCCATCAAAAAATTGCTTGCTGGTTGAATAAAAGTAACTTTAAGTCAAAATTTGCCAGGGGTATGAATATTTATGGGCAGCACTGTATAACAAGGTGTTTGTTAATTATTGGTATCCGCTATCGGGGATTCCCTGCCTGTGTCCCTGCTGTGTCTGGCTCCCCCCTGAGTGCCTCTCCTCCCTCCCCCTTGTGTCTCCGGGGCGCCCCGTGCAAGCAGCAGCTTACCGCATCCATCATGCCCACAGCGATTGCAGACATCCGTCTTCTCCGTGCGGCTTCCTCTAGTGCGTGGCTTCTAATGACACATCATTGATGAAGCGTAATTAGCAGCCCGGCACTAGAGGAAGCCGCACGGAGAAAACAGAGGTACACAGGAGGACACCATTTGGGGGAGGACATGTACATGACGCTCCTGAAGTATGGATGCACCAGGTTTACCGTATATACTCGCAAGCAAGCCGAGTTTTTGACCCCCCCAAAAATGGGCCAAAAGTTGGGGAGTCAGCTTGCTTGCGAGTCACGTTGGTCGTAGGCCCCCCCCCTCCCCGTGGCCGCCGCTGCTATTAGCTTACCCTGTGGCTTCCAATAGTTCCCTCTCCGTCTTTCGGGGCATGTAAATAATTCACAGCAGCTCGCTCCACGGCGGCTGCTGCTGCGTGATGACAGGAAGCTGTAGGCAGAGCGGTTTCCATAGTAACGGCGATACACATCGCCGTTACAGGAAGCCGCTCTGCCTACAGCTTCCTCTGTCATCACACAGCAGCCGCCATGGAGCGAGCTGCTGTGAATTATTTACATGCCCCGGGAGACGGAGAGGGGACTATTGGAAGCCGCAGGGTAAGCTAATAGCAGCGGCGGCTGCGGGGGGGTTGGGTGAGGCGGGGGGTACTATCTACCTATACCGAGCACTATACTAGCTATACTGAGCACTGTACTATCTATACTGGGCACTATACTAGCTATACTTGGACACTATACTAGCTATACCGAGCACTATGCTACCTATACTGAGCACTATACTAGCTATACTGGGCACTATACTAGCTATAATGAGCACTATACTAGCTATACTGGGGCACTATACTAGCTATACTGGGGCACTATACTAGCTATACCGAGCACTATACTACCTATACTGTGCACTATACTAGCTATGCTGAGCACTACCTACCTATACTGAGCACTACCTACCTATACTGAGCACTATACTAGGACACTACACTAGCTATACTGGGCACTATATTAGCTATACACATCGCCATTACAGGAAGCCGCTCTGCCTACAGCTTCCTCTGTCATCACGCAGCAGCCGCCGTGGAGCAAGCTGCTGTGAATTATTTACATGCCCCAGGAGACAGAGAGGGGACTATTGGAAGCCGCAGGGTAAGCTAATAGCAGCGGCGGCCGCGGGGGGTTGGGTGAGGCGGGGGGCACTATCTACCTATACCGAGCACTATGCTACCTATACTGAGCACTATACTAGCTATACTGGGCACTATACTAGCTATAATGAGCACTATACTAGCTATACTGGTGCACTATACTAGCTATACTGGGCACTATACTAGCTATAATGAGCACTATACTAGCTATACTGGTGCACTATACTAGCCATACTGGGCACTATACTAGCTATACTGAGCACTACCTACCTATACTAAGCACTATACTAGGACACTATACTAGCTATACTGAGCACTATACTAGCTATACTGGGCACTTTACTAGCTGTACTGGGCACTATACTAGCTATACTGAGCACTATACTAGCTATATTGGGCACTACCTACCCATACTGGGCACTATACTAACTATACTGGGACACAGTGGGGGGGGGATCGCACGGCCAGCATTTCCTACCCCCGGCTTATATGAGGGTCAATCATTTTTTCCTGGTTTTTCAGGAAAAAGTTGGGGGGTCGGCTTGCTTGCGAGTATATACGGTAGTTTATATTTTTTTCCCTGGTTTTTGCCCTCTAAACCTAGGTGTGTCTTATATTCCGGAGCGTCTTACACAACGAAAAATACGGTATTATGCCAGATGCTACATTTTGAGTTGCATCAGAAGATTAGAAGACCACACAGTTATTAACACCAGGTATAGAAATACAAAATACTTCTCTTAAAGTGACACTAAAGGGAAAAAAACAAAACTTATGATATAATGCATTGTATGTGTATTATTGATAATTAATAGAACAATAGTAGCAAAGAAAAGAGTCATATTTTTATTTTTAGATATATAGCTTTTTTTTATAACATTGCATAATTCTGCCATATTTTCAATTGCAAGCCACACTTTGTATTTTAAACTGTAAAACAAGCAGAGCTAATGATCCTTTCAACTTCCCTGCAGTAAAAATCTTATCTAAATCTGTCTCTCTGACTATTTCTTTGATGTATAAGTGCTCCAGAAAACAGCGATCCAAGTTGGGTCGGAGACCTCAGAGAGGCTCTTTTGCAAAGATAACACCCAAAGTTTCTTAACTCTTATGCTAGGTACACACCGTACGTTTTTTCGGCAGATAGATGGTTCAATAGATAGATTCTGTCATGTCCGATATTATTTCCAACCGTTTTTCTAGTCGATTACTCATAGAAGTGAATGGAAATTGATAAGAAAAGATAAGAGAATCGAGCGGAAAATTGCTCAGAAAATCGAGTGGAGAATTGATTGGACGGAAAATCAACCTAAAAACGCATCGTGTGTACCTAGCATTACTGTACTGGAAATAAGATGAGACTCATCTGTGCTACTAATGTCCTATTTCTTAGCTGTACTACACATACAAATCATTAGCTCATAAGTTTATTTTCACTTCAGATTCCCTTTTAAGGTAGAATGTCACTTTTTTCATCTTTGTTCTTCGTATTTAGGTTTATTACTAAAAATAGATTTATTTGTTCAGAAAATATTACATAATAGAAATTCAAATCTGATATTTAGAGCTGCTTGTTTGTCTGCTAAGCTTGATAAGTTCTAGAAAGGTCATGTTCTACTGCAGTGCACTAAAGATAAGTTATCTCTATAGACAAGAATAGGGCCTATTTATCAGTCACCAAGTCTGAGACAGGAGGATACGTTCCCCATATAGAATATAGCAGTAACACATCTGTTGTGGGCTTCAACCGGACCACAACTGACCATCACAGCAGACACTACACTGTCCACTTCTGCTGGCCGCACGTGCTACAGATAAGAACCGAGCTAAAGCCTCCATAGACTGCCCAGATACGTTGCTAAAAGATCTGAAGTGTTGGATCATTTCTGGTGAGCTCATGGTTCCCCTCCTTACCTCACCATCCACCCCCTCCATTACAACAAAATGCATCACTGAGCTGTAGTCTCTGCAGCACTTGGCCCCGATCTGAAGCCTGAGGGGCCAATCCCAATAGCAACAGGCATTCAGTCCTTTAGCCTCATACACACAACACAGAAAAATCAGTTGAGATGATTGTTCTGTGCCATAAGAATTTAATAATTGCACAGCTGCCCTACAATGTTGTTTAACGGCCTGCCACATGACAGACAGCCAAAGCCTGCTTTCTGAGATCAGCTACACTCTAAAGGTGGCCACACACCATACACTTTTTTAAATATCTGTTCAATTTAAGAATTGCAATCAATTTTTCTGACTGATTGGTCATATTTTTGAAATGTTACAATGTACCACACACACGTATGTTAAATTTTTCCCCAATTATGATAAAAATGATTGGAAACTCTGACAAAATTGCTAGGGTGTGTGTATTAATAAATTGACAATCTAACACACACCATACAATCTTTAGAAAGATTGAAGAAAAATATCTGGCATTCCGGATCGATAAAAATCGAAGAAAACGGGAAATCCGATCGGATTTTTCAGTCGAATGAAAAAAAAGCTCGATTTTTTTCGGGAGATCCGATCGTTTTTATCGAATTGCCGTAAAATCGGATCATTTCATTGTATCGTGTGTGGCCACCTTGAGAGAGATGTATGCAGAACGAAGGGAAGTTTCCTAATGTGGGCCACTATTCAAAGCACATATCGTTATGATCACGACCATTATCCTATCAATAAAGAGTTAATGCAGTGGCTGAAGAAGAGCCCTAAGTGGCCTCGGCATCCCCTATTGTTACACCACTGCTGTAAAACCTTTTTTTTTTAGCTTTTTATAAGCAGTGGTCCATGGACACTTCATCTGAAACTCTGGTAGTCAAGGAAAGAAGGCATCTGTCATGTGATGGCGATGTAACATATTTTAAGAGACAGCAAAGAAACTCCATGGAAACCTTGAACAATGGCCATTGATCTATAAATATTTCTGTCAGTGGAAGTTTGGATCCAAGTGGTCACATGACTTCAACTTCCCTGACACTAAAAAGGTATTGCCAGCCTGCGAACTATTTTTACAAATGTAATATATTGTCTTTGTGGAGGTGCAGAGTGATCGCCTGGCAACAGTGATTTTCTCAGAACCCTGTTTTAAGGAGCAGTGAAACTTTGTAAACATTGAGAACCTTCATGCATTTTTCTTGCACTTTACTCTACATCACATACAGGGAAAAGGTTGTGTCATAATAGTTCTCTATGTTCCATCACAACTATGTACCCAAACATTAGACCTTCAAATAATAAATAACAAAGTTAAAGCATAAACATTTTGAACTTTTACCATGTACATAGGCCACAAAAGTACCCGGAGTTAATGGTTTATTGCAAGCTTAAATTATTTTCTTGTCATATATATACCGTACATATTTCCAGGTTCTACGTGTTTATTAACTACATTTTATTACTTGCTGCCATTAAAAGGAGAAGTGAATGTTTTATAGCATATGGTTGCCAGATGAAGCTACATGAAATTCTAATTTCTATTTCATAACATAACATGTCTGCTTTTGTCACTAAACATGACGCCAACTTAAAACCATAAAATAAATTTGAATTCTGGACACAAAATAATCCCAACAGGCTAATCCCAGGGAATATTAGTAATTTTAGTAGTAAAATAAAAATAAGTTTTCAGGTGAAGTGGCAGTCATGTAAGTTTCCATGCTGCTTTTTTAAGTGATGGAAGCTGAATCACTGTTTGTGGCCTGGTTCTGTAGCAAAGCCCATGGAAAACAGATTCTATAGGATGCCTGAGAGATATGGCTACATAAGGCAAGTCCCAGCCTCCTCCTCCTGATCCAGTGGCAGCACATTTAAGGTGCCCATACATCAGATGATGTATGGGCAAATCAACCAAGAGACAGATCTCTCTCTGATCGAATCTGATCGGAGAGAGATCTGTTGGGTGCCATAAACTGCATGCTGATTCCTGATCCGTTTCAGCATGAAATCTTTTGGGATTTGGCCTAATGATATTGCTTCACTGCTGTTCCTCCTAGTGTAAAATGTACAACCACCCGCTGCTCCGTGCAAGAATACTTTTGATGTCCGCGGCTGTGTTCGTCCTCTTCCTCACGTATACATGCCCCTCGTGTTTGCCAGCGTTTACATGGGTGCGTGTGTGACATCAGTACGTCAGCAACCATGAGAGGATGGAGATGGTGGCGGACACCAACAGGTAACGTATCAATGCTTGGGGCACCATGGGGCACATTTTACACTAGGTACAGCACTGGGGGTTCTGTCGCGTTTGTCACTTGTCCCGATACGGCCGTTACCGCCATGCACCCAGTCGAGCAAGTCGGCCCGACATCTTGCAGCATGTCAGATCAATGCATGCAACCAATTTTGGCCCCATATTGGTTGCAACGTTAATCGGCAAGCTGTTGGCGGTACCGATTTTAATCCAGTTCGATTACAATAATCAAATTGAATGGTCGATTAGTCGCCTGATGTATGGGCACCTTTACTTCAGTGCGAGATCTGTGTTGTGAGCCTGGCTGGATTTATTATAGTCCTGTTCCACTGAAAAGCACCACTGTGAAGACAGTCCACATTGATGGGCAGAGAAAGGGATAAAGGCCAGTCCAACTTTCTCATGACTGCACCTAGAGATCAAGCTGTGGAGATCGTGGGTTGATATAGGGTTGGAAGTCATGCAGTTTTGCGTCAAAGATTTGACATTAACATAATTCAGATTTATACAATGGACTGGGAGGAAGACACACTCATTAGATATGCTGTAAAATAAACAGAGAATTGTATGCCCAGGTTTTCTCTCACAGTTTTCAGTTAGTGCAGGCTGAGTGGAGACAAAGCATATATTTTTGTATGAAGGACATTTCCCTGTATTGCTGATGTTCTTCTTTGCATCTGTGTCCAGCTTCTCTCCCGATTTTTTGAGCAGTAACCGTGCAGCAGACGGAGACGGTATAATCATCACTGGTGTAGGAACATCACAGCACGTTTCAAATGATATTACAGTATATGATATCAGCTTGCTGTGCAACTCCACTGAACGAATAACTGTCTCGACTTTTGGCAAAGGGGTTCTCTATATTAAGTACTGATGAAGGATAACCTGAGAAATGAAGCTTATAATAACCATATCATCTCCTGAATGAGCTACTCATCATCTGTGGATTAGTTTGGCAACAGCTTGACCCTGGTAATGGAGTTACATAACAGCTACACAAAATCAATAGAACAATAGAACATGTTGCGAAAGGGGCAACTTATATGTATTAAAAAAAAACAACAACTCTCAGCTAGCTAATTTCCACATGGTCCTGAGCTCTGATACCAATAAATTGTAGTTACTTGCACTGCTCCTTTTTAATTTAAACCACATATTAACAAGCTCCTGCTAGTTCCATCCGTATCCTGTCTTGACTACTGTAACACCCTACTCTGCAGTCTACCAAAAAAAGAAAAAGAACGGTACCTCTCCAGTCCCTACTGAACTCAGCTGCTCATTTCATCCACCTCTACTCCCACTCATCTGATGCTGCCCCTCTCTGCTAATCTATCCACTGGCTGGCTGCCAATTACCCAAAGGATCCAATACAAGATCCTAACCCTATGATACAAAGCTCTGCATAAGTTGTCACCTTCATACATTTGCTCATGAATCTCCAGATATCATCCCTCCCAGAATCCCTGCTTCTCTCTTGAGACCCTCTTGTCCTTCAGCCTAGTCAATTCTTCTCATGTCTCCATCCACAAGTAGGACCGGCACCACTCAAATAGTATTTATCAGCTCTTTTATTTAAGCAAACATGGCTAAGCAATGACAGACGCTGTTTCGGGCCATGCCCTTTCTCAAATTGCAGCAGCCTAAACCAAACACCAAACAAGGTGTCCTTAAATAGCCCACCCCCAATAAAAACACCAATCGGTGTCCTGCTGGGCGGGGTGTAACAAGCGGACCTGATGGGGAACATCCAAACTAATATGTAAATCACTGGAGAGGCATTTAATCCATTTACCTGTCACCTGAACATCTCTGCCATAAGGCTCAATCAGCGGCCGCTCACGTGTGCTGGGAGTACATTATTTCCTGGACTGTCATATCGCTCTCCCCTCCCCGTGCGCCACATTCACCAATCAGTGGCGAACACGCAGGAGGTAGGCCCAGGACATATATGTGGAACGCAACGCTGTGCGTTCCACTAGCTCCCTGAACTTCCGAACAAAGCGGAAGTGACGTACCCGCCGCATCCTCCGTCCGTCCAGTTGCCATGCAACTGGCTTGTATATAAACAGAGGAGTCAATAAACAAGTATTCCATCCCGGGAATCCATAATCCGCATCTGGAGCGAGAGGAAGGTGCCCAAAGCGCGCAACCATACAAGAGCCGCATCCCGCCACCAGCAAAGCAGGAGAAACATCATAGATCAGGGTCTCTTTGAGTTTCTTAGGGAGAAATACCCGGTGACACCCAAGCTTTATACCCTCCCCAAAATTCACAAGTGTTTGAATAATCCCCCTGGCCGACCCATCGTAGCTGGCGTTGGGTCAATTTTTGTGCCATTAGCTAAATTTTTGGATTCTATTCTCCAGCCACTGGTCCAGGCTGTCCCTTCATATCTCAGGGACACTTCCATGTTTTTGGAAAAATTGAGTGAGGTCAGACTCTCCGGGGAGGAGATTTTTCTTGTAACTTTGGATTTCGAAAGCCTCTACAGCTCCATCCCACATGATGGGGGTGTAGAGGCAGTAGACTGGTTCCTTATGACTCGCACCGACTTGACTTTAGAACAGGGGAAATTTTGTGTTTATTTGTTACAAATTGTGCTTCAGTGCAATTATTTTGAGTTTGGGGGACAGTTTTACTTACAGCTACGGGGGACGGCCATGGGGTCGAATGTGGCCCCCTCCTATGCTAATTTATATATGGCCTTATATGAGGAGGCCTTTGTTTATTCCAACTCTTTGTTTCACCAGCATTCTATATGCAGGTAAATGGATTAAATGCCTCTCCAGTGATTTACATATTAGTTTGGATGTTCCCCATCAGGTCCGCTTGTTACACCCCGCCCAGCAGGACACCGATTGGTGTTTTTATTGGGGGTGGGCTATTTAAGGCCACATTGTTTGGTGTTTGGTTTAGGCTGCTGCAATTTGAGAAAGGGCATGGCCCGAAACAGCGTCTGTCATTGCTTAGCCATGTTTGCTTAAATAAAAGAGCTGATAAATACTATTTGAGTGGTGCCGGTCCTACTTGTGGATGGATGACTGAGGGTCTCTATTGGCACTGAGACCTTGACCAAGGCACACTCCAACGTTTTCTACTAGTGGTGCTTCTCCTGCAATTTTGTCTTCTGATATTGTTAGTGCCTACAAGGAGTGGAGCATCATGACGACTACACAGATTGAGAAAGTGGCGAGTACGTTTTGCTATAATGAACAACAAACGACCGAGATCTTGTCGCTGGTTGAGAGAGGCACAGCATTCCTGAATATACCAGACCCTAAGCCATTACAATGGGAACTAGAAGTGACCATGAAGCGGAAAATCAATTTGGATTTGCATTCCAAGACTTTGGCGGAATATTGCCACACCAAGAGGATTCCCAGGTCCATGAGGTCCCAAATAGCGCCAGTGATGTTTCCACATGACGCAGCATATTGTGAGGTCTGGGCCAACATCTGGAATAAGGCGTCTTTGGACGCGATGCTGCATACAATTGTACGTATTCAGCAAGAGCTTCCTCTACTCACTGCCAAGATTGAAATTCTTACAAAGCAAATTAAGTATACCTTACCTGGTGAAAAGTTTTCGGAATTCATGGACACTCTAAGAACCAAGTTGGACAACTTAACCCAAACCATCAAGGAAGAAAAAAGAGTGAAATTCACTCGGGACACGTGTGATTATGTGTCGGGCTACGTTTATTCATGGCAACGTCTTCCAAGTGCTCGTCCTGCACCAAGGGGGAGAAAACCCCCTAAGGGAAAGAAGCCTCCTAATTCTGGTGCTGGTTCTGCCCGTGACGAATCAGGGGCCTCTTCACGTGATGCCTCCCCAAACTGTGGAGGAGGAGGAATCACCGAGGGGGGAGGCGCCGTAGGAGGAGAGCTCCCCAAGAAAAAGATGAGCCCACGGGTTCTACGACAGAGGAAGAACCTGTAGAATCTTTAGTTGTAAACATTTCATCTAGAAGTCTAACATGTGAAGAGACTCATGTATTGAATTATGGACTGACATTTTGCCCAACCCATTTCACAAATTTTTTTGAACTGGATCAGGAGCTATTCCGTTTTTTTCGGAATATACGGTTAAAGCATTTTTTTGCATGTTTACCCCCGTTTCCTTCAAACAGTCATCATGAAGATGATGGATGTTTCAGACTTAAGACCTTGGGCTTTAGAAACCCTAGCTCCTTTCTTCCACCGAGCCATCCTGTTATTGACAACTTCATTACTAAAGTTCAGGAGGATATTAAAATCATAGAGGAGGGTTGTAAAAGAGGGGATTTTTCAATACATCATAATTTGACTAAATCTGAGAGGAGGGCGTTATCATTGCTGCAGCAGGATGTGTCTGTCACCATCCGCCCCGCCGATAAAGGTGGGGCTGTGGTGGTGATGGACACATCAATGTATGAGGCGGAGATCAGGAGACAGTTATCTGATCGTGCAGTTTATCAGCCCATACCAGGTGATCCTTTGATTGGGATCCGTAAAAAGGTGGATGATCTTTTATCAGACGCCCTCAGGAGAAATATCATAGATCAGGGTCTCTTTGAGTTTCTTAGGGAGAAATACCCGGTGACACCCAAGCTTTATACCCTCCCCAAAATTCACAAGTGTTTGAATAATTCCCCTGGCCGACCCATCGTAGCTGGCGTTGGGTCAATTTTTGTGCCATTAGCTAAATTTTTGGATTCTATTCTCCAGCCACTGGTCCAGGCTGTCCCTTCATATCTCAGGGACACTTCCATGTTTTTGGAAAAATTGAGTGAGGTCAGACTCTCCGGGGAGGAGATTTTTCTTGTAACTTTGGATGTCGAAAGCCTCTACACCTCCATCCCACATGATGGGGGTGTAGAGGCAGTAGACTGGTTCCTTATGACTCGCACCGACTTGACTTTAGAACAGAGGAAATTTTGTGTTTATTTGTTACAAATTGTGCTTCAGTGCAATTATTTTGAGTTTGGGGGACAGTTTTACTTACAGCTACGGGGGACGGCCATGGGGTCGAATGTGGCCCCCTCCTATGCTAATTTATATATGGCCTTATATGAGGAGGCCTTTGTTTATTCCAACTCTTTGTTTCACCAGCATTCTATATGCTGGTTGCGTTTTATTGACGACATTTTTTGCATTTGGAGGGGGCCCCATTCGACCCTTGTGGAATTCATGTCACAGTTACATGATTCATGTCCATACATACGCTTGACGTCCCACCAAGATCAGTCTACCATTTCATTTTTGGATACATTGGTGGTCAGGGAGGGTGAGCGACTTTCTACTGACCCTTTTACTAAGGACACTGACCGCAATTCACTCCTGCATTATAGGAGTTTCCACCCGACTGGAACCAAGAACAGCATTCCCCGCAGTCAGCTGAGTAGGGTAGACAGGATAGTAAGTGACGAGTCTAAGTGTGTCTATCGTAGGGAGCAGATGGCATTAAGGTTTCGTAGGAGAGGTTATCCACCCTCCACTTTTTTTACCTCGCTCTGGTGGAAAACGGAGACAGATGGGCCCACGTATGCCGTTCGTGTCAACCTTCAGTGCCTGCAGTGACGCAGTGTCACGGGTGATCCGCAGGAACTGGAGGATTCTCACGGATGGCTTTCCTTTTGTTCCTGAGTTTCGCTATCCCCCGATCATGTCGTTCAAACGGGCACCGACCATTCGAGATAAGGTGACCTCCAAAAAGCAGATGTTGCCCTGTAGCAGGGGTGCAGGCATGTACCCTTGCCTGGGATGTCATATGTGTGGAATAGTGCTGAAAGGCAACAGGTTCACGCATCCATCCCAGGGCACTACATTTTTTCATAATCGACGTTACACGTGTGATTCAAGTTTTGTGGTCTATCTACTCAAGTGCCCTTGTGGCCTTGGGTATGTGGGGATGACCACTCAGCGGCTCAAAGACCGCATTTCATCACACAAATCGGCGATTCGTAATAAATTGCGGGGCCAGTCTGTCTCTGAACACTTTGCCACCATGGGGCACTCTGTATCACAATTAAGGGTGACAATTATTGATTCTGTCCCTGTCAGTTGGCAAGGGGGAAACAGGGAAACAGCGTTATTAAAGAAGGAGGCAGCCTGGATCAGAAAATTAGATACATTAGAACCCAAGGGGATGAATCGGGAGTATGATCTGGGGTTCTGTGTCCGTGTCCGTTAGCTTTATAACATGTGGTGAGCTATCACTTATTACCTTGCCACTTATTGATCTAATTATGTACAGTTTGTAGCTATTCATATGATTAATTTGCTCTTTTTTATGTGTTTTTAGGTCCCCCTGGGTGGTCTGTACGGTTGACCTGATGGTTGGTGAGGTATAGATCCATTTGCCTGTAATAAAAATGTTTTGTTTATTTTTACCTTTTTTATGTTTTATTTTACATTTTTTTCATTTTCCACGTCCCTAGGGAGCTTTCTCCGTGTCTGGATCGGGGAACTGAGGTCCAGTGTGCTGTTTTGCATATTTATGGTGCGTCTGGCGGTCCGCAGCGTTTTTGCTGGCGGCGGGATGCGGCTCTTGTATGGTTGCGCGCTTTGGGCACCTTCCTCTCGCTCCAGATGCGGATTATGGATTCCCGAGATGGAATACTTGTTTATTGACTCCTCTGTTTATATACAAGCCAGTTGCCTGGCAACTGGATGGACGGAGGATGCGGCGGGTACGTCACTTCCGCTTTGTTCGGAAGTTCAGGGAGCTAGTGGAACGCACAGCGTTGCGTTCCACATATACGTCCTGGGCCTACCTCCTGCGTGTTCGCCACTGATTGGTGAATGTGGCGCACGGGGAGGGGAGAGCGATATGACAGTCCAGGAAATAATGTACTCCCAGCACACGTGAGCGGCCGCTGATTGAGCCTTATGGCAGAGATGTTCAGGTGACAGGTAAATGGATTAAATGCCTCTCCAGTGATTTACATATTAGTTTGGATGTTCCCCATCAGGTCCGCTTGTTACACCCCGCCCAGCAGGACACCGATTGGTGTTTTTATTGGGGGTGGGCTATTTAAGGACACATTGTTTGGTGTTTGGTTTAGGCTGCTGCAATTTGAGAAAGGGCATGGCCCGAAACAGCGTCTGTCATTGCTTAGCCATGTTTGCTTAAATAAAAGAGCTGATAAATACTATTTGAGTGGTGCCGGTCCTACTTGTGGATGGATGACTGAGGGTCTCTATTGGCACTGAGACCTTGACCAAGGCACACTCCAACGTTTTCTACTAGTGGTGCTTCTCCTGCAATTTTGTCTTCTAATTCTTCTCATGTCCACATCCAGGACTTACAAGCTTCACAACTTCTTTCAAACTCTCTCCCACAGCCAGGCTATGTAGCTCCCAGGACGGGGGTGTAATAATTACACACACCTACCCCCCCCCCCTTCCCCGACACAAATACACTGTTGCGATGCGACAGAGGAGTCCTTACTACTAGGGAGCAACATGCAGCCTCGCCCCCAGTATAAGCATTCAGAGGAGCCCCAGTACAGTATTAAGTAGCCAGATGCAGCCCCTCCAGTACAGATAGCCTCAGAAGCCTCCATTGTTAGCAGTATTAGGTAGCAAGATGTAGCCCCCCCCCCCCCCAAGTATAAATATCCAGAGGATTTCTCAGTACTCAGTAGCCAGATGCAGCCCCTCCAGTATAGGTAGCCCCAAAATCCACCAGTATTAGCAGTATTAGGTATCTAGATGCAGCCCTCCAGTATAGGTTACCAGAAAGGTTCCTAGTATAGTTAGACACCCCCTCCAGCAAAGGTAGCCGAGGAGTCCCGTTTTATTATAGGTAGCCAGAAACCCCCCCCCCCCCCCCACACTTCCGTGTAGGTGATCAGAGAGTCCCCCCCACCCTGCATTATAGGTAGCCAGATAACCCCTCTCATATAGGTAGCCAGAGAGACCCCCCTTCAGTATATGTAGCCAGATAGCCCCACTCATATAGCTAGCCAGCCTGCTTTTGGTTTAGGTAGCCAGAGAGCCCCCCTCCCCCACATATAGGTAGCCCGAGAGTCCCCCTCCTCTTTGTACAGGCAACCAGAGACACCCCTCCCCCCCCCCCCCCCCGTACACACACACACACGGTATACAGTCATGGCCGAAATTGTTGGCACCCCAGAAATTTTCCCAGAAAATCAAGTATTTCTCACACAAAAGTATTACAGTAACACGTTTTGCTATACACGTTTATACCCATTGTGTGTATTGGGACAAAATAAAAAAGGGAGGAAAAAAAGCAAATTGGACATAATGTCGCATGAAACACCATAAATGGGCTGGACACAATCATTGGCACCCTTGACTTAATATTTGGTTGCACACCCTTTGGAAAAAATAACTAAAATCAGTCGCTTCCTATAACCATCAATAAGCTTTTTACACCTCTCATGCAGAATTTTGGACCACTCTTCCTTCACGAATTTGGAATCCGACCTCGTGATCAGGAAAAACAGCTTTAAAATCAATTTTTCTCAAAAAAAAAAAAAGATCTTGTTGAAAAAAAATATCCCCTTGTTCCCACTGTTCTACTTATCCTGCAAATTTGTTTATATCATGTAAGGGGGCTTTGCTATTAACCGCTAAAGTCGGCGGGTTTTGGCAGGTTTGTAATCCTGAATACTTTTTCATTTGAAACTTCAAAATAGATTTTCTCAAAAACTATAAGGTCTTTTTGAATTATTTTTTTAAAGTTGTAGCCCCTGATCACCTTTATAATCCAATTTTGGTGATTGTAGCATGTATGGGGGCTTTGCTATTAACCTTAAAGGGACTCCGAGCAGTGTAGAAACTATGGAAAGATGCATATAATTTTAAAGCTGTCTTTCTCCTCTTTCCAATGATATATAAACCGCCACCCTACGTCTTTTAGTTTTCGCTATTTTCGCGATTGAAATTGCCGCGGCCGCGATTTCAATCACGAAAATAAAGAAAACTAAAAGGCGTAGAGCGACGATTTAGGTGTCGCCAGAAAGAGGAGAAAGAGAGCTTTAAAATGATATCCATCTTTCCATAGTTACTTGTATTACACAGGACGACACTTTCCCCAGTGTCAGCAGCTCCATTCAGCAGAAAAAGTCGGCCTGTGTAATACAATGTAATTATGGAAAGATGGATATCATTTTAAAGCTCTCTTTCTGGCGACACCTAAATCGTTGCCCTACGCCTTTTAGTTTTCTTTATTTTCGCGATTGAAATCGCGGCCGCGGCAGTTTCAATCGCGAAACTAGCGAAAACTAAAAGGCGTAGGGCAGGGGTTTATATATCATTGGAAAGAGGAGAACGAGCGCTTTAAAATGATATGCATCTTTCCATAGTTTCTGTACTGCTCGGAGTCCCTTTAAAGAGGAACTTCAGCCTAAACAAACATACTGTCATTAAGTTACATTAGTTATGTTAATTAAAATAGATAGGTAATATAATCTCTTACCCACCCTGTTTTAAAAGAACAGGAAAATGTTTGATTTCATGAGAGCAGCCATCTTTTTGGTTGAAAGGAGGTGACGGAGCATGAGACACAGTTCCAACGGTCCTGTGTGCTGATCACCCCTCCCAGTTGCTAGGCAATGTGAATAACAACATAGGAAATCCCATCATGCTTTGCACAGCATCAGGGGAAAAAAGCCCGGGCAGTTTTCTTTGATGGGTGGAGCTTAGCTAAAAATGCAGCTAAAAATGATGCTTTGGTAAGAAAAACAAAGTTCTGATGCTGTGAAACTGTTAAAGAAGCACCAAGCCTTTTCAGCTCTGCTGAGTAGATTTTTAGTCCGGAGGTTCACTTTAAAGTCAAATTGGCTGTGATCACGGATTCTACATGTAATCACGGCTAAAATCCGATTCGAATTCGGAGCACCGATTCAAATCCAGATCACGATCACAGCATATCCGGATTGCAATTCTGCTGTGGTCAGATTTACTCGAATTCGTGATTGGGGGTATCCGAGCATCACTGCTCATCTTTTTAATTTAATCCAGTGTATTTTATACTGTGGACTGTTTTGTTTATTTGCTAGTGTTTTCCATTTTCTGTAATATTAATGTGGTATCTTTTCTTTTGTTTTACCAAAAGCATTAAAACCATTCAGGCATTTATGCTCTAAATATAGATAAGCATTTGTTAGGGTACAGATTCTGCCAGTAAAGTCTGGAACGCCTTTGTAAGCTGGGACCTTGTGCGTCCTGGGCTGCCCTCTCATCATCAACAGGGAAATCTCATTCACATGCTTACATACAGTGTCATGTGAAAGGTTTATTTCTTAGAAGCAGATCCTGGTAGTACTACACACATTTCTCTCGTGCCTTGCAAACATTGGCAAATAGTCTACAGCTGGCAAATAATCCACATTTGCAGCCCATTCAATTATCTCTTGAATAATACTGTAAAGTAGGGAGAAGCTTGAAATTGCTCGTATTCAGGATGGTGCTGCCACTGAGGCAAAGGGGGCAATTTCCCCAGGGACCAACTGCTCTAGGGGCCTCCACGCCACTGGATCCCCCAGGTGGTCTCTTCCTGACTGTTCTCCATGGCCCCTGCATGTTCTGTAGCTGAGTTGCCTTGTAATAACTCAGCTGTCCCGGTGGCTGCATCGTTTCAATCTCCTACTTCAGCCACGCTGCCTGTCAGTCAGGGGGAGACCACATTGGTGGTCCAGCGGTGTGGGGGTCCCAGGGAGTAAAGTGAAACAGTATTATACTATGTCAAGCTGTTTCTTACAGGTTATGATTCTGGAAGCGCGCAGTGGATTTTTTACAGAATATGGTCCCAGGAACTGACTTTACTTGGGTTGGCGGGGGGGGGGCAGTTGATTTTGCCACTGGGGCCCCTGTATGGGTTAAATTGGCCCTGCTCGTATTTATTTAGCTTCCTGTGGTCATATGTGTATATTTCATGATATTTATTATTTTGTGATATATATTTACTTTGTGGGGAAAAAATGAAGATGACATAATAAAAAAAAAATGTGCATTTACAGTAACAAGCTGTAAATAGATACACAAGTATGTGGACTGAAAAAACAGGTTTATCCATAGCTGTTTAAGCTCCTGTCACCAAGTTAAGAAAATAGCTTGAAACACAAGGAAAGGACTGATTTTAGACCGTGCAGCTGAATTTTTCTTCGGTTATAGCCTTGTGACCTCTCATATTTCCCTTACAAGGTGTACATTTAAAATGGCCGTGGGCAAATTTGGGCGCAGAGTGAAAGACGGCTCATTCTGCTCACGCTGAAACTCGGGGCCATGTTTAATCCTATTCCTCTTCCAAGTTGTCAACTCAGGGGGAGGACATGTGATTCGTGCACCAGCTATTGCCGGTGGCCAAATTACCTTGGTTTTTTTCTAATTCAAGCTCCAGAAATTGCTGGTGCCTAAAGATGGATTAAGATGTACTGGGGCCCTAAGCGAGGTAGTAGATTCGAGGCACCCTTGAGATCCTTTTGGTAAGCTGAAGTGGAGAGAGGTCAAAGAAAGTGGCTGGTTGTCCCCTTAACAACCACTAGGCCCCAACCACCTCTCTAGGTTGCCTTATGGATGATCCTGCTCTGTTGGTGCCCAAATTAGTCACTGAGCACAACTATAGCTGTAATTCTCAATATGACCTATTGCGGTGCCCAAACGATTTTTTCTGTTCTGCGCCAAAATTAGCTGATCTTCTTACAAGAGTCTACACTATATGGTGCATAAAAAGTTGGAATGAACAGGATTGCCTGGTGTTTGACCCAGAGTAAGATGCACTTATATATATATATATATATGTATGTATATATAGTTACGCCACTATAAATATTTTTTTTCTATGTAGCTGTCAGTTTGCATAGTTATTTAAAACCAGAAAATTATGTCACGTTTTGGACTAGTCCATCTCCTTACTGTGTATTCTCAATATTTACTTTAGGTTCTTATCCGTTAGCCGGGCGCATCCAGCAGGTGACGCTTGTGGCGAACATTACGGAAAGTCGTGCGCAATCCCCAACGATTTTTGTATCGTCCTGCACAATTACTGTCAGTCCTGTGTAGAATAACACAAATACCTTTATTTTGCTTTATTTTGCGATGCGCCAATCTGGGGCGGAGTTACACAGATTATTAATAATTGGTACATTTCCCTGCTCCGAGTCTGGAGGCGGCAACCTGCTGATTAGGAGGTAACCCCGCCTTAAACACACCTACTTTCCAGGTAGTGACTGCCCAAAACTCAGGTCCTATAAAAGTGGGGCGGGACCAAACCTGCCCAGTTCTCCAAATTCCATCGACCAGGAAAGTCCATGCATGCGTTCCAAGGAGAACGGACGTATGCTGTGTTCAAGGACTCTTAACATGAATGCCTACTTTAAACTGGACTCTTTTTCTTCATTCTCCAAATGGACTATCAGCCATAACTAAGTAAGAATTTTCTGATTTTATTCCTTTTTATTTTTAAGCTCTGTGTGTATATGTTAATTGGTGTATATAACTGTATGTAATGCATTTTTGTTATTAAACGTTTTAAAAATCGTTTAGCGGTTAGGACCTGTTGCTGAACATATACAATCATACCTATTCTCCTGAACTCGCTACCCTGTGTTTAATAGAAGTATACATTTATAACCCGTATGCGTGAATCCGGCTCAGATAGTCCGATCTGACCCAGATCCCTGCATACCGCAAAGGGTTAATAGAGCGTTCTCGAAGTCCTAGTATAATTACAGTAGCGGGCTGTGTAACTCGCTTGGTGGCAGATCTTTGAATTGTATGTGTGAGGTGAATCCATTGGCATCCGAACGCTCCCTCCGCGAGTCGGTTCATCAAATTGCGAAGTCGGGTTACCCTTCGTGATGAACAACATGACCGTGTGAGAGGATTTCTGACGCTGATCGATTGTCCCCATCCGCAGACCGGCCTTGCGGTCTGTGACTTTGGTCGGCAGCTTATTGGGATTTGTGTATGTTCAGAACATCAACAGCAACGTTATTTGATTAACCTGCCAGAACAGATCGAAAATCTGTGGTCGATAACCGGTGCATTACCATTTATATAGACTAAACGTGTAGCACAGAGTTCCCCCCCAATCTCTTTTGCTATCCTGTCTTTTATTTGGCAAAAATGGCTGCAGCAAGATACAAGAAAATCTCAGTGGCAGACCTAGTAAACTTGTGTGAGGAAAAAGGCATTGTGACTTATTGAAAAAAGAAAGTGCAATTGGTCGAGGACTTATTGCGACGGGATACCCAGCCGGAGCAGATGCTGGGAGAGCACACTCCTGGTTCAGATGGTGCTGTAACTGGGGCAGAGGGAAGTGAGCGGTTGGAGCACAGTAACCCACTTCCAGACCCAGAGGAAAACGGAACCGCGTCTGAACCAATCGCTTTAAATGCTGAGGCGCATGGTGGCCGGCAGGAGCCCGCCCATGCCAACCGTTCCTGTGTTGATGAGGCTGAAATGCAGCATGCTTTACAAAGACTGGCGGATACAAATCCTGAGCTGTACCTGCAGATTGTCCGAGAAAACGCTGACCGCTCAGAACGCCAGGCGGAACGGGAAGCCTCAGAACGCCGGTGGCTTGCGGAGAAAGAAGCGGAAAGAGAGGAGAGAGCAGCCGCACGCAGACATGACCTTGAAATGGCCAACCTGCGAGCGCAAGGCCAAAATCCCTTGCAAAGTGCTCCGGAACCCCGGCCCTCAGCAGGCCCGTTTGGGACTCCCAAGTTTAAATTCCCAGAAATGGAGAAGGGAACCGACCCGGACACTTATTTACACTCCTTTGAAAAGACTTGTCGTCAGCATCATCTTCCCCAGGAGCAGTGGGCGAGATATCTGACACCCAACTTGCGGGACAAAGCGCTTGAGGCGTTTGTGGACTTACCCGCTGACAAGGACAATGACTATGCTGCGATAAAAGCTGCAATTATCGCCAAATACCAGTTGACCCCAGAGGTCTATCGCAAAAAGTTTCGCTCCCTGCAGAAAGGCCACACCGACTCTTACACCGACCCGGAGAGTCGCCTGCTGACAGTGTTCAGGCAGTAGTCGCGGGGCCTCAAAAAAGACTCTCACCAAGGTCTGGAGGACCTCATCGTGCAGGAGCAGTTGCTGAACTGCTGCACTCCAGATGCAGTTCAGTGAAGAAACCACTTTATCCGGCCTGCGTAGATCAAATGCAATAGAATAGGCATGTATAGCCTCGTTTAATACAGGGTCGCAGGCCGCTTATGAATATAGTCTCAGATTTGCGATGCGCCAATCTGGGGCGGAGTTACACAGATTATTAATAATTGGTACATTTCCCTGCTCCGAGTCTGGGGGCGGCAACCTGCTGATTAGGAGGTAACCCCACCTTAAACACACCTACTTTCCAGGTAGTGACTGCCCAAAACTCAGGTCCTATAAAAGTGGGGCGGGACCAAACCTGCCCAGTTCTCCAAATTCCATCGACCAGGAAAGTCCATGCATGCGTTCCAAGGAGAACCGACGCATGCTGTGTTCAAAGACTCTTAACATGAATGCCTACTTTAACCTCCTGAGCAATAATCCCGAGCTGAGCTCGGGGTATATCGCGCAGGAGGATTTCTCAGGCCCTGGTGGGCCGATTTGCATAATTTTTTTTTTGTTACACGCAGCTAGCACTTTGCTAGCTGCGTGTAACTTCCAATCGCCGCCAATCCGCCGCCGCACACCGTGCCGCGCAGCCCCCCCCCCCCTCCCCGACCCTTTGCGCAGCCTGGCCAATCAGTGCCAGGCAGCGTTGAGGGGTGGATCGGGACTCCCTCTGACGTCACGATGTCCATGACGTCGGTGACGTCATCCCGCCCCGTCGCCATGGCGACCGGGAAGCCCAGCAGGAAATCCCGTTCTGAACGGGATTTCCTGCTTACTCTGATCGCCGAAGGCGATCGGAGTGGGTGGGGGGATGCCGCTGCGCTGCGGCTATCATGTAGCGAGCCCAGGGCTCGCTACATGATTTAAAAAATAACAAATTTAAAAAAATAGTGCTGCGCCACCTCCTGGGCGATATAATTGTATCGCCCAGAGGGTTAAACTGGACTCTTTTTCTTCATTCTCCAAATGGACTATCAGCCATAACTAAGTAAGAATTTTCTGATTTTATTCCTTTTTATTTTTAAGCTCTGTGTGTATATGTTAATTGGTGTATATAACTGTATGTAATGCATTTTTGTTATTAAACATTTTAAAAATCGTTTAGCGGTTATGACCTGTTGCTGAACATACACAATCGTACCTATTCTCCTGAACTCGCTACCTTGTGTTTAATAGAAGTATACATTTATAACCCGTATGCGTGAATCCGGCTCAGATAGTCCGATCTGACCCAGATTCCTGCATACCACAAAGGGTTAATAGAGCGTTCTCGAAGTCCTAGTATAATTACAGTAGCGGGCTGTGTAACTCGCTTGGTGGCAGATCTTTGAATTGTATGTGTGAGGTGAATCCATTGGCATTTGAACGCTCCCTCCGCGAGTCGGTTCATCAAATTGCGAAGTCGGGTTACCCTTCGTGATGAACAACATGACCGTGTGAGAGGATTTCTGACGCTGATCGATCGACCCCATCTGCAGACCGGCCTTGCGGTCTGTGACAGCGCTAATTACTATTCCCCCTCCAGGCCGACATGGATAGTAGGGAAAGATGTAACTCTGGTGGATATTTGTCGCCACCTGCCGGATGCGCCCGGCTAACGGATAAGTAGCTTACTTTATTATTTTTAAAAGCACTCCCTGGAGAGGACCTATACATAGATGCCTGAAAGCCTGCACATAATCCTGCTAGTTGGACTGTGTCACTGCCACCCAGAGAGTGATTTTGAAAATAAAGAAAACCATGAGAAAACCCCCATGAGGAAATGGACTAGTCCAAAATCTGTTAGAGCTATACATTAATAAGTACTGTAAGTAGCAGCTACATATTAAAATAGTCATTGACAGTGCATTTTACTCTAGGACAAATGTACATGTTATGTGCATGGGTTTTACATTTTTCATGATAGTGGTCTTTTAAAGAGGAGCAGGATATCGTTCCTCAGAAGCAGCTCTGGCAGGTAAACAGCCTTTTTTTTCTCTCTGACCACCTGTAAGGGAAAAAAGTATATAGTATATAGTACATATGCTGTCAATATAATGACCTTGGCTGTCTTCTTTGGGTGAACTTTGGCTTTGTGTTCCAGTTTGTGAAGGACTATGGTGCTCTCATGACTTTGCAACTTTTATGGTTTTACAGTTTCATGCAGAGCTTACAAAACAGCTTAGTGTGATCTCTATGTTTCATAGAGATGAGCGTAATGACCTAATTACGATTTTGCGAAATTTCGCGTAATTAGTGTAATTACGATTATGGCCGTAAGTACATAATCGTAATGAAGAAGGATTTCGCGAAATTTCGCGTAAGCGTAATTTTCGCGTAATTTTCGCATTACAGTCGTATCATGCCGTAATTTCGCATTAAACGCTACCGTAATTTTGCGTTAAACCGTAACGCTCCGTATAATATAAAAAAGCCGCCGACTTTAAGGGTTAATAGCAAAGCCCCCTTAAATGCTAAGAGCCTCAAATTTGGAGAATATATTAAGGAGATCAGGAGGAATAAGAGGAAAATTTTTTTTTTCAAAAAGACCTTATAGTTTTTGAGAAAATCGATGTTAAAGTTTCAAAGGAAAAATGTAAACATTTAAAAACCCGCCGACTTTAACGGTTAATAGCAAAGCCTGCTTAAAGTTTAGGAACACCAAATTCCCAGGGTATATTAAGGGGATCAGTGGGAATAAGAGGAAAAATTTTTTTTTCAAAAAGACCTTATAGTTTTTGAGAAAATCGATTTTTAAGTTTCAAGGGCGAAAATGTCTTTTAAATGCGGAAAATGTCAGTTTTTTTTGCACAGGTAACAATAGTGTATTATTTTCATAGATTCCCCCAAGTGGGAAGAGTTTTACTTACTTCGTTCTGAGTGTGGGAAATATAAAAAAAAAACGACGTGGGGTCCCCCCTCCCAGACCTCTTTAACCCCTTGTCCCCCATGCAGGCTGGGATAGCCAGAATGCGGAGCACCGGCCGCGTGGGGCTCCGCACCCTGACTATACCAGCCCGCATGGTCCATGGATTGGGGGGTCTCGGAAGGGGAGGGGCAGCCAAGCTTTCCCCTCCCCCTCCGAGCCCTTGTCCAATCCAAGGACAAGGGGCTCTTCTCCACCTCCGATGGGCGGTGGAGGTGGAGGCCGCGATTTCCTGGGTGGGGGGTTCATGGTGGAATCTGGGAGTCCCCTTTAAAAAGGGGTCCCCCAGATGCCCACCCCCCTCCCAGGAGAAATGAGTATAGAGGTACTTGTAGTACCCCTTACCCATTTCCTTTAAGAGTTAAAAGTAAATAAACACACAAACACATAGAAAAAGTATTTTAATTGAACAAAAAACATAACCACGAAAAAAGTCCTTTAATATTCTTAATTAACCATTAATACTTACCTGTCCCTTTAAATAAATGATCCCACGCAATATCCTCGGAAATGTTCTATCAGTTACAATGTAACAAAGTTATTATGTAACAACTTTGTTACATTGTAACTACGCCGCACCCGACGCCACTCGCCGCTCAGCCGCCGCATACGCGTCCGTGCAGGACGCTAAGTCCCCGCAGCTCCCGCTGTCCACCCCGCCCACATCTGTCACCCACATGTCACCCACATGTGGGTGACATGTGGGTGACATGTGGGAGAGGCGGGAGGGCAGCGGAGCCGGCGGGGACTTAGCGTCCTGCACGGACCCGACAGAGCTCTGAGCTATATAGCTCAGAGCTCTGAGAAGCATCTTTGTATTTGGGCTCCAAGGAGCCCCATTGGTCCTTAGCAGACCAATGGGGTTCCTTCAAATCAGAAGGAACCCCATTGGTCTGCTAAGGACCAATGGGGCTCCTTGGAGCCCAAATACAAAGATGCTTTTGAGAGCTCTGAGCTATATAGCTCAGAGCTCTGTCGGGTCCTGCAGCGCAGACGCGGTGGCGGCGGCGGCGGCGGTGAGTGACGTGGGGTGCGGCGTAGTTACAATGTAACAAAGTTGTTATATTGTAATAACTTTGTTACATTGTAACTGATAGAACATTTCCGAGGATATTGCGTGGGATCATTTATTTAAAGGGACAGGTAAGTATTAATGGTTAATTAAGAATATTAAAGGACTTTTTTCGTGGTTATGTTTTTTGTTCAATTAAAATACTTTTTCTATGTGTTTGTGTGTTTATTTACTTTTAACTCTTAAAGGAAATGGGTAAGGGGTACTACAAGTACCTCTATACTCATTTCTCCTGGGAGGGGGGTGGGCATCTGGGGGACCCCTTTTTAAAGGGGACTCCCAGATTCCACCATGAACCCCCCACCCAGGAAATCGCGGCCTCCACCTCCACCGCCCATCGGAGGTGGAGAAGAGCCCCTTGTCCTTGGATTGGACAAGGGCTCGGAGGGGGAGGGGAAAGCTTGGCTGCCCCTCCCCTTCCGAGACCCCCCAATCCATGGACCATGCGGGCTGGTATAGTCAGGGTGCGGAGCCCCACGCGGCCGGTGCTCCGCATTCTGGCTATCCCAGCCTGCATGGGGGACAAGGGGTTAAAGAGGTCTGGGAGGGGGGACCCCACGTCGTTTTTTTTTTATATTTCCCACACTCAGAACGAAGTAAGTAAAACTCTTCCCACTTGGGGGAATCTATGAAAATAATACACTATTGTTACCTGTGCAAAAAAAACTGACATTTTCCGCATTTAAAAGACATTTTTGCCCTTGAAACTTAAAAATCGATTTTCTCAAAAACTATAAGGTGTTTTTGAAAAAAAAATGTTTCCTCTTATTCCCACTGATCCCCTTAATATACCCTAGGAATTTGGTGTTCCTAAACTTTAAGCAGGCTTTGCTATTAACCGTTAAAATCGGCGGGTTTTTAAATGTATACATTTTTACTTTGAAACTTTAACATCGATTTTCTCAAAAACTATAAGGTGTTTTTGAAAAAAAAATTTTTCCTCTTATTCCTCCTGATCTCCTTAATATATTCTCCAAATTTGAGGCTCTTAGCATTTAAGGGGGCTTTGCTATTAACCCTTAAAGTCGGCTGCTTTTTTATATTATACGGAGCGTTACGGTTTAACGCGAAATTACGGTAGCGTTTAATGCGAAATTACGGCATGAACGAAACGCGAAATTTCGCGTTGAAAATTACGCTTACGGTATTTTCAATTATGATTTTAATGGCAATTTCGCTACGCTAATTTCGCATCGTAATCGCAAATTTCGCATGCGTAATTATAGTAATGCGAAATTACGAAAATTTCAGCTCAACTCTAATGTTTCACTCTTTCAGGCTTACAGCAGAAAAGTAATTTGATAACAACGTGCCAATGATTGTCCTATTAAATAGGAACAGCAGTTTGATGCTATTGTGACTTCAGTATGGTTGGTGTGGAGTGAACGGATGGTGTAGTAACATTCAGTATTATTATTATGCAAAATGTTTAAAACTCATTTTATTTAAAGAAAATAAATTAACATACAAAACAAGTCATGCTGTAATGAACAAGGGAGTGCAGGCACTTGTTCCATTCAGTGCAACTCACTTTGTGCATGACAGGTAAAATGAATAAAGTGGTACACAGAAATTGAGAAATATAAATTAAAATTAATCTCAGTTGGCCTGATGTTACAAGGTCTACTAAGGGGTCCAAGGTGTCTACAGATTCAAGCCACAAGTTCTAAACCTTCTGAAATGTTTTGGCACAGTTTTTATACATGAATTTGGATAAAATTTATTAATTACTTCTATCTTGTCAAGGATGGTTTCAGCCATTTACGAGTGATTGCCTTGCCTGCAAGGAAGAGCATCTCCCGTAAGAAATATCTCTGGTGATAAGTGAACACCAGAGCTCGGAGACTGTTTCCTCTGCACATTCCTGGCCTGCTCAATGATGATCTCGAGGAAACAGTCTCCGAGGCTCAGAGGCCTTAGGGCCCCGTTTTCACTATCGCGAATTCGCATGCGTTTGCCGCATGCAAATTCGCATAGCCAATACAAGTGGATGGGACTGTTTCCACTTGTCAGGATTTCTGAGCGTTTTCGTCCGTGTGAAAAATTAGCACGGCAGAGCCATCAGAATTCGCATACCTCATACCACTATGCGGGTGTATGCAAATGTTAATGCAAATTTTCACGCAAATTTGCATGGAATCAATGGAAAAGCACACAGGCACTGCCATGGTTAAATTCGCATACAGCGTCATTCATGCAAATTTGTGTGCGCTCTTTGGCTCTAGAGTTATTTTAATTAAAGTCAATAAAGAATTTACCTTTCCAAAAATTGTAAGAGGATTTTTGCATATGTGATTAAAATCAGTGCACATTAATGTAAAAGAACACTAGACAAAGACAAGGAACAAAGAGAGAGGGAAGAAAGAAAGAAAGAATAGGATAGAAAAAAAGACTATGGGCCTGATTCACAAAGCGGTGATAACTCAGTTATCACGCCTAAAAGACTTTAGGCGTGATAACCTTTGCACTGCTGAGTTAGCACAGCTTTGTGCTGTTTATCGCGCGCAAAGTTTTGCGCCCGCAGTCGCGCAATTCCGCGCACAGCGCCCGTAGGGTTTAATGGGCGCACCGAGCGCACTGCACCGTGTGCCGCGTGATTGAGCGCGCAAAACTTTGCACGCGGGAATTTCGCGCGAGTGTCATTTTATCACGCCTAAACTGAGTTTAGGCGTGATAAAGGGCTTTTCACAGGCGTGCAAACACTTTGCACCTCTTTGGGAATTAGGCCCTATAGCTCTAGGAAGAAGGGGGAGATGAATAAACCAATGAGAAAATGTGCAATCATAGTGGCACGCCAAATGCATGAGGAATTTTCAGTGATACATGTCACATACAGTATATTAAAATTTAGAGAATAAAATTATTTTAACTACGTTTAACCTGTCTGGTACATTAAAGGGACTCTGAGCACTCATTAAAAATGAAATAGAGACTTACCTGGTGCTTCCTCCAGACCACCATAGGCCCGCAAGGTTCCCTGCCATCCTCCTGGCTCCTCTCCCGGTCCCGGCTGGCAGCTCCATTATGGGACGACTTCGTCAGGCCTGCTTCTTGCTTTGCCAATATGCGTAATCACGCCGGCTGGCGTGAGAGTCCTGCGCATGCACAGTTCAATATTAGAGAACTGCGCATGTGCAGGACTCTCACGCTGGCCGGCGTGCGGACTCGTACCGGTAAAGCAGAAAGCAGGCCTGACGACTTGAGGCTGAAGTCATCCCATAATGGAGCTGCCAGCCGGGACCAGGAGAGGAGCCAGGAGGATGCTGGGGGACCTTGTGGCCTACTGTGGGCTGGAGGAAGCCCCAGGTAAGTCACTATTTCATTTTTAACAAGTGCTCAGGGTCCCTTTAAGAGGGAGTTTACTCCATATTTAAAATGTAGTGTATGCAAAGTCTAGGAGAGGATATAAATTTTTATTTTGAAATTTATTG
Organism: Hyperolius riggenbachi; assembly: GCF_040937935.1. Classification (NCBI taxonomy): domain Eukaryota; kingdom Metazoa; phylum Chordata; class Amphibia; order Anura; family Hyperoliidae; genus Hyperolius; species Hyperolius riggenbachi. The sequence continues at coordinate 479,903,410 of NC_090646.1, forward strand.
GGATCTTTTGAAAAACTAATGCCAAGATACCTACCGGTAAATTCAATGAGTATGTCAAGGCCCTAATTATTAAGAGGAGCATGGAGTTGTGTAAGAGCCATAAGAGTTGTCAGTTTGTCTTTAGCCTGGTGAAGACTCCGCACTGCAAAATCTCTGTGTACAATGCCAACGTTTCATTTACCTGACCAATTTGTATTCTTGTTGCATTCTGGTTATTTGTAATTGCCAAAGTGAAAAAAAAAGCCACGGAGAGTGGGCAATTTTGACAGGTGCCTCTAGAAAGGGTAATATTAGTAAGTTGCATTTGATAGAATTTTAGCTCAAGGAGGGGCAGAGCCGGGGCAAGGTCCTCCAGCACCCAAGGCTGAGACACCAAAGTGCGCCCCTCCATCCCTCCCAATCCAGCCGTCACACACTGATTGCTATTAGACTAAGAGGCGCCACAGGGCCCACAACCTCCCCAACACCTTAATATCTAGTTATCTGGCATGCAGCCACTGCCATGTATCCCCTTTTCTTATTTCTTTCTGCTTCAAACACAATTAGGAATGACAGCTGAATGAATTCTGCGCCCCCTCCTACACTGCGCCCTGAGGCTGGAGCCTCTCCAGCCTATGCCTCGGCCCGGCCCTGAGGGGGGGTCTTATGCAGTAACTTTGACAAAGTTTGGGCAGAAGCGAATTTCTTCAGACAATTAATTAAAAAGGGCTATTTAACTGATACCACAGCCAATGTTCTGTTTAAATTATTTTGTTTATGAGTTTAGCAAGAATTGTAGTGAGAATTTTATCGTCTATATTTAATATGTGCCAGAATGAATAACATTCCAACAGGTCCTTACCTGGTTTGGGAAGTAAAACATTAGTGGCGTAGTGCAAGATAGGGACCCCCTCCACCAGTCAAATGCTGCATGCAGCATTGCAAGCAGAAGATAGCTCCTTTTTACACTTTTTATAGATTTAGGTGGATGCATCATCAGGGCTCTCATTTTTTAACTTCTATATCTGCCTTCTAGGCAGGTATTACTGACTCTGGTATAGACAAGGTTGTTTTGTACAAGTCTTGGTGAAACCCTGGAAACCTATGTAAAAGTTTTCAAGTCCTGAAAAATTCCTATGAGGCCTTACAGCTTGACCTTGAGTGCAGTCTTTTGTTATTGTATTGACATTATTATAGTGTTTTGGATCAGTTGGATACTATTAATGAAATAAAACTCAGGCAGACATGATAGTTTCTATATAGACCCTTCATGGAATTCTGTTCTTATGATTTAGCTGTGCCAGCTGTGCGCTTTAAGCTGCCATGTAATGCGGTATTTTGTGAGGGATGCTCAGACTAGCCTAGGTTCTAGACAAGAATATGGTGGATGTAAAAATCCAGGGATGTAATATCTGCCAAAGAAAGGCAAATATTTTTGTTGGAACACTTTAATCTAGTGAGAGCATATGTAGATAAAGGGAGTATATTAAAACTCTATCAGCTCAGTGCCAGAAGTGTCCTTGAGGAAAACATTAACAGCTAGACCTTTGCACCACCTTTGAAACGTACTTGTGAATGTTATTTATTAAAAAATTAACTATGCCCGGTGTCAGATATACAGATCCAGAGTTTTACCACTTTTTATAATACCTTCGGGCCTAGGAAGGCAATATCATAGCACAGGAAAAATTACAGCAGATAGGCAAATGCATCCATAAGGCAACTTTTCAGAAGGAGCCTCCTCCCGTTATCAAGCCTGAATAGCCTTGCAGGCTTGATAATGGGAGGAGGCTCGTCCTGAAACATTGCCTTATGAAAGCATTTGCTTATCTGCTGTAATTTATCCTGCGCTATGAAACTTGAATAAAAAAGCTGATTAAATAAGAATACAAGTTGGTGCTGGGTCATCCTTGTGAGTTTCCTGGTTGCTTTGGACCCTGGGAGAAAGGGAGTGGGACCTGTAAGCACATTGCTTTTGTTTGGTGGGTGCAACCTACTCCTTGGCTGTTCATTGTTTTATAAATTGCTTCATGTTGAGCTCTTTAGCCTTGTCTTCAGTGCACAGTGCACAATATGGTAGCTAAAACTCATGCTAAGATATCCTTATTCCATTTACAGTGGGTTGCAAAAGTATTCGGCCCCCTTGAAGTTTTCCACATTTTTTCACATTACTGCCACAAACATGAATCAATTTTATTGGAATTCCATGTGAAAGACCAACACAAAGTGGTGTACACGTGAGAAGTGGAACGAAAATCATACATCATTCCAAACATTTTTTACAAATAAATAACTGCAAAGTGGGGTGTGCATAATTATTCGTCCCCCTTTGATCTGAGTGCAGTCAGTTGCCTATAGACATTGCCTGATGAGTGCTAATGACTAAATAGAGTGCACCTATGTGTAATCTAATGTCAGTACAAATACAGCTGCTCTGTGAGGGCCTCAGAGGTTGTCTAAGAGAATATTGGGAGCAACAACACCGTGAAGTCCAAAGAACACACAAGACAGGTCAGGGATCAAGTTATTGAGAAATTTAAAGCAGGCTTAGGCTACAAAAAGATTTCCAAAGCCTTGAACATCCCACGGAGCACTGTTCAAGCGATCATTCAGAAATGGAAGGAGTATGGCACAACTGTACACCTACCAAGACAAGGCCATCCACCTAAACTCACAGGCCGAGCAAGGAGAGCGCTGATCAGAAATGCAGTCAAGAGGCCCATGGTGACTCTGGACGAGCTGCAGAGATCTACAGCTCAGGTGGGAGACTCTGTCCATAGGACAACTATTAGTCATGCACTGCACAAAGTTGGCTTTTATGGAAGAGTGGCAAGAAGAAAGCCATTGTTAACAGAAAGCATAAGAAGTCCCGTTTGCAGTTTGCCACAAGCCATGTGGGGGACACAGCAACCATGTGGAAGAAGGTGCTCTGGTCAGATGAGACCAAAATGGAACTTTTTAGCCAAAATGCAAAACGCTATGTGTGGCAGAAATCTAACACTGCACATCACTCTGAACACACCATCCCCACTGTCGAATATGGTGGTGGCAGCATCATGCTCGGGGGGTGCATCTCTTCAGCAGGGACAGGATAGCTTGTCAGAGTTGATGGGAAGATGGATGGAGCCAAATACAGGGCAAACTTGGAAGAAAACCTCTTGGAGACTGCAAAAGACTTGAGACTGGGGCGGAGGTTCACCTTCCAGCAGGACAATGACCCTAAACATAAAGCCAGGGCAACAATGTAATGGCTTAAAACAAAACATATCTATGTGTTAGAATGGCCCAGTCAAAGTCCAGATCTAAATTCAATCGAGAATCTGTGGCAAGATTTGAAAACTGCTGTTCACAAACACTGTCCATCTAATCTGACTGAGCTGGAGCTGTTTTGCAAAGAAGAATGGGCAAGGATTTCAGTCTCTAGATGTGCAAAGCTGGTAGAGACATACCCTAAAAGACTGGCAGCTGTAATTGCAGCAAAAGATGGTTCTACAAAATTTTGACTCAGGGGACCGAATAATTACGCACACACCACTTTGCAGTTATTTATTTGTAAAAAGTGTTTGGAATGATGTATGATTTTCGATCCACTTCTCACATGTACACCACTTTGTATTGGTCTTTCACATGGAATTCCAATAAAATTGATGCATGTTTGTGGCAGTAACGTGACAAAATGTGGAAAACTTCAAGGGGGCCGAATACTTTTGCAACCCACTGTATATCTTAAAGGGAAATAAAACTAGGATTTTCTTTTTAAATGAACCTCTACATAAGGGATGTTTGTAATGGAGTGTGCCATCGAGGGGGAGGGTGGGGCAGGGGTTAGGATCAGCCTTACTACTTTCCTATGGTGTGCTGCTCCTCTGACTCCCTGCCCATATGGAATGCCACATCTTCTCCATGGACTGACCGAGTCCACTGAATTTTGTAGTTCCAAGCAGTGTCATCCATGGACTATATCTCCCGGCATGCATTGCAGCACGCGGGAAATACTCCATTACAAACCTCCCTGATGGGAGGTTCATTAAAAAAAAACTTTCCCTGATGCTCAGTTGCCTTTAAGGTGCTGTTATTGGGAAGCCAGTGGATTCTTTGCCTGTTTGCTTTTTATCAATAGCAAGGCTTCCCTTCCACGGTGAAGATTATGATTTGATTTTGTCAAATTACATTGCATTGTAAAATCTATTTTCAGCACTCTGCAATTGAAAAAGCACCAAGTAGATGAAATAGAACTTTCAAAATTATTCTAAATATTTTCACTACTTGCTGGTGGCTCAAAAGGCATTTTATGGATAAGCTGTAAAAATATCACCAAGGAGAAAACTTGAACAAAAAGTGAATTGGATGAGGCTGCTAGCATTGGATTGTAAAAATGAGAACTACATGCAACACTTTTGACATGCATTTGTATTGTTTTTTATAACTGAGTGAATACATAGCAGCAGCTTACTGTGGACCTGATGCACATAACTGCAGTAATACTGCTGTACACACACAACGAACAGCAATATTACCCTTCCTTCCGCAGCAAGTGCCATGAGCTACGCTATTAGTGTGACCCGTGGTACTCGAGTAGCGTGACCGTTGTTACGGTGACGCACATTAGTAATGAACGTTACTGTTAGTAATGGGTGTTACCATAGCAACGGCCACGCTACTCAAGTACCCCGGGTTGTACTAATTAGCGTAACTTCCCATACCTGCTGCAGAAGAAAGGGTAATTACTGCAATTATGTTCATCAGGCCCTTTAAGAGATGAACTAAATTGTCGTAGCATGCTTGCACGTTCTTATGTTACAAAACTAGGCTCTCGTGGACTAGGCAATAAAGCTGCAAATTCTCTTCATAGGGGGCAATAAAAGCTGCAAATACACTTTTTAGGAAGCTCCCTATATAGAATCTGGCGGGCGAAGAATTAGAACTTGATCCTTTAACCAAAGAAAAAAGTCCAGCTTGCCAAAACTGGTTACAAGAGAAGAAAAGAGATCATCACAAGCTGTATACATGATGGAGAACTGTACAATACTGTGTACAATACTTCCACAGTCCACGCTGATAAATATTTTGATCATAAAGATGAACTTGAGATTATAATTGGCAGTGTAGTTTATTCCAATCATGCCCCAGTAATACTCTGCTTAAAATAGGTCAGTGTTTCTCTCCAAAGGGACTAGGAGTGATATCATCCTCTCACGCACAGAATGAAAATACTGTTCTGAACTAGGCATAAAACTTGTAACCTGAGACTTATGTAAAGTAAATGAAATCTACAGTCCCAGTGAAGTAACATAATGCCTGACGTGTTATGAGAGAGGTGCTAATAAAGCATGGATCGCAAAGTTATGAGCAAAGCTCACTCAGGGGATCACCACTAGATTAACAGAACTTTAGCTGCCTCATAAGAAGGTTTCACTGCCACTCTCTCCAGGCATATTAACTAGGAACAGGACATAATAAACCCCACAATTAAATGAAACGTGCTCCTCCAAATGCTGGGAAATTACACAATCGCATGGCCTCTGGGGTAATAAACCAGCAAGATTATTAGCAAGCACAGTATACATGTAATCAAAAGTTTTATTTAGAAGCTAAAGCTTTGCAGAGAGCGTTCATGACAGCAGGATTGTGTGGCACCGCATAAGCTATCAGTTTCCAGCTTTACATTCTTGATCATGTGTATTTAGATTCATAGTGTTTGGATAAGTTAAATGCCAAATATATATATTTAGCTATAGGCCCATGCATGAGTTCCATACCAACCTTAACCAATTGAGGACAGTGGGCTTTACCCCCCTTAAAGAGACTCTGAAGCGAGAATAAATCTCGCTTCAGAGCTCATAAATAGCAGGGGCACGTGTGCCCCTGCTAAAACGCCGCTATCCCGCGGCTAAACGGGGGTCCCTTTACCCCCAACCCACCCCCCGCAAAAGTGTGTCGTGAAAAGGTCGCTGGCTGTCTCTTCCTGGAGGCAGGGCTAACGGCTGCAGCCCTGCCTCCAGTCGCGTCTGTCAGCGGCGCATCGCCGCCTCTCCCCCGCCCCTCTCAGTGAAGGAAGACTGAGAGGGGCGGGGGAGAGGCGGAGATACGCGCTGACAGACGCGCGTGGGGCAGGGCTGCGGCGGTTAGCCCTGCCCCAACCAGGAAGCGCTCCCCCGGTGTATCGAGGGGGATTTGGGGGTGAAGGGATCCCCGTTAAGCCGCGCTATAGCGGCGTTTTAGCAGGGGCACACATGCCCCTGCTATTTATGAGGTCTGAAGCGAGATTTATTCTCGCTTCAGACTCTCTTTAAGGACCAGACCTTTTTTTCCATTCAGACCACTGCAGCTTTCACGGTTTATTGCTCGCTCATACAACCTACCACCTAAATGAATTTTACCTCCTTTTCTTGTCACTAATACAGCTTTCTTTTGGTGCTATTTGATTGCTGCTGCGATTTTTACTTTTTATTATATTCATCAAAAAAGACATGAATTTTGTCAAAAAAATGATTTTTTTTTAACTTTCTGTGCTGACATTTTTCAAATAAAGTAAACTTTTTGTATACATGCAGCGCGAAAAATGTGGACAAACATGTTTTTAATCAAAAAAAACCCATTCAGCCTATATTTATTGGTTTGGGTAAAAGTTATAGCGTTTACAAACTATGGTGCAAAAAGTGAATTTTCCCATTTTGAAGCATCTATGACTTTTCTGACCACCTGACATGTTTCATGAGGGGCTAGAATTCCAGGATAGTATAAATACCCCCCAAATGGGCGGGACGGTGGCATAGTGGTTAGCTCTCTTGCCTTGCAGCGCTGGGTCCCTGGTTCGAATCCCAGCCAGGGCACTATCTGTAAAGAGTTTGTATGTTCTCTCCGTGTCTGCGTGTGTTTCCTCCGAGCACTCCGGTTTCCTCCCACATTCCAAAAACATACAGATAAGTTAATTGGCTCCCTCTAAAAATTGGCCCTAGACTACAGTACTTACACTACATAATATAGACATATGGCAATGGTAGGGATTACCGTATATACTCGCAAGCAAGCCGAATTTTTGACCCCCCAAAAGTGGGCCAAAAGTTGGGGGGTCGGCTTGCTTGCGAGTCATGTGTGGGTGGGTGGGTGGATAGGTGCTGTCCCACCCCGCTCCCCCCGCGGCCACCGCTGCTATTACCTTAGGCGGCGCCGCTTCCTCTATCCCCGTCCTCCTCCGGTAACTCATTCACAGCAGCGCGCCCCCCGCTGCTGTTATGACGCAGGAAACCATAGAGAGCGGTTCCCATAGTAACGGCATCGCGCTACAGGAAGCCGCTCTCTATGGTTTCCTCGTCATCACAGCAGCGAGAGGCGCGCTGCTGTGAATGAGTTACCGGAGGAGGACGGGGATAGAGGAAGCGGCGCCGCCTAAGGTAATAGCAGCAGCGGCGGCCGCAGGGGGAGCGGGGAGGGACAGCACCCACCCACCCATACTGGGGCACTATGCTAGCTATATGGGGCACTATGCTAGCTATATGGGGCACTATGCAAGCTATACTGGGGCACTATGCAAGCTATACTGGGGGCACTATACTAGCTATACTGGGGGCACTATACTAGCTATACTGGGGGCACTATACTAGCTATAATGGGGCACTATACTAGCTATACTGGGGGCACTATACTAGCTATAATGGGGCACTATACTAGCTATAATGGGGCACTATACTGAGCACTATACTAGCTAAACTGGGGCACTTCACTAGCTATACTGAGCACTATACTAGCTATAATGAGCACTATACTAGCTATACTGAGCACTATACTAGCTATACTGAGCACTATACTAGCTATACTGAGCACTATACTAGCTATACTGAGCACTATACTAGCTATATTGAGCACTATACTGAGCACTATACTAGCTATACTGGGGCATTTTACTTGCTATACTGAGCACTACCTACCTATACTGGGCACTATACTAGCTATACTGGGACATACTGGGGGGATCACGCGGCCAGCGTTTCCTACCCCCGGCTTACATGAGGGTCAATAATTTTTTCCTGTTTTTTGGGGTAAAAGTGGGGGGGTCGGCTTACATGCGGGTCGGCTTGCTTGCGAGTATATACGGTAGATTGTGAGCTCCTTTGAGGGACAGTTAGTGACAAGATATATATATATATACATACACACTGTACAGCGCTGCGTCATATGTCGGCGCTATATAAATACTAAATAATAATAAAATAAATAAAAAAATGACCCCATTTTGGAAAGAAGACATCCCAAAGTATTCACTGAGAGGCATGGTGAGTTCATAGAAGATTTTATTTTTTGTCACAAGTTAGCGGAAAATGACTCTTTGTGACAAAAAAGAAAAAAAAAAGTTTCCATTTCTGCTAACTTGCGACAAAAAAAAATGAAATCTGCCACGGACTCAGTATGCTCCTCTCTGAATACCTTGAAGTGTCTACTTTCCAAAATGGGGTAATTTGTGGGGTGTGTTTACTGTCCTGGCATTTTGGGGGGTGCCTAATTGTAAGTACCCCTGTAAAGCCTAAAGGTGCTCATTGGACTTTGGGCCCCTTAGCGCAGTTAGGCTGCAAAAAAGTGCCACACATGTGGTATTGCCGTACTCAGGAGAAGTATTATAATGTGTTTTGGGGTGTATTTTTACACATACCCATGCTGGGTGGGAGAAATGTCTCTGTAAATGACAATTGTTTAATTTATTTTTACACACAATTGTCCATTTACAGAGATATTTCTCCCACTCAGCATGGGTATGTGTAAAAATACACCCCAAAACACATTATACTACTTCTCCTGAGTACGGCGATACCACATGTGTGGCACTTTTTTGCACCCTAACTGCGCTAAAGGGCCCAAAGTCCAATGAGTACCTTTAGGATTTCACAGGTCATTTTTGTTTCAAGACTACTCCTCACGGTTTAGGGCCCCTAAAATTCCAGGGCAGTATAGGAACCCCACTAATGACCCCATTTTAGAAAGAAGACACCCCAAGGTATTCCGTTAGGAGTATGGTGAGTTCATAGAAGATTTTATTTTTTGTCACAAGTTAGCGGAAATTGATTTTTTTTTTCCACAAAGTGTCATTTTCCGCTAACTTGTGACAAAAAATAAAATCTTCTATGAACTCACCATACTCCTAACGGAATACCTTTGAGTATCTTCTTTCTAGAATGGGGTCATTTGTGGGGTTCCTATACGGCTCTGGCATTTTAGGGGCCCTAAACCGTGAGGAGTAGTCTTGAAACCAAATGTCACAAAATGACCTGTGAAATCCTAAAGGTACTCATTGGACTTTGGGCCCCTTAGCGTACTTAGGGTGTAAAAAAGTGCCACATGTGGTACCGCCGTACTCAGAAGAAGTAGTATAATGTGTTTTGGGGTGTATTTTTACACATACCCATGCTGGGTGGGAGAAATATCTCTGTAAATGACAATTGTTTGATTTATTTTTTACACACAATTGTCCATTTACAGAGAGATTTATCCCACCCAGCATGGGTATGTGTAAAAAAACACCCCAAAACACATTATACTACTTCTACTGAGTACGGCGTTACCACATGTGTGACACTTTTTTGCAGCCTAGGTGCGCTAAGGGGCCCAACGTCCTATTCACAGGTCATTTTGAGGCATTTGTTTTCTAGACTACTCCTCACGGTTTAGGGCCCCTAAAATGCCAGGGCAGTATAGGAACCCCACAAGTGACCCCATTTTAGAAATAAGACACCCCAAGGTATTCCGTTAGGTGTATGGCGAGTTCATAGAAGATTTTATTTTTTGTCACAAGTTAGTGAAAAATGACACTTTGTGAAAAAAAAACAATAAAATCAATTTCTGCTAACTTTTGACAAAAAATTAAATCTTCTATGAACTCGTCATACACCTAACAAAATACCTTGGGGTGTCTTTTTTCTAAAATGGGGTCATTAGTGGGGTTCCTATACCGCCCTGGCATTTTACGGGCCCAAAACCGTGAGTAGTCTGGAAACCAAATGTCTCAAAATGACTGTTCAGGGGTATAAGCATCTGCAAATTTTGATGACAGGTGGTCTATGAGGGGGCGAATTTTGTGGAACCGGTCATAAGCAGGATGGCCTTTTAGATGACAGGTTGTATTGGGCCTGATCTGATGGATAGGTGTGCTAGGGGGGTGACAGGAGGTGATTGATGGGTGTCTCAGGGGGTGGTTAGAGGGGAAAATAGATGCAATCAATGCACTGGGCTGGTGATCGGAAGGGGGATCTGAGGGTTTGGCCGAGTGATCAGGAGCCCACACGGGGCAAATTAGGGCCTGATCTGATGGGTAGGTGTGCTAGGGGGTGACAGGAGGTGATTGATGGGTGTCTCAAGGTGTGATTAGAGGGGGGAATAGATGCAAGCAATGTACTGGCGAGGTGATCAGGGCTGGGGTCTGAGGGCGTTCTGAGGGTGTGGGTGGGTGATTGAGTGCCCTAGGGGCAGATAGGGGTCTAATCTGATGGGTAGCAGTGACAGGGGGTGATTGATGGGTAATTAGTGGGTGTTTAGGGTAGAGAACAGATGTAAACACTGCACTTGGGAGGTGATCTGACGTCGGATCTGCGGGCGATCTATTGGTGTGGGTGGGTGATCAGATTGCCCGCAAGGGGCAGGTTAGGGGCTGATTGATGGGTGGCAGTGACAGGGGGTGATTGATGGGTGATTGACAGGTGATCAGTTGGTTATTACAGGGAAGAAAAGATGTAAAAAATGCACTGGCGAATTGATAAGGGGGGGGGGGTCTGAGGGCAATCTGAGCGTGTAGGCGGGTGATTGGGTGCCCGCAAGGGGCAGATTAGGGTCTGGTCTGTTGGGTAACAGTGACAGGTGGTGATAGGGGGTGATTGATGGGTAATTAGTGGGTGTTTAGGGTAGAGAACAGATGTAAACACTGCACTTGGGAGGTGATCTGACGTCGGATCTGCGGGCAATCTATTGGTGTGGGTGGGTGATCAGATTGCCTGCAAGGGGCAGGTTAGGGGCTGATTGATGGGTGGCAGTGACAGGGGGTGATTGATGGGTGGCAGTGACGGGGGGTGATTGATGGGTGATTGACAGGTGATCAGTGGGTTATTACAGGGAAGAAAAGATGTAAATAATGCACTGGCGAATTGATAAGGGGGGGTCTGAGGGCAATCTGAGCGTGTAGGTGGGTGATTGCGTGCCCGCAAGGGGCAGATTAGGGTCTGATCTGATGGGTAACAGTGACAGGTGGTGATAGGGGGTGATTGATGGGTGATTGATGGGTAATTAGTGGGTGTTTAGGGTAGAGAACAGATATAAACAATGCATTTGGGAGGTGATCTGACGTCGGATTTGCGGGTGATCTATTGGTGTGGGTGGGTGATCAGATTGCCCGCAAGGGGCAGGTTAGGGCCTGATTGATGGGTGGTAGTGACAGGGGGTGATTGATGGGTGATTGACAGGTGATCAGGGGGGATAGAGGCATACAGTACACAGGGGGGGGGGGGTCTGGGGAGAATCTGAGGGGTGGGGGGTGATCAGGAGGGAGCAGGGGGCAGTTTAGGGAATAAAAAAAAAATAGTGTCGACAGTGACAGGAAGTGATTGATGGGTGATTAGGGGGGTGATTGGGTGCAAACAGGGGTCTGGGGGGTGGGCAGGGGGGGTCTGAGGGGTGCTGTGGGCGATCAGGGGGCAGGGGGGGGGAAATCAGTGTGCTTGGGTGCAGACTAGGGTGGCTGCAGCCTGCCCTGGTGGTCCCTCGGACACTGGGACCACCAGGGCAGGAGGCAGCCTGTATAATAGGCTTTGTATACATTACAAAGCCTATTATACGTAACGATCAGCGGATTTCTTCCTTCCTCCGCCCGCCGGCGCTGCTAAGTCGCCGGCGAGCTGGAGGCTAAATCCCCGGCCATCACGGATGACGTGATCGCTCCGCCCATGCCCGTACAAGGACCGCCGCCTCTGTGCATGCGGCGGTCCTTGCGGGATCCACTTGCCAGCTGCCTTTGTGCAGTGGGCGGTCGGCAAGTGGTTAAAGGAATACTGTAGGGGGATCAGGGGAAAATGAGTTGAACTTATCCGGGGCTTCTAATGGTCCCCCGCAGACATCCTGTGCACGCGCAGCCACTCACCGATGCTCCGGCCCCGCCTCCGGTTCACTTCTGGAATTTCAGACTTTAAAGTCTGAAAACCACTGCGCCTGCATTGCCGTGTCCTCGCTCCCGCTGATGTCACCGGTAGCATACTGCGCAGGCACAGACCATACTGGGCTTGTGCCATACACTCCTGGTGACGTCAGTGGGAGTGAGGACATGGCAACGCAGGCGCAGTGGTTTTCAGACTTTAAAGTCTGAAATTCCAGAATGGGCATTGGTGAGTGGCTATGCGGGCACAGGATGTCTGCGGGGGACCATTAGGAACCCAGGGTAAGTTCAACTAATTTGCCATCAACCCCCCTACAGTATTCCTTTAAGTTATATTATAAAATACTATTCTCCTATAGAGAAAAATATTTAAAGTGGACCTCCAGACTAAATTACTAAATCCTGCAGCCTGGCTAAGAAAAAGTTATATTTACCTGCGGAGTCTTGCCCTGCGAAGCCGTCCCAAAGAGCCTGCATCACTCCACTTCCGACACCTGGCCCCGCCTCGAAGATAAAGGCCAAGCTATTTACTACAATACAGTACAGTTACTACAGTTTAATGCTGGTAATACATGATGCATTTCTGCCGCTCGATTCTCCGCTAGATCGATTTTGCACTCGCCTAGTGCTAGCTACAAGGTTTACAACAACGTTTATTCAAAAAATGACTCCCGCGGACGCAACCACCGAAACTGCGTACCGCCAGGGAGGTTAAAAGAAAGCTAAACTTTTTGCTGAAATTTAAATATACTGTATAAATTTGTTTTTATATATGATTTGTTAATAGTTCCATGTACTATTTTGTAATTTAATATTATTAAAAACTACCTCAACATTTCAGTCTGCAAAGCTATATGTAACGAATGGTGTAGCAACACAGACGTCTGATTATGTGTGATCTGCAGAATCACCGATAATACAGACGCTATACCTGATTATGTGGTGATCTGCAGAATCACCAATAATGCAAATATAGCTAGCAGAATAGCAAGGTGTATAGTGCTTGGTGCAACAGTAACTGAATAGTTTAACTAGACCTCACCAGAGGAGCTGGTGGGCACTATTGGTACGCAATAACTAAATAGTTTGACTAAACCTCACCAGAGGAGCTGGTGGGTACTATTTGTGCACAGTTATGGAATAGTTAGACTAGGCCTCACCAGAGGAGCTGGTGAGTACTAGCAAAGCACCTCACCAGTGACAAGGGCTCACTGGTGAGTAGAGTGGTCAGACAGGCTAGGATCAGTAACAGGCAGGCAGGTACAGTACAAAATCGACAGGCAAGAGAGTAGTAAGATATCAGGCAGGGTTCAGCAACAGAGTCAGATGGGCAGAAGTACAGAATCGATTATCAAGAGCAGGGTCAGAGGATAGCCAGAGTCATACACAGAATATCAATATACAATAATCCTAGTCTTGTGTGAAATCCCTGGTTTCCTCTCAGATCAAGGCACACCGGATACTATCTAAGGTCTGAGCGCTAACACATGAGTATTCGCAACAGCAGACAGGATGCGAGTGAAGACTGAAGGCTTTTGAAGCAAAGGAGACCCCACGGCTGCGCCCACCATCAATCAGCCAATCCGGAGCGCCGTGAGTCTCCTCTGACGTCAGCCGACCGGCTGGTCAGCTGACGCTTCTCCTCCCCGCATAAAGGTCCTGTCTCCGCGCGCGCCCGTGCGATACAGCAACCCTGTGAGCAATGGACAACCCCGTCCTCGGCGTACTAGACGCCAGAGGAACGGGCGAAGTCCCAGAGCAGGGATGCGAGGCGGCTGCGGAGCCGCAGCCGCTGCTTCCATGGGTGTTACACTATAATTTACTTATGCACTGTAAACTATTTGCTAATGATGTTTTTATGATTAATATTGTTATTCTACTTTTTTATTTTATTTACATTACAACATTAGAAGATAATAGAAAAGTGTGGCCCCTCTCCCAAGTCTCATTAACCTCTTGTCCACATGCAAGCTGGTATAAACTAGAGATTGCAGAGCCCGATAACATAAGCAACAGGGGTATGTGGTGGTGCAGGCTGGTGTTGTACCTTATTTTCTGGTTAAACTCCATAGGTGTTTTTTTTTTTTCAACCCAAATAACTATGCAGCAATACTAACATGGCCCATAACATTACCATCTGCTAAAAGGAGGCTTTTTGAAAATTACCATTATCCAATGTTAAGGACAAGTGATTCACCTCCAATTCCTATTGGAGAGGGGGGAGTAAGTAACCCTGGGAGCTTATGGTGGAATTTGGAACCGCCTTATGTTCACTCTCTCCCAAGTAAAAAAGTAAAGGGGAGCTATTTGTATTAAAGAGAGTTTAGCCTGTCTAATTCCCCCTCATCTGTGAATAATCATTCATGTAATTTGATCTCTCAGCTGTATCAGCTGGCTGCCTTGGCAGAGCAGCTAAAATGTAAACACAGGATATTAACAGTATGTCTGCTTACATGAAAGCAGAAAGTAGACACACTGCACATTTATTGCAGGATTTGTATAAGCTGTAACAAAGAAATGTTTTTCTTTAATAGTTATTATGATGTTGCTTATCTTTCAGAGCAATGAGGAAGTTCTGAGTTTAGGTCCGCTTTAAATGCAAACTTTATTTGATATGAAAAATACAATCAAATATTTTTTGACTATGAGATAATCACCGAAAAAATCCCTTCTCATTTTTTGTGATTTTATTTTTTCCTCTATATACTTCATTCTTCTTTATTTTCTGGCATAATTTTCATCTAAAACTTCTTCCTTCTAACTTGACCTTTTATGTTCTTACGTACTGTTAACTTTCTCCTTTTCTGTCTTTTATTCTTCAATTGTTGTTTTTTTTCTTCTAACCTTCTGTTCTCAGATAATCCTGATTGTAGCCTGTCATGTGCTGTTCTTCCCCACTGCTGCCTGCTCCATAAATTATTAGGGGCCCCTTCAGTAATTATTTAAGGCCAATAGGAAATCAGCAAGAAAATTCAAACAAGCCTCTCAAAGGAAAATGTAAATATTAAATTTCTTGCTGAGCATTCTTATTGGTTCATTCTTATAATCATTTGAATAAGTATGACAGCATCACACTGTTTGGTGACCAGCAGACCCAAAATTCCCTTTGTTCCCGTTCAGTTACAATGTTATGTTCAGGTGCTTAATCAGTGTGGCGCTACATCATAACAGTTGTTCTCTGCCATGTCTATCCACACAACAGACAAGGTAAAACTAGCCATACATTGTACAATCTTTAACAAGGTACACGATTGACACCTGTGGTAGATCAGAAAATAATGAATACCTTTTTCTTATGTTGATCTTTTACCCGGTTACCTTGCATTAATAAGTATTAAAAATACTAGTCTAATTTTGCCACAGCTACTAGCTTTTTACTGACTGATGCAGTACAAAGCTATAAATATTGATCATGTTTCCGCCAGCATCAATAAAACGAAAAACAGTCATATTTCAAATTACATACCAATGAGATGTGTTCTAATTCTCCATAGATTTTATTCGATTTTACATTTTTATCAAGTCTAATATCTATTCTATTTAAAACACCTCATTTTGTCTGCATACCTTAAAAATGCCAAACATACTGTACATAGTTGACCTTGGGCAACTGTATTTTTTCACAAAGCGTTCCTTAAATGCAGTTGTGCTGTACACATTGGGTAAGTTAGGGTAGGTAAAGAAATTTTCCAAGTATTGGCTTTGTGGATAGTTTGTTATGGATTTTGAACTCTTTGATAAAACTGGCACTGCTATAAATCATTTGTATGTTTTGTGAGTCATTGAAAATTCAAAAATCAATGGTATCTAATCATGTTCATTTTGACACTCAAACACTATTAGAGATGAGCAATTTCACATCACGATTTTGCAAGCAAACTATGAAGGTAAACAACATCTTTCATAGAAGCCTCTGGACATAAAACTCAGTGTTCTGATATTGTTTGCATGGAAACTATCTGATCTATATGGGGTGGGGATGGTGGTATTAGTGGATCGAGGTGTATCAATATAATTTAAATATTAAAAAAATAAACCAAGATGTCAGTTTTGGAGGGGATAAAACAGGAGTTCACACTTCAAGTTTTTATTTCATCCATAATTTCATGTAGTATCTATACAAATTTTGCTGGAGTAGAAGTATCTCTTTTGTTAAAGGGAATGGGAACCGTATTTAAAAAAAAAATGAAGCAAATACTTACCTAAGGAGAGGGAAGGCTCTGGGTTGTATAGAGTCTTCCGTCTCCTCTCTCGGTGCTTTCTATCCTGTGCTGGCTCCCCCCCATTTCAATCCCTCGCCGAAAGGGTATTTGGAAGTCTTCAGGAGCCGTGTCCTCCCGAAGACGTGTGGCTCCATACTGCACAGGCATGAGCGTGCAAGAGAGCGTGCTTGCGCAGGCGCAGTACAGGGCCGCCCTTCTTCAGGAGCACTCGGGCTCCCTGAAGACTTCTGAAGCCTCCTTCGGCCAGGTAAAGCAGTATTTCAGGCAGCTGAAGAAGCTCGGGATGTCGCAGGAGCTAATGACCAGCTTCTACTCTGCCACCATCGAGTCTGTCCTTTGCTCCTCAATCATTGTCTGGTACTCCGGGGCTAATGCAAGGGACAAACACAAACTCCAAGGGGTAATCAGTGCTGCTGAGAAGATCATCGGGTCACCCCAGCCTCCCCTGGACATCCTGCAGTCATCTAGAATGAGGTCCAGGGCAAACAGGATCATTCAAGACCCCTCCCACCCGGGCAGTTGCTTCTTCGTCCCCCTTCCTCTAGGTCGCCATTATAGGACCATTCTCACCAAAACCATGAGGCATAAAAACACCTTCTTTCCCCAAGCTTCCCCAGCCACCCCCCTGCGGAACACGCGCACAGAAGGAACTATCTCCAGCTGGCCACGCTGTACCACATGTCACCGTACAAAAGTCTGCTTTGCATAATATAGTCCTGTCCACCTGAACTATGAGCTGCTGCTGTCTGTTAAATTAACATCAGGGTGTCTCTGTAGCTAAGATCTGTACCATGTGTTGTTTGCCAATTGCTGTTACTGTCTGTCAAACTGCTGTTGTGACTATGTAGCTATTATCTGTACCATGTTGATGTTGCTATGCCAATTGTTGTGTGTCCACAAAAAATTCCGGGTGCGGCGCCCACCTCACTTGGCAAATACACACTGGTGTATGGGGATTCTCATCTAGATGCCAGGATCTCGGTACTTATGTTAGTCTCAGGGGGTACTCAAATGGACAATTGTACTAAATTTTGAGATTTAGAAATAGTACAACATGAATATTTTGTAGTTCATTAAATTATAAATTAATGATTGAAAAGGTTTCTATACAATGATAGTATTTATGGTAAGTAATTAAGATGATGTTACCTACTATCATTAGGGGTGCAGTATTTAAAAATGTTGAGAAACACTAATCAAGATTACACTTCAAAAAAGTTTGTGTTCATTATGATCCCAAGTGAGGTGTAACCCAGAGTGGTTTGTGAGATAAACCCAGAATTGTACTTTTTGTCAGCACTCGTACCTCTAGCCAATACCTTTAAGTACTATGTGCAGATCATTTTCTTGCAAGCTCACAATATGGTCTCAGGGCAAATATCCAGTGTATCTGAAGTATTTGCTGAAGGCAAAAGGGCCTATGTTCTATTTTCATCAAAGTCAAAACCGGTTCTCTGTCCTTTTGTAAGCTCTTTCACCTGATTGTAGTTGATGTCCATCAAACTGACAGTTCAGGTTACATCCATTACTGCAGAACTTGAAAACTGCTAAATTACAGGCAGCACACTTACTAAAGCCTAGTTAGTAGCGTAGGAAGATATGCAGCAGGTTTTATTAGGTATTAACTCTCTTGTTTTCTGTGGATTTCTGGAACTACAAGCTAAGACAAGAAGGTACAATGTGAAAACTGCAGTCTTCTGCTTGTAAAACCAGAGCTTGTTGTAGATCAAGATTTTGTAATTTTATCCTTTGCATATTACCATAAAAAACACTCCAATGTGTGTAAGTGTGAGTAATTCTAAATGAGGAAATGTAATTCTGCACAACAACATCTATATTACATGCTCGAATAACTAGGTTAAAAAATACTTTGTTTACAAAAAAACACTAAAATCTTCTTATGGATAGTCCAGTTCGTTCATATTTTTCATTGCTCACAATGGGCTAAATTCATCAAAGTGCGGTAAAGCTACCGCGCTCAAGCAGCGGGGATAAAATTAGCATGAGCCCACTAAGTACAGTCCTTTAGTTACGGCCAATGTTTCTAAATGCCGCGCGATAGTGAGATAGTGTGACCGCGATATTTCACTATTGCAGCCGCTACTACGCTAATTAACGTAGTAGTGGCTGCATTACTCCACTAACACGGCCACTAGGACGTTAATTAACGTAGTAGCAGCTGCGCTAGTGAAGTATCTCAGTCGTGCTACGTCACTATCGCGTGGCATTTACAAAGATTTGCAGTAAGTAAAGAGTGCACATTACGCTGCCAGGACAATGCGTAGCGTGTGCGCGCTATTTTGTCCCCCGCTGCTTGATCGCGGTAGGTTTACTGCACTTTATTGAATCTGGCCCAATAATTTTATTTTAACTCTAAAAGTAAATTACATATTGTTTTAACACTCATCAAAATGTGTTACCCTGCAATAGAAAAGGTAAATATAATGCATTTCCATTGCTTTCTAATACAGTGAGAGAGCTCACAAATTGCGCCTCTCTACGATAAATATATAACACACAACAGAGATCTGCAGTTTTCCAGTTTTGGGTGACCATAAACACTATTTTACTCACTTCAGTGTACTTCACTTTTCCAGTAAATCATTTTCACTTGCCTTTACACAATAAGGCCTGGTACACATGAGCCAACATTCACTCCTAATTGAAACGTGATCCAGTTGGCTTGCCTGTGAATTCTTCCGCTGACGTATTGAAAAAAAAATATTTACGTCCATTTTTTTTCGGGCTTTGAGTGGATGTGATAGGAAATTTTGCACTAAACAGAGGTACTTGATGGAATGGAGAATTGGCTAGAGGAACCATACGTTTGTGAACATTTTTCTGGTGTTTCCAACTAATCCATCAATGACTGAGAAATTGATCGCAATAATCAATGGCCTGAGAGGTTGCCCACAGGTTGCCTCACTCTGACCTAAGGTAATAGAGACACAGTTATAGTTACCAGACCAGAACCTGTGTGAGCAATGGTGCAAAAGCTCCCGGTTCGGTAACTTTCACTGTATTATTATTATTACGATAGTTTGGTATTTGACACCATTCTCCTACTCCTCACTCACTAGTTAACGCATTTATTATTTTCTTTTTTTGAGTTTTGTGAGCTTTTCTAACCTTTTTACATGGTAATCTGTGTACTGGTCTCACTGACCCCATTTTCTCTCACTGTTACACTCTGTCACACAATCAGGCTGTAACTTTCCATCTGGGCCCGGGTCCCAGTCTTCCTGGGGTAAGATTTATTCTCTTATGAACAGGCTTTGCATTAGTCGGAAAGATTTAGTCTTATGACATCAGGAAGTTTAAAGTGGACCCGAACTCTTGCACAGGACTGAAGAAGTACATAGAGAAATGCACCCTGTATGTAAGTTTAGCCTGTTTAATTCCCCCTCATTTGTGTCTAATCATAAGTTGAAATCTGATCTTTCCCCTGTGTCACATGAGAAATGACTGCCTATGGCAGAGATGGCATATAAGGCCATTTGAAAGCAGAGGAGGTTAACAGTGTCTGCTTCCAAGAATCAGGAAGTAGAAACAGTGCAGATTTATTTTAGGATTTGTATCAGGTGTAACATAGAAATGTTTTTTGTTTACAGGTTATTATGCTCTTGCGTATCTTTTAGAGCAGAGAGGATGTTCTGAGTTCAGCTCCGCTTTAATTATCGGTTTCCTGCACTCTTGTGGTGTTGAAGGTATTATTTGGTTTTACCTTTTGTATTGTACCGGAATGTATTCAGTAAAGTGATTTGATAAACGATTATTTAGTTTGTGCTGCAGCCTGTCTGTAGGGATTATGGCCTTAGTGTATTTATCTGTACAACTTCCTTTTCCTATGCACACTACTACTTTGCATGTGCAGATCTTTCCTGTTTTACTATTAATAGAAGAGGTGTAGCTGCCCAGAAAGTTCTTATTGGTTGCTGTGGACACGTATTCCACTTGTGCTTCAGTTTTATTTGCATTTGTCTTGATTAAGGATGAAGTTTGCCATAGTGAACACCTTTGTGAAGCCTGACATTCACAAACTTTTTCTCATACTTTTGTATGCTTTAAATGAAGCATGGCCAATAAGAATGGGTTTGTGCCGGGAGTTCACTTTCACACGTGTGTGCCATTCACCTGGTAATCCACACCGTATCAATTTCACCAATTGCTTTTCTTGATAAATCAACCCCTATATAGCATTTTTCAGTTGTGATTGGTCATTAAAGTTGTTGGAGAGAACCTATCTCATACAAATGATATGATGATATCACCTGACACAGTCTTCTGTGCTTGTCTCAGACAGTCAAGAGAGGGGAGGGGAGGGGACATCCCACAGGCAGGAAATCCATTGTCTTTTAGTTACTCCATCAGGGCCAGATTTACCATAAGGCACTATAGGCACGTGCCTACAGGCGCCTGATAATGGAAAGGCGGCTCGCTGCCCTTCCCTGGTGCTTCCCCCCTCCTTCCCTATGCAGAGTCCTTATAAGAGTGTAAAATGAAAGGTTACTCACCAAGCTCTGTGCATTCCACTGATTAGATCTCCTTTCAGTCAAGGGCACCTTTAGCTACCCTATACTAAGGGGCACCTGTAGCTACCTATGACAGGCAAGGGAAGTAAGGGAGAAGTGACAGCTTAGACAGCCAACACACTTGTGGTGTGGTTCAGTGGGGCTTTTTAGGTTCATGGAGGGTGAAGTCTAAGGTGCCAGGACATCTGTGCCTATAGCCTCCTGTGATGTAAATTTGAACCTGGGCTGTACTCCATGTTCACTGTACAGTATGTATTGCTCTTTAGTGCTATAAATTTAATCATACAATCATTTTATGACAATATAGTCATTGTATTGCCCACATCAACATAATTTCGAATTCAGTTTTTTCCTTAATATCTACGATACTAATTGAAGTATGTAAGAATGCACGGATGCAGGGCCCCACCTCAGTGGCAGTGTCGGCTCTGCGGCGGTTGTGGTGTCTGATTCTTTTGAATATGAATTCTGAGGTACTTCAAGGTGGTGAATGTGCCTACGCAAGAGAATGTATTCTTTTGTAACAAAAACCCAGACTTTTAACTTAGCTGTAGGGATAGCAGTGATTCTTGGATGATTGATTTGGATGGAAGCATTTGCATAAGCATCTGCATGTGAGTGTGCAAAGGGTTAAAGGACACCTGAAGTGAGAGTGAGACTGCCATATTTATTTTCTTTTAAAGTAAACCAGAGCTGTATAAAAACAAGAAGATTTGATACTCACCCGCAGCTTCCTCTTGCAGCATAAACCCGTTTGAGTCCCACGCCATCCTCCCGCAGTCTGCGGTTCAGCTGTGATCAGCCCCGGTAATGGGCTCAGTCGCATCAGTTCGGGTCTACTGCGCATGTGCGGGAGGTCAGTGCATCCTGCATAGAAGACCCAGATTGGACCCGGCTGAGCTTATTACCGGTGCTGATCGCGGCTTAATGGCAGACCACGGGAGGACAGACGGGTTTATGCTGCAGGAGGAATCTGCAGGTGAGTATCAAATCTTCTTGTTTTACAGCTCTGGTACACTTTAAGCAATACCAGTTGCCTGGCTATCCTGCTGATCCTGCTGTTATTTAGACATTACAGCAGCCAAATAGACCAGCAGGGCAGTCATGCAACTGTTATGGTTTAAAAGTAAATAAATATGGCAGCCTCCCTATCCTTATCACTTCAATTGTCTTTTAATTGACTTTGCTGTTTTGTTGGCCACAGCCCCTTTAGCACCTCCTTGTAACTTATTTACAGTAAATGTCCTAACGTGAGGTGCTGTGCCTGGATCTATGCGTTTTTTCTTTTGAGAATGACTGGCTCTAACTATGCTAGAGTGCAATACAACATTCCCTAACAATGCTCGCATTAATTATGATCGAACTTGAATTCCCTTTTGGACATTGCTCTGTTATTTTTAGGAAACGCTGACTAGCAGTGCCTGATGTTCTGGTACTAGCCCCCCAAGATCTGTCACTTATTTGTTTATAATATCGCATACACAAATTCCAGCGTGACTTGCAGAGTTAATAAACCATTGACATTATAACCTTTTCTCAATTAAGATTACGGTTTAAAGTCCCTGTTGAAATCACACAAACAACTCCATTCCTGGGATACATTATTCAGGTATTATTGCAGCTGGGAGATCTGTGTTCTTGTTTCTGATGTGCACACACAATCATGATAAAACAATTGCTCTGATGAAATCTGTGGGGTTTCCCTGAACACAAGGATGCTGGCACAGCACATGGTTCGTTAATCCCTCTCTACCGCATCAAAAGAATTGCCCATGATCCAATGAACAAGTAAAAACTACAGCTAGCCAGCAAATCTTTTGTACTGCAGAATTGTATTGTACATAATGTATACATCAATTGTTTTCATACTTTATACATGTTTATATTAACTGATCAGTATGAATACTGCAGAGTTTTCATGGCTAATGCAACCTAGCTTAGATGTCATGCATTTTCATATTAACATGAACTGCTCATGAAATAAATGTAAGTCTTGTGGCAGGGCTGCAGTATGAAGGCCAGCAGAAACACAATCAGAACAAATTATTGATGCTAGCTATAATGCTGCCTTCTTAAAATTTGTAATAATTCAGCTTTAAGTGAGCAAGTGTGATTTCCCATAATGCATCTCTCCAAAATATACAAATCATCTCTTTATACCCCTTACAGCCAGGCACACATCCAGAACCATTGGAAAAATCCCAAAATGTGTCCTCAGGGGATAGGGCTGCCATTGCCTCCCTGAAAAATAACAAAGATATTGTAATCAGGAATGCTGACAGAGGGGGGTGGTCCTTAAAGGGGCACTACAGTGAAAAACTGTAAAATTTTAAATATGTGCAAACATATACAAATAAGAAGTACGGTACATTTTTTTCCAGAGTAACATGAGCCATAAATTACTTTTCTCCCATGTTGCTGTCACTTACAGTAGGCAGTAGAAATCTGACAGAAGTGACAGGTTTTGGACTAGTCCATCTCTTAATAGGGGATTCTCAGCAAGGCAGGCCAGCTTCCCTGCTCCGTACACAGTTTTTTTGGACAGAGCAACTGCCATTCACGAAGTGCTTTTGAAAATAAATATATCCCTGAGAATCCCCTATAAAGAGATGGACTAGTCCAAAACCTGTCACTTCTGTCAGATTTCTACTGCCTACTGTAAGTGACAGCAACATAGGAGAAAAGTAATTTATGCCCCTTTAACTCACAGGACTACAAGCAGGAAGCAATTCTCCAGTTATCCAATTCTGAAACTTATCAGGCTTCCTGGTTACCCCACTGCTAAATGTAGGGAGGAATATGAAAGCCTCATTAGGCAGGGGGTTTTGTTGGGAGTGCTTGATAAGAAAACGTCAGATTCTCTAATTGTCTCCCACCCTAAAATAGCTGTTCCACCATCTCCTCAAGGTGCATAAAAAGTACATTTCATGTTATCATAAACATGCTTGATCTGTAAGTAGGTATGTAATTTGGTATTTGCCAAATTAAATGTTTTAATTTCTTGAAAGGTCCTAAAACCTGAACCAGTGACAAATTGTTCAATATCTGTTACACCTGCCTTGAGCCATACTCCTAAATGACTATTGTCTACTAAAAGTGGAATGATTGTCAGAGGGATCTTATGTTCACCATCAATAAGATATATGTAATTTTATGTAAAGTCTACATTTTAAAGGCTGCAAGTATTCCTTCCCAAGAGAGATATCAGGCCGGTAGTCAGATCGTATGGTTCCAACGATATGGGTGTTAGGTCATCCACTGGCTGTGTTCTGTTCCCCCTGAACCCGTGTTCCTATTAGGTGTAGCTTAGCAGAGTAGGGCACTATCTTAATGTACAATTTACTTGCACGTGTGTTCCTACTGTAAGGCGTCATCTGCCATGTTTTTACTGTAAGGTTCTTGTCTTGGTTGCTATATGTCATGGATGTATTGTCAATGTCTTTGTTGTTGCCTTGTGTTGCCTTTTGTGTCGCCTTGTGTCGCTGAGTTCCCTGTTTGTGCCAAACCCAATTCTGGGCATGACCCAGTCATGCTTGGCGAAATAAACTGATTCTGATATCAGCATGACATTTTAAATTAATAGTCATAAATGTGTCTTGAAGTTCCAATTGGTTGAATGTGTCTTACTCACCTTCTGGACTTTGTATTACTGCCATGGTTAGTGTCTAATTTATTTGTATTTTCCCTTACTGTAATGTGTCCATTGTATACATAGTTACATAGTTATTTGGGTTGAACAAAGACATACGTCCATCGAGTTCAATTACTATGAATATAACTATCACAGTAGAATGAAATGTTCATAAAGCAGACATAAAGAATTCATTGCTAATGACCCAGCATCATCATATGCGTTTTGCACAACCAAACATTTTTACATCCAGCTGTTTGTTTTGCAGTGGGTGCCAGTGGCATCCTTTGAAGAGGCAGAGATAAGTACGGGTTATTTTGACTCCTCATTCCATTTTTTTTATCAATGTGCTGACTTTGTTGGCACAGACAGTTTTTTTTTTTTAATTCGGCCTACTAAAACTTCCTTGCATGTGCACACAAAAGCTTAAGGGATGGTGTGGAGAGGTGGCATTGCACATGGGACCACAAGCATGCTGGGGATGCAGCACAGTGGAATCAAGGTGAGTATGACAGTGGCTGTGTTCAGCACCACTCTCCCATTCCCCTCACAGAGTTCCGGGAGTTTTTAGACCTCTAAATAATATCTAGCATAACATGCTGCCTAGGAAGTTGACAACAGTTGACTTTAAAAGTTGTTGTAATGAAACCCTCAGAATAAGATCCTGGGAAGGATAGTGGAGATCTTTTGTAAGCGAGATCAAAGTCCATTATTTAATGATTTACTTCATTAGTCCTGTCTTTAATGCTGAGCCATTTCTGTCCCCAAAACATGCATAATACAGTTATTGCTGTCCATCTCTAGCAATTTTACAAAAAATAAGTTTCACCACCTATTTTAAGGGGTAAAAAAAGTGTGCAGGATTGAGGGCCCATAACTGCATCAATCCACCTGATGACGGCGGAAAGCCGAAACCTGGTCAGGAAGGAGAATGGGCTACTTTTAAAGGACCAGAAACAGTGTTTATATATACTGTATAAGGTGTAAGTGACATTGCAGTCCGTGCAGAAACCTTATAGGCGGATTGATGCAGGTTAGGGTCCAGTTTGCATGGACCCTCAATCCTGTGTTGTGGTTTTATACCATGGTGGTGGCCACATTTATTGTTGAGCACTTGGTGACTGCAAGCTATAATAGTGAGGATTGGAATTGACAGCGCTGAGAAGTATATATCTATTTACATTATTCCATTGTGGATTGGAAAACCTCTGGCAGCTAATGGCTTACCCTCTAGTACTCATACTCTTTCTTCTTTCTTCAAGAACAAAAGAGTGTGCAGGTACCTGCTCTTGTGGCTTCTCTTTTTACTGGCAGAGAAAGAGTAATGACTGGTGCAGCCAGGCACAATTTATGAATCAGCAGCAGAAGTCATGTCATGTGACAGCTCCATTACCCTGCAAAAAATGACACTAACAACTTTTTAGTAAAATTGGAAATATTGACATAGAGGTCATCCCCACTGTGCCTGGAGTTTTTATTTAACTTGACATTGTGCTATCACTATCTAAATGATCGTTTTTACAATGCCTTACTGCTTTATAGCACCATAGCACGCATAGTGATAACCTATGTGTGTGTCTCTTGCTCTATATCATTCAATAGTAAATATTAATCGTTGAATGCTAAGTTACTTTCTCCTAGGTAGATGAGTAGCTTAACCACTTGCCGACCGCACACTCATAACGTGCGTCGGCAAAGTGGCAGCTGCAGGACCAGCGACGCAGTACTGCGTCGCCAGCTGCAGCCTAATTAATTAGGAAGCAGCCGCTCGTACGAGCGGCTGCTTCCTGTCAAATCACGGCGGGGGGCTCCGTGAATAGCCTGCGGGCCGCCGATGGCGGCTCGCAGGCTAGATGTAAACACAAGCGGAAATAATCCGCTTTGTTTACATTTGTACGGCGCTGCTGCGCAGCAGCGCCGTAAGGCAGATCGGCGATCCCCGGCCAATCAGCGGCCGGGGATCGCCGCCATGTGACAGGAGACAGCAGGATCTCCAGGAGGGGGCCAGGTAGGAGAGGGAGGGGGAGGATTTCGCCGCGGAGGGGGGCTTTGAGGTGCCCCCCCCCCGCCACCCACAGCAGGCAGGAGAGATCAGACCCCCCCAGCACATCATCCCCATAGGGGGGAAAAAAGGGGGGCAATCTGATCTCCCTGCCTGCACCCTGATCTGTGCTGGGGGCTGCAGAGCCCACCCAGCACAGATCACTCAAACCAGCGCTGGTCCTTAAGGGGGGGTAAAGGGTGGGTCCTCAAGTGGTTAATTATGATTACTTGTTAAAAATGTTTTAACCTGTATTATTCTGTATTGATGTCTTTACACAGTGAAAATATATATAAACAAGCCCAGGAAGTTATTCGTAATGCTGAAATCATTCAGGTTATTATTCGTTTTATTAATTTGTAACAAAATACAAGGTATAACAATACAATATAAAGAATACAGTTAACAGTACAAGACAAAGGTGGATACAGCTTATGCAGGGAACAAATGAATATATAATGATGGAAGACATGAACATACATTACACAGCATTAAGAGACAAAAGAGAAAGAGAGTTCTGGCCAATCGGCCTTACAGTCTAAACGGGGTTAAGGGATAGGACAATAGGTGAAGGGATACTTTGTATGAGATGGTAAAATGGTGGTCAGTTGCAAGGGTGTACTAAGAGAGAGAGTATGCTTGCTTGAAGAGGTGAGTTTTTAGGTTGCACCTAAAAAGGTAAGTATGGGTGTTGGCAGATGTGTTGAGGGAGTGTGTTCCAAGGGGCGGGAGATGATAGAGAGAAATTTTGTAGGAGGGAGTGAGAAGAGGTGACCAGAGAGGAAGACAGGAGAAAATTGTTAGTAGAGCGGAGATTATGTTTAGGGTGGTATCTAGAAATATGTTTCTTTAGATAAGAAGGAACTAGTTTGTAAAGTGCTTTGAGGCCAACATCAGGATTTTGAATTGTATCCTTTGTGTAACTGGCAGCCAGTGAAGAGACTGACATAGGGGGATAGGGCTGGAGACTGGAGAGGAGTGATGAATGAGGATGAATGAGGAAACAGTTGGCGGGGAGGCCACAGAGCAGAGAGCTATAGTAGTCTAGACGTCAGATAATCAGGGCATGCATAAGAAGTTTGGTGGTGTCCTGTGTGAGAAATGGGCGGATGGGACATATGTTTTTTAGGTGGAGGCGACAAGGATAGTTTGTCAATGTGTGGTTTGAATGAGAGAGTTCAGTCCAGTATTACACCTAGGCATCCATATGAGGAACCAGGGCCCATATGAAATTAACTTTTTCTCCTGACGTTTCTCCTAGGTGATAGTTTCATAACTTGTCATTTAAATACCTTTTAAACCAACAGCATGCAAGAAAATATGCAAAATAATTTATATAGGACCTTTTCACTTACTTTTTGGTGCTTTTTCAATTGCAAAGTGGTGATAAATTATTTAAAAGAGGAGATGAAAAATTATCTCCTAAGAGGAAACTCAGGAGACAAAGTGAATTCCATATGGGCCCAGGAGAGAGCAAGGGCCTGAATGGACGTGCAGGTAAACAGAGGTGCCAGAAGGATGATAGTGCCTAAAATTGTTAGAATAGGAGGAGGTAGCGGAGGACTTACCCCCTCTAGGTAGACACAAGATGCTGATTAATATTCAACAAAAATATTTTATTTACATACTGCAATTAGATGCAACGCGTTTCGCAGGTATATCCCGCTTCATCAGGCTATAGAAGGAGCATATGACTCATGCAGGTCTAATACAAAGCACCTCTGCGTGAGGGTGAGAGTATTTGGAGAAGGAGGGTATGGTCCACTGTATCGAAAGCAGAAGAGAGATCTGGGAGGATGAAAATAGAGGGAAGGACTTTAGATTTAGCAGTTACCATTATCATTGGTTACTTTGAGTAGGACATTTTTGGTTGAGTGGCTTGGGTGGAATCCAGATTGGAGATCATCTAACAGTAAATCAGAGGTGATGGACTTAAGGTAGCCATACACTGGTCGATTTGCCATCAGATTCGACCAACAGATAGATCCCTCTCTGATCGAATCTGATCAGAGAGGGATCGTATGGCTACCTTTACTGCAAACAGATTGTGAACCGATTTCAGCCTGAAACCGTTCACAATCTGTTGTGGTGGTGGTGGTGGTGCTGCCGCCGCTCCCCCCGCCCGCATGCCCGCATACATTACCTGCTCCGCCGGCGCGACTCCAGTCCCCAGGTCTCCGCTGTCTTCTCCGCTCTGGTCTCCAGGTCCGGCATGCTTTACTTCTTCCTGCCCGGCAGGAAGTTTAAACAGTAGAGCGCCCTCTACTGTTTAAACTTCCTGCCGGGCAGGAGGAACTGAAGCATGCCGGAGACCAGCGCGGACACAGAGCAGCTGTGACCGGGGGTAGTCGCGCAGGCGGAGCAGGTAATGTATTGCCGCTCTATTGCGTCGGTCGTCGGGCACTCGAACGCCGCTAGCGACGCGCTCCCTACCCGCGGGCGATCGACAGTAATTTTCCGCACGGAGCGATCGACGGGATCGGACGAAATGGATCGAAATTCGGCGTGTAGCGCGAACGATTGGCAGCAGATTCGATCCCAGTGATCGAATCTGCTGTCGAAACGGCGGCAAATCGGGCCAGTGTATGGCCAGCTTTAGTCTGAATAAAGGTGGCACTCAAGTAGTTTGGAAGAAAAGGGGGAGTAGAGAGATAGGACAGTAGTTGGACAGGGAAGAGGGGTCAAGAGAAGGTTTTTTTTGAGTATAAGCATGATAGGGACTTGCTTGAGTGTGGAAAGAAGGATGCCTTTGGAGAGAGAAAGGTTAAAATGGGAGGTATTATGGGAGAGGATAGATGAATAATAAGGTAGAGGGAATTGGTTCAATGGAGCATGTAATGGGATGTGATTTAGAAATGAGAGAAGAGACTGTGAGTTCAGATAGTGGTGAGAACACAGTTAACGAGGACATAGGGTTTGGGGTTTGTATGGAGAGAGGAGGCTGCAGGGTGAAGCTTTTGCTGATGTTGGTGATTTTGTCACTAAAGAAGGAGAGAAACTCTTTAACTGGGATGCAGGTAATGGGCAGTGGGGGTGGGGGCTGGAGGGGAAGGTTGAAAGTAGCAAATAGTAGTTTAGGGTTGTATGATTATGAGATTAGGGAGGAAAAGTATGAGTGTTTGGCTGGTGAGAGGGTCTGCATGAGTATGTCTCTTTGTAACTCTGGAAGTACTCAAGCAAATCTTTTTTTCACTAGCACCATTCAGCTACCTGGGAACGGTGTTTCAGAAGTTTGATCTCCTTATTGAGCCAGGGTTGTTGTCGGTGGGCCTGGCGATAATAGATGGTGGTGAAGGGAGCCACAGAATCAAAAGCTGAAGTTAAGGTGTTGTTGTAATGTGCAGCTGCTAGCTCAGCGCCAGTAAAGGAGGGTAGAGTGAGTAGTGGATGGAGAGAGGTTAGTAGTGTCTGGAGTTTGAGGTTGTGAGTGTCTCTGAACAGACCCCTGCAGACTTGTACACACAAGTTCAAAAACACACGCAATCTCTATACACACCCTGTGTGTAGAGAGAGACTGGATGGGAGGAGAGAGAATTATCATCAGACTATGGGAGGTTATCTGCTGAACTTAATTAATAAGCTAACGTCAATGGCCTTAGTGCAGTAAATCCTGGCTACAAATCAGCAAGAATTGATCTGTAATTGCTGTGTGCACTCCTTTACTGTTTAGTGTTATCTGTCTTTTATTAGCACAATTTCCTCGCAGACAATATGTGGCACTGCATAGTTATGGTGATACACAATTGCCTTGACATAGGAGACTCATTATTACTTTATCTATTTCTCTCATATGATACATTTTCAGCATCCAGCAAAGAGAAAAAAAAACACTAACCGGTATAGGTTAGATAGGTAGGTGCCCCCAGTACAGGTTAGCTAGGTGGGTGCCTCTAATATAGGGAGTCAGAAATAGTTGCCCCCAGCCTAGGTTAGATAGGTAGGTGCTCCCAGTATAGGTTAGTTAGGTAGGTGCCTCCAATATAGGTAACCAGTATAGTTGCCACCAGTATAGGCTAGGTAGGTAGGTGCCCCAAATACAGGTTAGATAGGTAGGGGCCCTCCAGTATAGGTTAGATTAGGTAGGTGCCCCCCAGTATAGGTTAATTAGGTAGGTGCCCCCCAGTGTGGTTAGATTAGCTAGGTGCCCCCCAGTGTGGTTAGATTAGGTAGGTGCCACCCAGTGTGGTTAGATTAGATAGGTGCCCCCCAGTATAGGTTAGATTAGGTAGGTGCCCCCCCCCCCCCAGTGTGGTTAGATTAGGTAGGTGCCCCCCAGTATAGGTTAGATTAGGTAGGTGCCCCCCAGTATAGGTTAGATTAGGTAGGTGCCCCCCAGTGTGGTTAGATTAGGTAGGTGCCCCCCAGTATAGGTTAGATTAGGTAGGTGCCCCCAGTGTGGTTAGATTAGGTAGGTGCCCCCCAGTATAGGTTAGATAGGTAGCTGCCCCCCAGTATAGGTTAGATTAGGTAGCTGCCCCCCAGTATAGGTTAGATTAGGTAGGTGCCCCCCAGTGGGGTTAGATTAGGTAGGTGCCAGCCAGTATAGGTTAGATTAGGTAGGTGCCCCCCCAGTGTGGTTAGATTAGGTAGGTGCCCCCCAGTATAGGTTAGATTAGGTAGGTGCCCCCCCCCCCCCCAGTATATGTTAGATTAGGTAGGTGCCCCTCCAGTGTGGTTAGATTAGGTAGGTGCCCCCCAGTATAGGTTAGATTAGGTAGGTGCCCCCCAGTATAGGTTAATTAAGTAGGTATTAAAGTAGGAAGGGGGTACGGGATATCACCCTATTAGGCTCGTCTCACCCATAAGAAACCACATGCAACCAAACAAAGATAGTATGGGGAGCCCAGAGCTGGTGAAAGATGTATAAATTTATTCATAAATATATGGCAAAATTCCACAAACAAACAACCGACAAACAAACATATACCCTCCCAATAAAAACACTAAGGAGCCAACTGACATCTGGGGTGAAGCGTATAACTTGGAGTGCACTCCTATCTAGTCAATATACGCATGCATGCAAATTCTTCAGGCCCAGGAAAACAGCTGCATCACCAACAGAACGGAACTTGATCCAAGGTAGTGAATAGCACCAGCCCGTGTGTATCAGCATACATACACGCCTCTGCAAAGTCCGCTTACGCCCTCATTACAGACACCTTAGGTGTCTAACCTCAACCCCCATAGCGCAGGCATACTCGTATTGTGGCACTCACGTGACCTGTGCAGATGGTTGTAAATGGCGTGGATTCGCCGTAGCAGGAGTTCTTTCTCCAGTAATCTGGTCAATTTGATGTTTTGGTCCCAAAGTGCTCAGGAGCAAGGAGCGGGGAGCGCCCTTGGCGATTCCTTATGTGCAAGGGGGGAGGAAGAGTGGCGGAGGCACGGGCGGCGATTCTCAGGAACACTTCCGCATCTGTGAGCGTCTCACGTGACGCGTTTCGTCACGAACCACGTGACTTCGTCAGACGTGACGTAGGGGGGCGCTGCGTAGCTTCTTATACCCACAGGGAACGCCCATTACTCGGGCACATCTCATGCGACTTAAAAGAGCCGTAAAAATTCATCAGTCGCCATCTTGTGGCCAAAAATGATTGGTACATTCCAGGACCCTTTTGAGCCAAGATACAGATATCTTCAGAGGAAAGATTTTATATTTAAGTCTTTATTTAGACCCTGGGGGTGTAAACTCCCACATTTATATATCCACATGGACTCCTTTCTCAATAATTGTCTGTCAAAATCCCCACGACGGGGGCTAATATTCAGTCTATAAATCCCCATAAACCTCAAACCAGACACATCAGAGTTATGTACAGATCTAAAATGTAAGGCTAGAGGATTTAATTTCTTTTGATCTATTGTGGTACTTCTAATGTTACTAATATGTTCGCCTATACGTGTATTCAAGGATCTATAGGTTTTGCCAATATATATTAAATCACAAGGACATCTAATTTGATATACAACTCGAGTAGTATTGCAGGTTATACGATCATTAATGAAAAACGATTTAGATCTATCATGATTAAAGAATTGGTTACTTTTATGCACATATCTACATACATCGCAATCCAGGCATTTATGCATGCCTTTATTACCTTTAGTTCCACCAAAACTATCACTCCCCCCAAATTCGCTTCTAACCAAGAGGTCATTTAAGTTGGTACCTCTTTTTGCGGCCATATGTGGGTACTCCCCCACAATCTTGGCCATGATTGGATCCCTCAAAAGCAAATGCCAGTGCCTCTGTAGGATCTGTTTTATTTCCATAAAGTGAGCACTGTATGGGGTAACAATCCGTGGAACATCCTCACCAACTTTAAGTACATTTTGTGTGGGGGCCCTCCTCATACCAAAAAGATCATTTCTATTCCTGGACAAGGCCCTCTTGTATGCAGTGATTATAATTCTATTTGGGTAACCCCTTGACCGCAATCTAGCTCTCAAATCCCCCGCCTCTTTTTCAAAGTCCTCAAGATTACTGCAGTTCCTCCGCAACCGCAGGAACTGACCTGTGGGCACCGCCCATTTTTGTGCGGGTAGATGAGAGCTTCCGGCGGACAAAAGGGTATTCCCTGCCGTAGGTTTTCTATATGTACAGGTAACCAATGTAGTACCCTCTTTTTTTATGGTCAAGTCCAAGAAGGGGATCTCTTTTGGGTCACAAGTATATGTTAAGAAAATGTTTCTGTTGTTAAAATTCAATTCAGAGACAAACAGCTTTAAGTCTAGTTCAGTCCCCTTCCATAACATGAACACATCGTCCACGTAGCGGATCCAGAGGGCGACGTGTTCCGCGTACCCACGCATAGACCTCACCACCTCCTGCTCCCAAAAACCCAGGTGAAGACATGCGTAGGACGGGGAGCACGCCGCCCCCATGGTCACACCCCTCTTCTGTCTATAAATGGAACCTCCAAATTCAAAAAAGTTATTCTCAAGAATCAGTCTCATAGCGTCCAAAACAAAATCAGCATGGGCCTCATGGCCTTCATAATGACCATTTAGAAAAAATTCCAAAGCCTCCAAACCCTTGTCATTAGGGATGGACGTAAAAAGGGACTCAACATCAAGTCCCACGAGCAGCCAGTCCTTCCCAACTTGCACATCCCTGATGCCAGCCAAAACATCCCCGGTGTCCATAACAAAAGAAGGTAATTTGGTGACAATACTCTTAACCTTAAGATCCACAAAGGTGGCCAATTTTTCCAAGGGGCCATTGTTCCCCGAGACTATCGGGCGGCCCGGGGGGTTATTTAGGTCTTTGTGTGTCTTTGGCAAAAAATAAAAAGTGGGGATTGTGTATTCCGAAATAATCAAAAATTTCATCTCTTTTTCTGTCAGGACACCCTCCAAAAAACCCCATTGTACCTTTAAATTAATTTTCTCAATCAAATCCTTAAAGGGACTAACCCCAATTCTTTCATATGTAGATCGATCACTCAGTAATCTCCTAGCTTCTTTTTCATAATTGGTCCTGGTCATTACGACCACATTTCCTCCCTTGTCGCTTTTCTTAATTATAATCGTAGGGTTTTCTTTAAGGGATTTGAGGGCCTCTCTCTCCATCTTGGAGAGATTGTCCCTACCTTTTTTCTCCCAATCTATTCCCTGCAGATCTTCAGCCACAAGGTCCATAAACATGGATGCATGTCTGTTAGAGGTAAGGGAGGGCATGAAGCCAGACCTTGGATAAACATTCACATGTAGGGTGTCTGGGCACCTTGCTGGGTTAACATCGCTAAAAAGGTGATCCAGATCAAAATCATCTATATCAATGGGGGAGGGGAGATTATCAGACACCGGGGATGCATCAGGGGCACAAGGGGCGTACATACGCCTAAGGAGGACCCTACGCAAAAAAAGTTGTACATCCTTAAAGGCCTCAAATTCACAGCCTCTCTGTTTTGGACAGAAACTGAGTCCTTTCTTTAATAAAGAAATCTGGGTTTCTGTTAGTACTTCATTAGTTAAATTAATGACATCAAGGGATTCATCAGGGTGACTGACATCCTTCTCTAACGAGACGACCCCTTGTTCTGTCTCTGTCTCGTCTGCATCCCTATCCCTTCTTCGTCTTCCTCTTCTCCCCCTCCTCCTTTTCCTTTTCCTAAAAAAGTAGGGTCATTGCGTTTATCTTTATTCTTATAACTGTTGTTCCTCCGTCTCCTGTTGTTTTTATGTCGTCTCCCCTTACCCCTAGGGTCACTAGGGCCCGAGCCATCCTCATGTCCTGAGGTGTCAGCCCCTGACTCCTCTGTATTACTGCCCCAGCCGACTCTCCTGCCTGGTCCACGCCTGCTTCCATATTTTCGTCCACTTAGATTGAAAATATCCCCATTTTTATAATCCTCTACATCCCGTGCGAATTTCTTATCTTTAATTTCCCTAATTCTATCCTGTTCTTTTTCTAAATCTGTCTTTAATCTTTCATTTAACTCTCCAAAGGAGTCTTTTTCTTTATATTCATTCAATTTCAGTGCACTAATCTCTAATTCTTTTTCTATATCTTTAAATTGAATTTTTTCCTCTTTCACAAAGATTTTCATAATCCTCAAACCATGTGATTTGCATTCTTTCTCCCAATCTGGGAGCATGCGTAAAGTCTGCAGGTGTTCGGCTGGGGCTACCCTTTCTCGAATTCCCCTAGGGATAATATTTTTGTCAATGTATCTATCCATGCTTATAATCTCCAATTTTTTCTTTAT
Organism: Hyperolius riggenbachi; assembly: GCF_040937935.1. NCBI lineage: Eukaryota > Metazoa > Chordata > Amphibia > Anura > Hyperoliidae > Hyperolius > Hyperolius riggenbachi. The sequence goes on from NC_090646.1 coordinate 479,938,654, forward strand.
AAATTTTATGGAAATACGTTTATGCAGGCGGAACAAACGCACCAACAATAATTTATCCTCACTAGCCACTTCATCTTCTATTCCCTCATATGCGTCATCTGAGTCCCGTGATGTATCAAATTTTGGTACATAAGCCATATTTAGAATTCAGTCATATACTATTAATCAATAAACATTAATAGAAATTAATAAAGAACACCAGGGATATCACACCGTAGCAAGTACACGTAACCATTAAAGTAGGTTGGACTGGCATTTGCTTTTGAGGGATCCAATCATGGCCAAGATTGTGGGGGAGTACCCACATATGGCCGCAAAAAGAGGTACCAACTTAAATGACCTCTTGGTTAGAAGCGAATTTGGGGGGAGTGATAGTTTTGGTGGAACTAAAGGTAATAAAGGCATGCATAAATGCCTGGATTGCGATGTATGTAGATATGTGCATAAAAGTAACCAATTCTTTAATCATGATAGATCTAAATCGTTTTTCATTAATGATCGTATAACCTGCAATACTACTCGAGTTGTATATCAAATTAGATGTCCTTGTGATTTAATATATATTGGCAAAACCTATAGATCCTTGAATACACGTATAGGCGAACATATTAGTAACATTAGAAGTACCACAATAGATCAAAAGAAATTAAATCCTCTAGCCTTACATTTTAGATCTGTACATAACTCTGATGTGTCTGGTTTGAGGTTTATGGGGATTTATAGACTGAATATTAGCCCCCGTCGTGGGGATTTTGACAGACAATTATTGAGAAAGGAGTCCATGTGGATATATAAATGTGGGAGTTTACACCCCCAGGGTCTAAATAAAGACTTAAATATAAAATCTTTCCTCTGAAGATATCTGTATCTTGGCTCAAAAGGGTCCTGGGATGTACCAATCATTTTTGGCCACAAGATGGCGACTGATGAATTTTTACGGCTCTTTTAAGTCGCATGAGATGTGCCCGAGTAATGGGCGTTCCCTGTGGGTATAAGAAGCTACGCAGCGCCCCCCTACGTCACGTCTGACGAAGTCACGTGGTTCGTGACGAAACGCGTCACGTGAGACGCTCACAGATGCGGAAGTGTTCCTGAGAATCGCCGCCCGTGCCTCCGCCACTCTTCCTCCCCCCTTGCACATAAGGAATCGCCAAGGGCGCTCCCCGCTCCTTGCTCCTGAGCACTTTGGGACCAAAACATCAAATTGACCAGATTACTGGAGAAAGAACTCCTGCTACGGCGAATCCACGCCATTTACAACCATCTGCACAGGTCACGTGAGTGCCACAATACGAGTATGCCTGCGCTATGGGGGTTGAGGTTAGACACCTAAGGTGTCTGTAATGAGGGCGTAAGCGGACTTTGCAGAGGCGTGTATGTATGCTGATACACACGGGCTGGTGCTATTCACTACCTTGGATCAAGTTCCGTTCTGTTGGTGATGCAGCTGTTTTCCTGGGCCTGAAGAATTTGCATGCATGCGTATATTGACTAGATAGGAGTGCACTCCAAGTTATACGCTTCACCCCAGATGTCAGTTGGCTCCTTAGTGTTTTTATTGGGAGGGTATATGTTTGTTTGTCGGTTGTTTGTTTGTGGAATTTTGCCATATATTTATGAATAAATTTATACATCTTTCACCAGCTCTGGGCTCCCCATACTATCTTTGTTTGGTTTAATTAAGTAGGTGCCCCCCAGTGTGGTTAGATTAGCTAGGTGCCCCCCAGTGTGGTTAGATTAGGTAGGTGCCACCCAGTGTGGTTAGATTAGATAGGTGCCCCCAGTATAGGTTAGATTAGGTAGGTGCCCCCCAGTATAGGTTAGATTAGGTAGGTGCCCCCCAGTGTGGTTAGATTAGGTAGGTGCCACCCCCCAGTGGGGTTAGATTAGGTAGGTGCCCCCCAGTATAGGTTAGATTAGGTAGGTGCCCCCCCAGTATATGTTAGATTAGGTAGGTGCCCCCCCAGTGTGGTTGGATTAGGTAGGTGCCCCCCAGTATAGGTTAGATTAGGTAGGTGCCCCCCAGTGTGGTTAGATTAGGTAGGTGCCCTCCAGTGTGGTTAGATTAGGTAGGTGCCCCCCAGTATAGGTTAGATAGGTAGCTGCCCCCCAGTATGGAGGGGGGAGTCAGCCGCGGGGGAGGGCAGCCCGACCTCTCCCTCCCTTCCTCTCCGCGGGCCGCCCTCCGTGCTCCCCCCTCCGAGTCTGACTGCAGGGAAGGGAAGCGCAGTGTAGGGAGGGCAACTCAACTCCCTGGTTCCAATCGCCGCCGGTCTCCTCGTCTGTCTTCTCCTCACAGCCGCTGATACACACGCTGCTTCTGGCTAAACAGGAAGCAGTGTGTGTATCAGCGGCTATGAAGAGAAGAGGAGACAAGCGGCGATTGGAACCAGGGAGGTGAGTTGCCCTCACTACACAACGCTTCCCTTCCCTGCAGTCAGACTCGGAGGGGGGAGCACGAAGGGCGGCCCGGAGAGGAAGGGAGGGAGAGGTCGGGCTGCCCTCCCCACGGCTGACTCCCCCCTCCATTACAGCGCACACAACTCCTTCGGCGCCCACGGGCCGCACGGCCCTAGAAACAGGCCTGGCTACAGCACACTCTATAAGTGTACTGTCTTCTGTTCTGCTGGCATGGCACTTGGGATGAATGCATATCATGTCTGTGGTAAGCCAGAAGACATTAGTACTTCTATCATGGTAGTTTTACAGGTGCCCCAACCATTCCTATAGTAGTAAAATCAAAGAATCCTGTCATTCTTGAGCCTCCTACTTTCCCAGACCGCCATTGCATTAAAGGGGACTAAATTGTCCTGGTCCCCATGGATTTCTGCAGTAAGCGGCAGTTTTACTACTATCCCCATCCCTACCAAACAACACAGAATACTGCTCCAACTCTTCTAAAGTCTTCCGAAACATGCCTGCTCAACTGTTTGGTTGTGCTTTTTTTTTTTTTTTGCAGAAATAAAGTCTAAGATTTGAAGCAGAGAGTCATGAAACAGATTTTTTCCTTCTACCTACCCACCCCCATCTCTAGGCATACCACTAACCTCTACTGTGTTGCAACATGACACAGTCTAAATTTGCAGCCTTTTACCATTTAATAGTAAGATTTGAGTGTTTTGAATCAGGATGATAACATTTATTGGCTAACTTAGCAGAAAAGGAGTAAGCTTTCGGCTATGAAGCCTTCATCAGACTGATTCCTGTATACTGATAACATTTAAAAAACACAGCTGTGAGACCCTCTTGATGTGGCAATTACAGCATCCAATGACATTTATTTATGTTTGCAGAACAATGAATCTCCTTTTTAATGTCCAGTGTTTATAAGCTGTGTTTTCTTAAAGTTGTCTGTATACTGGAATCAGTCTGATGAAGGCTTCATAGATGAAAGCTTACTCCTTTACTTCTAAGTTAGCCAGTAACAGTGGCGTAGCTAAGGAGCTGTGGGCCCCGATGCAAGTTTTACAATAGGGCCCCCCCAAGCTTACATAGCAATTGATACAGTGCACCAAAACCTGCCAATGGCAACTAAAGTGTCAGAGGTGCAAGAAGGGGATGGGGAGCAGTTTGTTAATGATAACCACTATTTAAAGTATCTATAGAAGTTATCATTATGAGCACAGGACCAATAGAGAGCTAATACTGAATTTAAGGGAGAGCCCTTCAGGGCCCCGATGTGGTCGCTACCTCTGCACCCCCCATTGCTACACCCCTGCCCAATAAATGGTATCATCCTGATTCAAAACCATTTAATAGCAAATATTTTTTTTCAAAATACTGGCAAGGTTTGCTGAATCATTTATGATATCCCAACTAGGGCTTAGCTTAGTAAATCGCACCCTGGGTGTCCATTATTCCACCACTCCTGCCATTCTCTATTAACCCTAAGGACTGCTAAATGTATCATTTATAGAATTCAATTAAGGGACCAGAATTAGAAGCTTAATTAGAGAGATGGGATTCTCTTGAGAAGGCACAAAATTACCTACATGCTGGTAGTAGCCTCACTGATGTAGTCAAGTCATCATTTCCAGGAATGAATGCAATCAGAAGAGTTTGCTGAGATGTAATTAGCCCTGGGGCACTGACACTCCCTTTTCTCATTACGCCAAGGCATGCAAATAAAAGCTGGAGAGGCTGGGTCAGATCATCACTGGGACAGGAGGTGATGGAGCAGCTACCAATACTTATCTTATAATTACTGCACTCAATGCTTAACAAACCTATTTTGTAAATAGCACATATTTACAAAATCAATAGCAAGTGACCTGTCAGTGTCACTAGTTTTCAGACTGGAGCCTCCTCCTGTATTATCTACTGCTGAAAAGCCAGCTACCTCTAGGCTATATCATGACTTGCACACATATGAAAATCATCCTGTAAGTTACCACTTTCCAAGTGACTACTGCATGCATCTACTTTGCAAATGCTGTAAGAGAGCTCTTATGCAGTAAAAGGACACCACAGAAATACATACAGGAGGTTTTAATCAGCTGCCTGACCAGTCAAAAGGAAAAAAGAGCAAAACTGCGCCTGCAATCCTGATTTGCTAAATCAATATCAAGAAAAGGTAATCAAATAGTAAAGAATCAGTGGGTTCTATCTAATTCACTTTTTCTCTTTCACCAATTCCAAGTTTTCTTCTAGGTGATATTTTCATGCTTTATCAATAAAATGCCTTTTAAGCCACCAGCAAGCAAGAAAATACTCAGAATAATTTTGAAAGTAGTTTTTCACCTATATTTTGGTAGTATTTTAATTGCAGAATACTAAAAATGTATTTTAAACAGTAGATGAAAATGATCTTCTAGGAGAAATCTTCAGTTTGTAGCCAGCCCTCGTGTACATGTCTAAAAGGGCATGAAAGCATTTCTTTTTTTACCTATACATTTAGTGCTTTTCTGTGTTCCCTATAAAGTACATGTTGCTCAGTAAATCCCTTGTTACGTCCATGTTCCTGTCTTCCTGAATGAGTAATTAGCTGGGGCTGCCCAGAACAGGAAACATTGAGGTAAAGCTAATTTTCCTCTGTAAATCCCAGGGCTCTTGCACAGTAAATGCGATTCCGAATTGCAATTTTCACACGATTTTACATGCAATTCCGATTTTAATTGGTACTGCATGCTGTGTTTTTTTCTGCATTTTTCTTCTTGTGTTAATAGCATCCAGGGAAAATCGGAATCGCAAATTGGATTTGCAGTGTGCAACAGGCCTAATTGTCTTATTCTGTAAAATAACACACTCACTGATCCTAATTCAATTCACTTTTTCTCCTAACTTTCTCCTAGGAGATCATTTTTTCATTGTATGTTTAAATTAAGTTTTCAGCAATCTTCAATTGAAAAAGTGGCAAAAAGTAGGCAAAAAGTGCTGTCATAATTATTCTCAGTATTTTCTTGCTTGCTGGTGGCTTAAAGAGAACCTGTAACAAAAAAAAGTTCCCCTGGTGGGTACTCACCTCGGTAGGAGGGAAGCCTCAGGATCCCAATGAGGCTTCCCCCTCCGGTGTAGCTGCAGGCAATCCAGCGCTGGCTCCCCCGAAGTGTCCCGCAATCCACGCTTAACAAGCCTGTCAAGGCTTGCTATATTTACATTCCCTGGCTCCAGGGGGGGGGGCGCTGTTGCGGCTCTCAGCACAGAGATAGGTGGAAATAGCCGCTCTCCGTTGGGTCCGCTCTACTGCGCAGGCGCAGGAGACTTGCGCCTGCGCAGTAGAACCGGCCAACAGCGATCAGCTATTTCCGCCTATCTCCGAGTGGAGAGCCGATACTGCGCCTGCACTGGACCCGGGAAGATAAATATTTACATCCCCGCTGTTTGGCGGGCCAGAGCAAAACTGCCGTGGGACACAGGAGGACGGGGGAAGCCTCGATAGGCTCTGGAGGCTTCCCCCACCCGAGGTGAGTACCCCCTAGGGGAACTTTTTGTTGTTAAAGGTTTTCTTTAAAAGGGATTTTATTCTTAAGGTGTGAAAATATTACCTAGGAGAAAACTCAGGAGAACAAGTGAATTGAATAAAGGCCACTGGGCCATATGCAATTCACTTTTTCTCCTGAGTTTCCTACTAGGAGATATTTTTTAAACTTTCCAATAAAATACCTTTGAGACCACCAGCAAGCAAGAAAATACTCAAAATAATTTTGACAGCTCTTTTTCACTTACTTTTTGGTACATTTTCAGTTGCAGAATGCTGAAAAGTTACTTTAAATAGATGAAAAATGATCTAGGAGAAAATTCAGGAGAAAAAGTGAATTGAATAAGGGCTACTGTGTCAGCGAGATGCCTAATTTAATCTTTGCTCATAAAAATAACTCAACACACAGCCATTTATGTCTAAACCACTGGCGACAAAAGGGAGTCCACTCCTAAGTGAAGGATGTCACAATTTGCCTTCCCGGGGTCATGTTTAGTCATCAGTGTTCCAAATCTCGGGTGTGAATGGGGAACAGGGGTGTTGAATTTGGTGTTATCTCTCTCACACTCTCAATTGTCACTGGAAGTTTAACATGTCACCCCATGGCAGAGAACTCGGAGGATCTTAAAAAAAAGAGTTATTGCTCTAAGTAAAGATGGCCTAAGCTATATGAAGATTGCCAACACACTGAAACTGAGCTGCAGCACAGATGCCAAGACCATACAGCCGTGGACCTTGCACAGGACAGAAGGAAAACATAGAGAAATGCACCCTCTATGTATTTAGAGAGTTTAGCCTGTGTAACTCCCCCTCATCTGTGACTAATCACAACTGTAATGTGATCCCTCTGCTGTGTCCGCTGGCTGCCTTGGCAGAGCAGCTAATTTGCAAACACAGGATGTTAACCCTATCTCTGCTTCCATTAAAGCATGAAGTAGACACATTGCAAATTTATTGCAGGATTTGTATCACCTGTAACAAATAAATGTTTTCTTTTTTAAATAAATGTTTTCTTTAAAGGTTAATATGCTGTTGATTATCTTTTAGAGCAGAGAGAAAGTTCTGCTTCCAGGTCCACTTTAACAGGACAGGTTCCACTCAGAACAGGCCTTGCAATGGTCGACCAAAGGGGTTGAGTGTGCATGCTATCCAGAAGTTGTCTTTTGCAAATAGATGTATGAGGACTGGCAGCATTGCTGCAGAAGTTGAAGTGAGGGGGGAGGGGGGGGGCAGCCTATCAGGGCTCAGAACATATTTCACACACATCACTGCATCAAATTGATCTGCATGGCTGTCATCTCTTCTAAATATGATGCACAAGAAAGCCACAAACAGTTTGCTGAAGACAAGCAGACTAAAGGCTCATACACACATCAGTCTTTGGAAAATTAAAGATCACAGACCGATTTTACTCCCTTCCATGTAGTATGAGAGCCATACCTACACAGTCTATTCCAGTGATGGCTAACCTTGGCACTCCAGCTGTGACAAAACTACAAATCCCATCATGCCTCTGCCTCCCCAAGTTATGGTCAGAGCTGTCAGAGTATTGCAATGCCTCATGGGACTTGTAGTTCCACCACAGCTGGAGTGCCAAGGTTAGCCATCACTGGTCTATTCTATCAAGCTGAACTCCCCATCAGGAAAAAATCTTTGCAATATGATGTACACTGAAGGTGGGTACACACATCAGATAAAGGTCTTTGGAAAATGAAAGATCACAGACCAATTTTACCCCCTTTCATGTGGTATGAGAACATTCCTACACAGTTTATTCTATTAAGCTGAACTCCCCATCAGATAAAGATCTTTGCAAGATGTTATACACAAATACACATGCAACAGATCAGTACATGCAAAAGATCAGCTCCTGCAAATTGCATTCATAGATATCTGCAGATCTCACACACGCCTTATTTAACAGACATTCATCTGCAGATCAGATGCACCAGTATGGATCCTCAGATCTGCAGATGATTGTCAGATCTGCAGATGAATGTCTGTTAAACAAGGTGTGTATGAGGATCTGCAGATATCATAGACTATAAATGCATTTTGCAGGAACTGACCTTTTGCAGGAACTGATCTTTTGCATGTCTGCAGCATCTTTGTGTGCAGCATCTTGCAAATATTTTTGTCTGATGGGGAGTTCAGCTCCATAGAATAGACTGTGTAGAGCAGGGGTGCCCACACTTTTTCGGCTCGCGAGCTACTTTAAAATTTGCCAAGTCCAGGAGATCTACCAACATTTAAAGTGTTGCAGACCCCCCCCCCCCCCCCGTCACGAATAGCCCCCAGGTACAAGTGCCTCCAGTATAGGTAGCTAAGTATAGGTTCCTTCAGCAAAGGTAGCTGGGTACAGGTGCCTTTAGCATAGGTAGGTGGGGATAGGTACCTTTAGCATAGGTAGGTGGGGATAGGTGCCTTTAGCATAGGTAGGTGGGGATAGGTGCCTTTAGCATAGGTAGGTGGGGATGGGTCCCATTAGTATAGGTAGGTGGGGATGGGTCCCTTTAGTATAGGTAGGTGGGGATGGGTCCCTTTAGCATAGTTAGGTGGGGATGGGTCCCTTTAGCATAGTTAGGTGGGGATGGGTCCCTTTAGCATAGGTAGGTGGGGATGGGTCCCTTTAGTATAGGTAGGTAGGGATGGGTCCCTTTAGCATAGGTAGGTGGGGATGGGTCCCTTTAGCATAGTTAGGTGGGGATGGGTCCCTTTAGTATAGGTAGGTAGGGATGGGTCCCTTTAGCATAGGTAGGTGGGGATGGGTCCCTTTAGTATAGGTAGGTAGGGATGGGTCCCTTTAGCATAGGTAGGTGGGGATGGGTCCCTTTAGCATAGGTAGGTGGGGATGGGTCCCTTTAGCATAGGTAGGTGGGGATGGGTCCCTTTAGCATAGGTAGGTAGGTGGGGGTTGGTCCCTTTAGCATAGGTAGGTGGGGATGGGTCCCTTTAGCATAGGTAGGTAGGTGGGGATGGGTCCCTTTAGCATAGGTAGGTAGGTGGGGATGGGTCCCTTTAGTATAGGTAAGTAGGTGGGGGTGGGTCCCTTTGGCATAGGTAGGTAGGTGGGGGATAGGTCCCTTTAGCATAGGTAGGTGGGGATGGGTCCCTTTAGTATAGGTAGGTGGGGGATGGGTCCCTTTAGTATAGGTAAGTAGGATAGGTGCCTCTAGCGTAGGTAGGTAGGGATAGGTTGCATTAGCATAGGTAGGATGGGTGCTCAATCACTTACCTCTCTCCAGCGGCGATGTCTGGTCTCCCCTCTCGGACTCGGAGCGATCCGGTGTAGCGTGAGCAGCCCCGCATGCGCAGTAGGAGCCAGCGTCCTGTGCAGCCACCGTCCAGCGTGTGCGCGTGTGCCCGGCGCCGCCAGCCATGACGTCGCGTCATGGCCTCTTCAGCCGCGCCTCCTCTCTCTTCCCCGCTTCCTATTGGCCGGCGGCTGGCAGCAAAATATGATGGGAAAGCTGCCGGCCGCAAATTGTGATGGGACGCGGCCAAGAGGCCGCGATCTACCAAATAGGCGGTCGCGATCTACCGGTAGATCGCGATCGACCTATTGGGCACCCCTGGTGTAGAGTATGGCTCTCATACTGCATTGTAGGGGGTAAAATTGGTCTGTGATCTTTCATTTTCCAAAGACTTTTATCTGATGTGTGTACCCACCTTAAGGGCTCGTTCACATCTAGCCAATGCAGATGGCTGTGCGATCGGAACGCAGCGCATCCGATCACACGCTATCTGCACCACTGCCCGCTGCGCTGCTGATCCCATCCATTGACAGTGATGGAATCAGCTCTGCGGTGCGGGCAAAATGCAGGCAGCAGTACGCAAGCGCTTCCCAGTGCATCGTTCTGCTGCGCAGCAGCAGTAGATTTGAACGGTAGAAGGGCAGTCTATGCCCTCCTGCCGTTCCTGCGTTTCAGCACATCATACGCGCTTCCATATCCGCACGGAAGCGCGTATGATGTGAACGAGGCCGACCAGTGCGCTTCTGTCCGCTTTTTTTCAGCAACATGTATCTGTAACATGATGTGCTGAAAAAAAGCGGACAGAAGCGCACAAAGTGTGGATGAGCCTTAGGACACTGAAGACAATTCTCCCAGGCACTCAGCTAAAACAATTTTATTTTCCCCCAAATGTCACTACCTGGTTTGTGTCACTACCCAGTTTATGTCCCAATAAACTCTTGTCCTTTGAACACCTAGTTCACCTTGGCACTCCCAGGATCTTTCCTCCTGAGTAACCTATTGGGAATAGATCAGGGACCACATAGTGTAAATAGGCTGACCAGGCGTCCACTTTTTCAGACCTATCCGGGCCGTCCTCCTGGGATTTTGAATTGTCCGGTGAGAGAGCCGAACAGGAGCTGAACACCAGCGGCAGAAGAGCCGCTTGCAGAGACAGAGAGCCGAACAGGAGTCAGAAGATCCGCTTGCAGAGACAGAGAGCCGAACACCAGTCAGAAGAGCCGCTTGCAGTGACAGGGAGCCGAACAGGAGTCCGAAGAGCCGCTTGCAGAGACAGAGAGCCGAACAGGAGTCAGAAAAGCCGCTTGCAGAGACAGAGAGCCGAACAGGAGTCAGAAGAGCCGCTTGCAGAGACAGAGAGCCGAACAGGAGTCAGAAGAGCCGCTTGCAGAGACAGAGAGCCGAACAGGAGTCAGAAGAGCAGCTTGCAGAGACACTGTCTCTGCAAGCGGCTCTTCTGACTCATGTTCAGCTCCCCAAACGGCTCTTTGGCAATCAATCCCTGCTGCACTGCTCTGCTCCGCCCAGGGTACGGTGACCAGACGTCCCGGATTACCCGGGACGCGTCCCGGATTCGGCGTCCGCTGTCCCAGGCTTAATGAGGTCCCGGGACTCTGGCCACTCTCTCCTCAATGAACTGGCAGCGGCATCTATAGACGCCGTGCCAGTTCATTGCCTGCAGCCCCGCTCCAGCCTCCTCTTCCGGTGTCTGTTCCGACACCGGCAGAGCAGAGCAGGGCTACGGCAAGATGGCTGCCAAAGCCCTGTACTGGAGACCTATTTGTGTCTCCAGTACAGGGCTTCGGGCGCCATCTTGCCCTAGCCCTGTCAGCGCGGGAGACTGCAGGAGAAGTAAGACGGTCCCAGGAGCAGCGCGCCAGAGGCCGGAGACTTCTGCCAGGTGAGTAAATCAATGCTTTCTTTTACAGGGGAAATGTTTGCCCGCATTGTTTCTTTTACAGGTGAAATGTTTGCCCGCATTGTTTCTTTTACAGGTGAAATGTTTGCCCGCATTGTTTCTTTTACAGGTGAAATGTTTGCCCGCATTGTTTCTTTTACAGGTGAAATGTTTGCCCGCATTGTTTCTTTTCCGGTGAAATGTTTGCCCGCATTGTTTCTTTTCCGGTGAAATGTTTGCCCGCAGTGCGTTTCTTTTCTGGTGAAATGTTTGCCCGCAGTGCGTTTCTTTTCTGGTGAAATGTTTGCCCGCATTGTGTTTCTTTTCTGGTGAAATGTTTGCCCGCATTGCGTTTCTTTTCTGGTAAAATGTTTGCCCGCATTGCGTTTCTTTTCTGGTGAAATGTTTGCCCGCATTGCGTTTCTTTTCTGGTGAAATGTTTGCCCGCATTGCGTTTCTTTTGTACTGACATGTTGCCCGCATTGCGTTTATTTTGTACTGACATGTTTGCCCGCATTGCGTTTATTTTGTACTGACATGTTTGCCCGCATTGCATTTATTTTGTACTGACATGTTTGCCCGCATTGCGTTTACTTTGTACTGACATGTTTGCCCGCATTGCATTTATTTTATACTGACATGTTGCCCGCATTGCGGTTATTTTGTGCTGACATGTTGCCTATTGCGTTTATTTTCTGGTGTCCGGGGTAACCGTTACTGCATTTATTATTTAATGGGTCATAGATGGCTATGTTTGCTGCTTTGTGGTTACGGTATACTATTAGCATCACACAGTTTCTGCACACCCATGATGCAAAGTCTCGTTTGTCCACATCATGGCCTAAACACTGCTTTCTTATGCCTCGCTGTTACATCATTACGTTAGCTCCGCCCATACAATGTCATGGCCACGCCCATTTTTCGAGCCCCCAGTCTTCATCGCTACGCGGTCTTCAGTCCTCCCCCCTTTTCGCCGCGGCGCGCTGCGCGCGCCCGCCCCCTCCCAGGTTGGACCCACAAAAATCTGGTCACTCTAGCCCAGAGGTGGCCTGGAGAATTCGCTGGCCCGGAGGAGGAGAAGGATGGAGGACAGAGGAGGTTGGGTCGGGTCCACTCCACTCCAGACACAGCCAGCCAGTGAGGAGATGCAGAGATAGCGTGGTGCATCTATCCTCATTTGAAATGGCAGAGACTGCCAGAAGAGTCCAGTCCTGCCTCGTGTCTGCAGCGTTCTTGCAGAGTGCCAAGTGTCCCCTCAGATCAGTCCCAGCATCCTGGCTCTTGAAGCTCCGATGGGAAAGGGACACTGGCCGTGCAGACACCACAGACAGGGCCGGGCCGAGGCATAGGCTGGAGAGGCACCAGCCTCATGGCGCAGTGTAGGAGGGGGCGCACAATTCATTCAGCTATCATTCCGAATTGTGTATAAAGCAGAAAGAAATAAGAAAAGGGAATACATAGCAGTGACTGCAAGCCAGATAACTAGATATTAATGTGTTGGGGAGGTTGTGGGCCCTGTGGCCCTCTTAGTCTAATAGCAATCAGTGTGTGACGGCTGGGGTGGGAGGGATGGAGGGGCGCACTTTGGTGTCTCAGCCTTGGGTGCTGGAGGACCTTGTCCCTGCTCTGACCACAGACACTCTAATTGGTAAGCCGACACCTCTTCTCTCCATTTGTCTTCTGCTAGCACAGCCCACATCTGTCTCCTGTAACCCTTTCATTACTGGTATTAGCTGAATGAATCAGCTTGTTGCAGCACTGGTACATTGCATTTAAAGGAAACATCAAGGCTTTTTATAAAAAAACAAACAGATCTTATCTGGGGCTTCCTCCTGCTCCTTGCAGCCTATGTGTCCCTCTACATAGTTACAGACGTTATTCTGGGGTCCCCTCCGTAGCAGTTGGCGACCTGGTGTGGCCAGGAGCATTCTGCGCAGGCGGCATGGCTGTGTGCAGTTGCAGAAGTGGCCAACTTCACCAGGTCCCGGGCTGCTATGGAGGGGACCCCAGGATAACTCCTGGGAGCAGGGCTGAGGTGAGGGACACATAGGCTGCCAAGAGCAGGAAGAAACCCCAGATAAGATCTGTCACGCTGGTGCTGTGTGGCCTGTGGGAGCAATTCTCATTGCATTAGTGGGGAAATCTGCTGCCAATCTTATAGCATTTGTGGGGAAATCTGCTGCCAATCTTATAGCATTTGTGGGGAAATCTGCTGCCAATCTTATTGCATTTGTGGGGAATCTGCTGCCAATCTTATTGCATTTGTGGGGAAATCTGCTGCCAATCTTATTGCATTTGTGGGGAAATATGTTGCCAATCTCATTGCATTTGTAGAGAAATATGCTGCCAATCAGATTCCATTTGCGGGGAAATCTGTTGCCAATCTCATTGCATTTTATGGGGAAATCTTCTGCGAATCTGATTGCATTTTGTGGTCGGCCGGCCCTCCACCATGTGGTCTGGAAAAAAACCTGCCCTCCATGCCCGCAAAGTTGGACAGCAAACTGCTAAGGTCTTGTATATTTGGCTCCACCCATGACCACGCCCACATGCTGTTGTGATCGTCCTCTTTTTTGGAAATCAAAATATGGTCACCCTATGTAATACCTCTTATATCACTTCTCCACCACCTCAGCACGGCAAGCCTCCATGACCGTCACAGAGTACGGGGCCATTTCTAGCCATCTAGCCCAGGCAAAAAATCCTGTGTCACCCCTCCCCCCCCCCCCAAAAAAAAAAAATCACCTCAGGCTCTGGGGCAGGGGAGGACTGGGGGGAGAACACAAACTAGAAGCCCGTGTCCATGGCAGCCTCAGCCGAAATGCCATCGCACCCCATTACCGCTGTGCACTATATCAACCACATCAGCCTGAGATTTCCCAGCATCTCAGTTTCTACCAATTTCTGCCAGAAATCAGTCAAATCGTCGATTGGGCATGCTTGTGGCGGCACCAATTTTCATCCAATTCAATAGTTATTATCAGTTGGTTGATCGCAGAATCGACAGATGTATGGCCAACTTAATTCCCCAAGGCTCACACCACACACACTTATGTCCAAAGAGGGACTGTCCCTTCAAAAGACGGACAGTTTGGAGCTATGATGGTGAGCGAGCAGACAATTTTTTTTTCTACGGACACTCCAGGCAAGCATGTGCTCTGCATCATGCTGTGTACATTTACCAGCTTGCCTGCCTCTAATTGCTCTGTATTGCACTTTTATTTCCCTCAGCCAGCCTAGTGGTTCACATTGCATTATACAAAAACCTGAAAGCACCAGGCACTGCACCAGCCCTAAATCATGAAATGAGAGGCAGAAATCTCCCCCTTTTCCCCCTGGCTAGTCCTTCCCTGCTCTGGGGATTTTCACAAAACATGTACTGTTGGTGGGCGTTGAGGACACTGCATTAGAGGATCAGATTATCAAGCAAGACAGCCTTCATTTCAGAATACTTTTTCACAAACATTATGGGATATGCACATATGTTACTCTCTGTTAGGATAGATGTGGAGTGGGTATATCATGACACTGAAGGGCTGACATAGTGAGATGGTACAATAGTTTACAGATTCATAACCCATTTTGGAGATCAGCACAGTGGCCCATATGCAATTAACCTTTTCTCATGAGTTTTCTCCTAGGAGATAATTTTTTATGTTCTATTTTAAGTAACTTTTCAGCACTTTGCAACTGAAAAAGTACCAAAAAGTGGGTGAAAAAGTATTATTTTCTTGCTTGCTGTTGGTTTAAAAGGCATTTGATTGACAATTTTGAAAATATCACCAAGGAGAAAATGTTACCATTTTTCGCACTGTAAGACGCTCCGGACTGTAAGATGCACCTAGATTTAGAGGACAAAAACTGGGGAGAAAAAAAAATTCTAAACCTGGTGCTTCTATGGTGCAGGGGTGTCTTGTGATGCTACTCCACCCAATTATTATGTCCCCCTTGTGCCTTGTCATGTCCCTCATAAGTCTCCCTTTTACCTCCTGTGTCCCCCTTTGATCCCCTTGTACCTCTTGTGACAGCCTTGTACCTTGTGTCCCCTGTGGCCCCCTTGTACCTCTTGTGTCCCCCTTTTGCCCTATTATACTTCTTGTGTCGTCCTGTGGCCCCCTTTTGTCATCCTGTGACCCCCTTGTTCCTCTTGTGGCTCCCTTGTTCCTTGTGTCCCCCGTGGCCCCGTTGTACCCCCATTGTAACTCTTAAGGCCCCCTTGTTTCTCCCTGTGGCCCCCGTGTATCTTGTCTCCCCCTGTGGCCACCTTGTACCTCTTACGTGTCCCCCTGTTCTCAGAGCAGTGATTGATGGTGTGTAGGCAGGCATACTGAAGGCAGGCATGCTGAGGTGTGTGTGGCTGAATAGCATGATGTTGTCTTTGATGTGCGGTGAAAATCTACTCACCACGTGCGGTAGCTGTGCCTTGCTTGTTGCCTGGCCGTAGGTGGAGGATATTGCAGGAAGTCTGCCCGGAGGAAGGCCCATTCCGGCGGAAGATCGGTGCCTGTGGAGCTGACGCCGCTGAAACCGCTCATCTTGCTGCAACAGAGATCAGCGTTCAGGGTGCATGGAAGGTGCCCCAAATAAGTAGTTCTACGTCAAGGAGGACATGTGCGCTCCCGCGGCCGATCGCGCGCGTGCACGTGTGCTCCCGGCCACATATCGTTTAGCCCAGGAATCAAGGAATCGGGCCATGGTGCCCGATCACTGTTTCCTCTCCCCCGCAGAAAAAGCGACAGCTTCTCTCGGAAGCTTTGCTTTTTCTGTCTCCTATGTCCATCTAAGCGTACATTGTACGCTTAGAGTGACGTCATGTAAACAAACTCAAGGTTGCCATCTTGTGGCCAAAAAGTAAAACTACATCTAAATGTAAAAAAATGAAAAAAATATATATATTTACCCCAAACAAATACTATTTACATCCCACCCTCCCAGAAATACCCACATAAAATGTTTAATAATAATAAAAAAAAAACATTACAATAAAAAAACAAATATTTACCTAAGGGTCTAAACTTTTTAAATATCTATGTAAAGATGAAATATTTGTATTTTTTTCTTTTATATATAAGCTTGTAAATAGTGATGGATGCAAAATGGAAAAAATGCTCTTTTATTTCCAAATAAAATATTGTCGCCATACATTGTGATAGGGACATAATTTAAATAGTGAAATAACTGGGACAAATGGGCAAATACAATACGTGGGTTTTAATTATGGAGGCATGTATTATTTTAAAACTATAATAGCCGAAAACTGAGAAATAATGAATTTTTTCAGTTTTTTTCTTATTCTTACTGTTGAAATGCAGTAAGGTAGCTCTTAGCAAAATGTAACCCCCGAAGAAAGCCTAATTGGTGGCGGAAAAAACAAGATATAGATCAGTTCATTGTGATAAGTAGTGATAAAGTTATAGGCTAATCAATGGGAGGTGAACATTGCTCGGATGCATAAAGTGAAAACGATCGAGAGCTTAAGTGGTTAATAATAATTACTCTTTCACAATAACTTCTTACACATGTGCATGTCACATCAGATTGTTTCAGTGGCGTAGCTAGAGATTATGGGTCCCCACAGCAAAACTTTCATAGGCCCCTCAGGTGTAGGCATTCTTTAGCTATGCCACCTGCTGCCCTTATCCTTTGGATATGAGTTAATTTGCAATTTACATACTCGTGCAATTTACACTGCATATAGTCAATAGGCACTGATAGTCAGAGGGTGAAGGAACACAACAAAATTAACAGTACATACATAATGTACCACCTTGGTCGCCTCTGCTCCAGGCCCCCATAGCAGCTGCTATGGCTATTGTGACAATTCAGCTTCTGTCAACTTGCTCCAGTTATCATCATGGAATAGTCGCATCCGATTGCTTGAAAGACTGTGAGCAAGTTGACTTTAAAAAGACCAGTTACTGGATCACAGATGATAACGTGACAGAGCGCGCCAATTCCGTCATCTGCTACTGTTACCATTAGGGAATAGTCGCATCCAATGGCTTGAAATACGGTGAGCAGACTGACGCTAAAGATTGGTCGCACCGCTGCCGACAATGTGACAACCACCCACCGATCCCGTATTACTAGGCCACAGTTGCCATGCAGGTCTCATGCACAAGAGACTTCTAGAGGTGAATCCACTGTGTGCATAGTAAACGGTTAAGATTGATGGTGCCCATACATGTACAATCACATTGACAGTGCAATCCAAAGGGAAAATGATCTACCTTGCGGTAATTCGGTTGAAATGACTGAATTTGCGCAAGTTGGTCAGAGTAATCCATTTTGCTTAAAAAAATCAAGGTAATTGCTGCCACCATCTTTGGGATTATGACAGGACGAAGGAATCCCAACGCTATCATAATATGGCAGCCAACCCAATCATGTCCGATCTTCTCCAGTCACTTCCCAAAGGCTTGAAGACTGTGAGCAGCGTGACGTTAAAGAAGGGTTACTGGTTCTATATATGATGCAATCTCGATTGTATGTACAATCGATAAACTAAAATCGATTTCACGCTGGAAACCGAGTACTAGCTATTCCTATAGGGAAGAAAGCGGTTATTTTACAACCTTGCTAGCCAGTCAACAATTTATAAGAAGACAATGCAGTAGTATGACTCTTCGGAAGGCACATTCTTTGTAGCAACAATCAGATTACCAATACAGGTGCAAGACTGAACGATTCAATCGATAGATTTATTCTAAAACTATACACACAAATATACTTTACAACCAACGGGTAAATATACCTGTCAGTCAGAACAGACTTGGTGATAGAAATGAGTAGAGATGAAAAAGGAAATAGAATGTCTTATAATACAGTTCAAAATACCATTACTGTTAGTTCATGCGGCAATCAAAAGTCCAAGATGGCCTATTGCCAGAGTGCAGCTGGCTTGTCGGGATGGTATTCGACACAGATGATGAACAAAAGACCCTGGGCTATGTGAGTGCCTGGGTTTTACTCACTTCTCCAGCTGGGAGTGGTTATGACACGCACAAGTCCAACCTTGTGTGACTGGAACAGGGGGCAGCTCCCCTTGCAAGGAGAGGTATTTTGGCACAATACCTGTTTGCCCACTCTCTCCATGCCCATAGTTCACATCAAGAAACAGAATGCATATCCACATTCAGTGCAACGTTACAAATCCCCAGATATCAAACATGAGGGCAGCACATTGGGCAGAATGGTGGCGTAGTGGTTAGCGCTCTCGCCTTGCATCGATGGGTCCTTGGTTCGAATCCCAGCCAGGTCAACATCTGCAAGGAGTTTGTATGTTCTCCCCGTGTCTGCGTGGGTTTCCTCCGGGTACTCCGGTTTCATCCCACATCCCAAAAACATCAATCAAGAAATCACTTAAATAGGAGCTATCTGACACAGAGAAGTAGACCAAAACCACCTCAAAAGCTAGACATCATGCCAAGATCCAAAGGAATTCAGGAACAAATGAGAACAAAAGTAATTGAGATCTATCAGTCTTATAAAGCCATTTCTAAAGCTTTGGGAGAGCTTACAAAAGACCCCAGGACAACATCTAAAGAACTGCAGGCCTCACTTGCCTCAATTAAGGTCAGTGTTCACGACTCCACCATAAGAAAGAGACTGGGTAAAAACGGCCTGCATGGCAGATATCCAAGGCGCAAACCACTTTTAAGCAAAAAGAACATTAAGGCTCGTCTCAATTTTGCTAAAAAAAAATCTCAATGGTTGCCAAGACTTTGGGGAAAATACCTTGAGGACTTACGAGACAAAAGTTGAACTTTTTGGAAGGTGCGTAGAAGTAACACAGCATTTCAGCAAAAGAACATCATACCAACAGTAAAATATGGTGGTGGTAGTGTGATGGTCTGGGGTTGTTTTGCTGCTTCAGGACCTGGAAGGCTTGCTGTGATAGATGGAACCATGAATTCTACTGTCTACCAAAAAATCCTGAAGGAGAATGTCCGCCCATCTGTTCGTCAACTCAAGCTGAAGCGATCTTGGGTGCTGCAGCAGGACAATGACCCAAAACACACCAGTAAATCCACATCTGAATGGCTGAAGAAAAACAAAATGAAGACTTTGGAGTGGCCTAGTCAAAGTCCTGACCTGAATCCTATTGAGATGATGTGGCATGACCTTAAAAAGGCGGTTCATGCTAGAAAACCCTCAAGTAAAGCTGAATTACAACAATTCTGCAAAGAGGAGTGGGCCAAAATTCCTCCAGAGCGCTGTAAAAGACTTGTTGCAAGTTATCGCAAACGCTTGATTGCAGTTATTGCTGCTAAGGGTGGCCCAACCAGTTATTAGGTTCAGGGGGCAATTTCTTTTTCACACAGGGCCATGTACGTTAGCAGTTTATTTTCTCACTAAATAATAAAAACCATCATTTAAAACTGCATTTTGTGTTCAATTATGTTATCTTTGACTAATAGTTAACGTTTTTTGATGAGCAGAAACATTTAAGTGTGACAAACATGCAAAAGAATAAGAAATCAGGGAGTGGGCAAATAGTTTTTCACATCTCTGTATAACTATGGTAGGGATTAGATTGTTAGCTCCTCTGAGGGACAGTTAGGTGACAAGACGATATACTCTGTACAGCGCTGCGTAAGATGTCGGTGCTATATAAATACTAAATAATAATGAGGGGTGGGGCCCTTGTAGTATTAAAGGGTTACTTTGAACCTGTCTTACTCCAGTTCTGAAAGTCTGATTGGTCTGCAAACTTCTCAGAACCAGCACCAGGCTGAATCGCACAACTTGTGCAAAGTTGAGGGGCATAGGAACTTTCTATGCCATGAATTATTAAGAAAATATGAATATTGGGGATCGTAGGTCAGCTGCTTCGAGGGGGACCATGATAAGATCTTCTTCCAGAGCTGCAAAAGGGACAGGGGTTGAAAGTGCAGATGCCATTCTCCTAGAAAGCTTGGTTTATGAGGTTCTGTCGAAGCATAGGCGTCACAGTTATTGCTACACCCCTGGACTGTTTATAGGTAGCGGCCTTACAGCCCCCGGGAAACCTGGATCTCATGAACCATGGTGTCCCGCTGGCTGTCCTGAATACTCCGCCTCCTCCAGCTTATCTCGTTCAAACCCACTGTGCAGCATCCTTGTCTGCAGGCAGTGACTCTGCCCTACTACATGGATTACTGGGAAATGTCCTGTGGTCTGATGAGACCAAGAGTATTTGGTTCAGATGGAGGCAAGTGCATAACTCTCAAATGTCCCTTTTTTTGAGGAACAATCCCTCATTGGAAACCAAATCCCTCCACCCTCTTTTTTTTCCATTTGTCCCTCTTTCAGGACTAATGTACAGATTTGTGAAAAAATATGTATTTTTCTACTGAAAAAGTGTTTGACACTAAACTTTATTTCCATTCTTTAAATTGATAGATTTCTCATTTTTAAATGTTAAAATGAAGGAAAACTAATTCTGATAGAAGAAACCAGTGTGGTTTGAATGATAAAACACATATTTGGCTTCTAAATTCCTTGTAGTATGCATGAGGGGTGTGGTGAGGGCGTGGTTAAAGATGTATCAGGAGCGTCTCCTCGAGGTGGGTTCACGAAATTTAAAAAAAAACTAGGCTACTTGATCCGGGGGCCTGAGTGGATCAGGTTGTCTCCAAAACCGACACTCTTCGCCACTCCTGTGGGCCGCACTGGCCCACTTTCAATTTCGTGACCTCTGGGTCATGATGCTGCAATGAGAGCTCCATTCTCTTATTCACAGTGTACAGCTAAGCAGGGGAGCGGCAGGGTGCGTGGCCAGGGAGTGAGAGCTGCCCAATGGCAGCCCTGGAAACCCTGCAGGAACGCCCTTCGCGGGCATTTTGAACAGGGAATCCGTCTCCCACGTTTACCTCCGTAGATAATTACAAATATTGGCACTAATCTCGGGGGGCTATAGCGCGACAGTGGGGGGGCAGAGAGCAGCGTGGGGGGGACACAGAGGCATGTCATGAGGCAGAGAACATGCCTCTGTGTCCCATCAGCCACCCCCCCCCCCCCCAAAAAAAAAAGAAAACTCAGGTTCTCTTTGAAGTGTTACTTTTTCTCATCTCAAATTGGGAGGTATGCAAGTGTGTGTGGCAGCAACCAGGTGAGGAAAACAAAGACAAATGTGTCTTGCCTACACTCAAGCATGGTGGTGGAAGTGTCCCATTAGAGGCCGCATGAGTGCTACCAGCACTGGGGAGCTACAGTTCATTGAGAGTACCGTGAATGCCAACATGTACTGTGACCAGCCCCGGGCCGCCCTTGAGGCGGGTTGAGGCAGTTTCCTCAGGCGGCATTCATGAGGTGGCGGTGCCCATCCTGGCTGTGGGGGGGGGGAGGGGGGCACCACTAAGCTGGAGGGAGTATCAGACAGGATGGGGGGGAAGTAGGCACAGCGGTGGGGAAGGGGTCCGCCCCCTCCATCACCTGGGTCCCCGTCTGCTCTTCCCCTCCAGCTAATTGCGCAGTGGCCAGCGGGCACACACGTCAGGCAACGGGCGGGGGAGCAATTACTCACCTCTTCCTTCCGCATTCCAGCGTGCGTACCACTGCTCGTCACTTCCTGCAATGCTGCCCACTTGAGCGACATTGCAGGAAGTGACGAACACAGAAGAGGTAATTGCTACCCAGTCTGCTGCCTGACGTGTGTGGCTGCTGCACAATTAGTTGGAGGTGGAGACCAGACGGAGGACCAAGGTGAGGGGGGGTCTGACCCCCTCCCCTCAGCTGTGCTCGCTGCCCCCATCCTGGCTGCTACCCCCTGGCTATACTACCTGGGGAGGGGGGGGGGCATCCTCACAAGTTTGCCTCAGGCGGCAGAAAGTCTAGAGCCGGCCCTGACTGTGACATACTGAATCAGAACATGTGCAGACAGCTCGGAAAATAAATCGTCTACCAGGGTTCTAATTAGGGCTCATTTTTTCTTCTTTTTCTCAACCAGGTACAAAAAAAACAGGAAAGACTGAAGAGTGAACAAAGATTCCTCTGCAACACATAATATTCTCTTCCAGAGACATCCTCTGTAATTATGTTTTTATGTGCTAACAGAAGTGTTCTCCAGTACAGTATTCAAACTTTCTTTCGATGCTTTAAGTGCACTAACTTGGCTACTATTGTCTAACTTCCAGCATCATACATGTCTTCTCCAGTTTGAAATATTTTCCTTGGCTGACCGTTTCACTTTTTGCAGCATATCTGATGCTGCCTGTATTTATTTTGACTTTAATGACTGTTTTGGCTGTCAGCACAGTGATTGCTCTTCTCACCAATTCACTCATCATTGTTGTGAACCTCGTAGATAAAGCCAAGGGTAAGAATTTCAGCCCGTCTGACCTCATTGTGGTCACTCTATGCGTATCCAACATAATATTTCAAATAACCATGTTGATTAATGATTACATGAGTTTCACAGAGACCGAAATATACTTTTCTGATGAAGTTTACTCTGTATCAGTTGTTTTTCTCATTCTGCCTATTTATTCCAGCTTTTGGTTCACCGTTTGCCTTTCCATCAATTACTACTTACAGATCGTCATATCTACTCATCCACTTTTAATTCGTCTGAAGCTAGCAGGTGCCCAGCTGATTGCACCATTTGTAATAGCGTCAGTTTTTATATCACTGGTCACTGGCCTGCCTGCAGCCTGGAACATCTACAGGGAGACTCTATATGTGAATACGTCAAGTAATGAGAGTCTGGAAGTGTCCTTTCCTAAACTGAGCGTTGCATACCTACTGCCAAGTAACCTTATTAGCTGCTCTCTACCTTTAGCTCTGGTAGGGATTGCAAATGGTTTGATCATCAAGTCACTGGTGACAAATACTCACAAGTCAGACAGAAATACAAAGGGTGAGCGGAATGCCCGAGCTGAAGGACGGGTCCGGGCCGCCAGAACAATAAGCTGTCTTCTTATACTGTACATATGTTTTTATATATCAGAGATCCTGGTCTTCATTGACTTCTTCCCCCTGGACAGCTCTGGATTTGGCACCTGTTTAGTGGTAATCTATAGTTATTCACCAGCACAATCAATTGTACTCATTTTCGGGAGCCCAAAACTTAAACAAGTTTTTCTAGGTTTGCTCTGTTGTCTAGGAAGCATCGCCCAAGAGAAGCCCAGGAATCCAACTGTGTTGTTTATCCAGACCGGAGTGGAAAAAACTGTACACCTCTAAAAGACTGAGCTACATGCATAAAGAATATAGGGTGTAAAGTCTTGCAACACTGTAAATAAAGGTATTAGCTAACAGCATTTCTCCTGTGGTGCATAGAGATGTCCCGAACGGTTCGCCAGCGAACGGTTCCGAACGAACTTCCCGGAAGTTCGATTCGCCCCATAATGCTCTATGAGGGTCAACTTTGACCCTCTACATCACAGTCAGCAGGCACATTGTAGCCAATCCGGCTACACTCAGCCCTGGAGCCCCCCCCCCCCCCTTATATAAGGCAGGCTCCGGCGGCCATAACACTCACTCGTGTGCCTGCAAATAGACAGACTAGGGCGAGCTGCTGCAGACTTTTTCTCCTAGGGACAGATTAGTCAGGCTCTTGGCTTGTGTTAGCTTGCTCCTGGCTGAATCTTATAGCTTTAATAGCACCCCTCATTCAACAGCTCTTTTCAGAGCTAATCCTGTTCTTGTGATCATTTCTTTTTTCTGTGTGTCAAACTGACACTTGTGTTGCATAGACAGCATTGCTAATTCATACTGTGTGTGTGCCACTGCCAGCAGCACATTCAGTGACTACCTGTGTGTGTGACAGGGAGCTGCACATTGTACTACCCAGTACTGCATATACCTACTACTGCATGTTGTGTTTAGTTAACCCACCTCATCACTGCATATACCTACCTTTGTGTTGAGTGAACCCACCTCACTGCATCTACCTAGCTCAGCTGTTGTGTTGAGTGAATCCACCTCACTGCATCTACCTAGCTGTTGTGTTGAGTGAACCCACCTCACTGCATCTAACTACCTTTAATGTTCAGTGAACCCACCTCACTGCATATAGCTAGCTGTTGTGTTGAGTGAACCCTCTTCACTGCATCTAACTACCTTTAGTGTTCAGTGAACCCACCTCACTGCGTCTAACTACCTATTGTGTTGAGTGAACCCACCTCACTGCATCTAACTACCTTTAGTGTTCAGTGAACCCACCTCACTGCATATAGCTAGCTGTTGTGTTGAGTGAACCCACCTCACTGCATCTAACTACCTTTAGTGTTCAGTGAACCCACCTCACTGCATCTAACTACCTTTAGTGTTCAGTGAACCCACCTCACTGCATATAGCTAGCTGTTGTGTTGAGTGAACCCGCCTCACTGCATCTAACTATCTTTTGTGTTGAGTGAACCCACCTCACTGCATCTAACTATCTTTTGTGTTGAGTGAACCCACCTCACTGCATCTACCTACCTTTAGTGTTCAGTGAACCCACCTCACTGCATCTAACTACCTTTAGTGTTCAGTGAACCCACCTCACTGCGTCTAACTACCTATTGTGTTGAGTGAACCCACCTCACTGCATCTAACTACCTTTAGTGTTCAGTGAACCCACCTCACTGCATATAGCTAGCTGTTGTGTTGAGTGAACCCACCTCACTGCATCTAACTACCTTTAGTGTTCAGTGAACCCACCTCACTGCATCTAACTACATTTAGTGTTCAGTGAACCCACCTCACTGCATCTAACTACCTTTAGTGTTTAGTGAACCCACCTCACTGCATATAGCTAGCTGTTGTGTTGAGTGAACCCGCCTCACTGCATCTAACTATCTTTTGTGTTGAGTGAACCCACCTCACTGCATCTACCTACCTTTAGTGTTCAGTGAACCCACCTCACTGCATATAGCTAGCTGTTGGTGTTGAGTGAACCCGCCTCACTGCATCTAACTACCTTTAGTGTTCAGTGAACCCACCTCACTGCATCTAACTGCCTTTAGTGTTCAGTGAACCCACCTCACTGCATCTAACTACCTATTGCGTTGAATGAACCCACCTCACTGCATCTACCTAGCTGTTGTGTTGAGTGAACCCACCTCACTGCATCTAACTACCTTTAGTGTGGAGTGAACCCACCTCAATGCATCTACCTACCCGTTGTGTTGAGTGAACCCACCTCACTGCATCTAACTACCTATTGTGTTGAGTGAACCCACCGCACTGCATCTAACTACCTTTAGTGTGGAGTGAACCCACCTCACTGCATCTAACTACCTTTAGTGTTCAGTGAACCCACCTCACTGCATCTAACTACCTTTATTGTTCAGTGAACCCACCTTACTGCATATAGCTAGCTGTTGTGTTGAGTGAACCCGCCTCACTGCATCTAACTACCTTTATTGTTCAGTGAACCCACCTCACTGCATCTAACTACCTTTATTGTTCAGTGAACCCACCTCACTGCATATAGCTAGCTGTTGTGTTGAGTGTACCCGCCTCACTGCATCTAACTACCTTTTGTGTTGAGTAAACCCACCTCACTGCATCTACCTAGCTGTTGTGTTGAGTGAACCCACCTCACTGCATCTAACTACCTTTAGTGTTCAGTGAATCCACCTCACTGCATCTAACTACCTATTGTGTTGAGTGAACCCACCTCACTGCATCTACCTAGCTGTTGTGTTGAGTGAACCCACCTCACTGCATCTAACTACCTTTAGTATTCAGTGAACCCACCTCACTCATTGCATATAGCTAGCTGTTGTGTTGAGTGAACCCGCCTCACTGCATCTAACTACCTTTAGTGTTCAGTGAACTCACCTCACTCATTGCATATAGCTAGCTGTTGTGTTGAGTGAACCCGCCTCACTGCATCTAACTACCTTTAGTGTTGAGTGAACCCACCTCACTGCATCTAACTACCTTTATTGTTCAGTGAACCCACCTCACTGCATATAGCTAGCTGTTGTGTTGAGTGTACCCGCCTCACTGCATCTAACTACCTTTTGTGTTGAGTGAACCCACCTCACTGCATCTACCTAGCTGTTGTGTTGAGTGAACCCACCTCACTGCATCTAACTACCTTTAGTGTTCAGTGAATCCACCTCACTGCATCTAACTACCTATTGTGTTGAGTGAACCCACCTCACTGCATCTACCTAGCTGTTGTGTTGAGTGAACCCACCTCACTGCATCTAACTACCTTTAGTATTCAGTGAACCCACCTCACTCATTGCATATAGCTAGCTGTTGTGTTGAGTGAACCCACCTCGCTGCATCTAACTACCTTTTGTGTTGAGTGAACCCACCTCACTGCATCTACCTACCTTTAGTGTTCAGTGAACCCACCTCGCTGCATCTAACTACCTTTAGTGTGGAGTGAACCCACCTCACTGCATCTACCTACCTTTAGTGTTCAGTGAACCCACCTCACTGCATATAGCTAGCTGTTGTGTTGAGTGAACCAACCTCACTGCATCTAACTACCTTTAGTGTTCAGTGAACCCACCTCACTGCATCTAACTACCTATTGTGTTGAGTGAACCCACCTCACTGCATCTACCTAGCTGTTGTGTGGAGTGAACCCACCTCACTGCATCTAACTACTTTTAGTGTGGAGTGAACCCACCTCACTGCATCTACCTACCTGTTGTGTTGAGTGAACCCACCTCACTGCATTTAACTACCTTTAGTATTCAGTGAACCCACCTCACTGCATATAGCTAGCTGTTGTGTTGAGGTTTTGAGCGGAATATGACCCTCTATTCGTGCTTCCTAACCCTAAGACCCCCCCTCCTGGTGGTTCCTAACCCTAGGACCCCCTGGTGCTGTCTAACCCGAAGACCCCCAGTGGTGCCTAACCCTAAGACCCTCCTGGGTGGTGCTTTACCCTAACCCCTCCTCGTGGAACCTAACCCTAACCCCCCCTAAAGCTTTCCTCCCTCTTCTACTGCAACGTGCAGCAATCAAGGTCAATTTTGGCGTCACGAGGCGCACGATTAGCGGTAGTGATTTAAAATAATCCCGAGTTTTGGCGCTTTTGGACATGTGAAAGCATTGCGGAATAGCGGCATTTCATTGCGGAAATGCTGCTAATACAAGCCCCACTACTGATATTTCAAATCAACACCACTAATCAGGCGCCTTCAGGTGCCCGAATTTACCTTGATTGGCGCATATTGTGGCCATTATGAAACCAGCGTCTTAGTAAATTTCGGCACCCAGTAGCAGCTGCCACCATGCACCCAAATTTCCTTTTTTACCTCTACCGCCTTTATAATAGTTAGAATAGGTGCCTATGGCGGCGCCGTTATGTTTTAGGAAAAGGCCTATGGCGGCACCCTTTTTTCCTGCTTGGGTGCAAATATGTAGAAGAAAAGGGGGAAAAAGCAGAAGTGAGTGCACGCCGATCCAGAGCTAAAAATGGTATCCTTTATTTAGACACAGTCTATTTTTGTCCTTTTCTCTGTATTCAATTTATATCTATAAGATTATTTTATCAGACTTACCATACACCACTCAATTTTCAAAGCAATCAAACTGTTTTTTTCCAAACACATCACAAGCAAAAAAAAAAAAAAAAAAAAAAAAAAGAGAAAATCAATCATATTTTCTCGATTGAGAACATTTTCTTTTTGATGTTTTTGACTTTCATCATTTTTAATATTCAAGAATATTAAAATTCCCCCATTTAGTGTTTGTTTCTAACAACAATAATAATTTTTGTGGGGTTTGCCCCTAACTAGAAAACTTTGTGTGGATGCTTCTGGCCACAGATTCGCCAAGTGGCTCTTTTGTATTGGCAAGTTGAGTGAACCCGCCTCACTGCATCTAACTACCTTTAGTGTTCAGTGAACCCACCTCACTGCATCTAACTGCCTTTAGTGTTCAGTGAACCCACCTCACTGCATCTAACTACCTATTGCGTTGAATGAACCCACCTCACTGCATCTACCTAGCTGTTGTGTTGAGTGAACCCACCTCACTGCATCTAACTACCTTTAGTGTGGAGTGAACCCACCTCAATGCATCTACCTACCCGTTGTGTTGAGTGAACCCACCTCACTGCATCTAACTACCTATTGTGTTGAGTGAACCCACCGCACTGCATCTAACTACCTTTAGTGTGGAGTGAACCCACCTCACTGCATCTAACTACCTTTAGTGTTCAGTGAACCCACCTCACTGCATCTAACTACCTTTATTGTTCAGTGAACCCACCTTACTGCATATAGCTAGCTGTTGTGTTGAGTGAACCCGCCTCACTGCATCTAACTACCTTTATTGTTCAGTGAACCCACCTCACTGCATCTAACTACCTTTATTGTTCAGTGAACCCACCTCACTGCATATAGCTAGCTGTTGTGTTGAGTGTACCCGCCTCACTGCATCTAACTACCTTTTGTGTTGAGTAAACCCACCTCACTGCATCTACCTAGCTGTTGTGTTGAGTGAACCCACCTCACTGCATCTAACTACCTTTAGTGTTCAGTGAATCCACCTCACTGCATCTAACTACCTATTGTGTTGAGTGAACCCACCTCACTGCATCTACCTAGCTGTTGTGTTGAGTGAACCCACCTCACTGCATCTAACTACCTTTAGTATTCAGTGAACCCACCTCACTCATTGCATATAGCTAGCTGTTGTGTTGAGTGAACCCGCCTCACTGCATCTAACTACCTTTAGTGTTCAGTGAACTCACCTCACTCATTGCATATAGCTAGCTGTTGTGTTGAGTGAACCCGCCTCACTGCATCTAACTACCTTTAGTGTTGAGTGAACCCACCTCACTGCATCTAACTACCTTTATTGTTCAGTGAACCCACCTCACTGCATATAGCTAGCTGTTGTGTTGAGTGTACCCGCCTCACTGCATCTAACTACCTTTTGTGTTGAGTGAACCCACCTCACTGCATCTACCTAGCTGTTGTGTTGAGTGAACCCACCTCACTGCATCTAACTACCTTTAGTGTTCAGTGAATCCACCTCACTGCATCTAACTACCTATTGTGTTGAGTGAACCCACCTCACTGCATCTACCTAGCTGTTGTGTTGAGTGAACCCACCTCACTGCATCTAACTACCTTTAGTATTCAGTGAACCCACCTCACTCATTGCATATAGCTAGCTGTTGTGTTGAGTGAACCCACCTCGCTGCATCTAACTACCTTTTGTGTTGAGTGAACCCACCTCACTGCATCTACCTACCTTTAGTGTTCAGTGAACCCACCTCGCTGCATCTAACTACCTTTAGTGTGGAGTGAACCCACCTCACTGCATCTACCTACCTTTAGTGTTCAGTGAACCCACCTCACTGCATATAGCTAGCTGTTGTGTTGAGTGAACCAACCTCACTGCATCTAACTACCTTTAGTGTTCAGTGAACCCACCTCACTGCATCTAACTACCTATTGTGTTGAGTGAACCCACCTCACTGCATCTACCTAGCTGTTGTGTGGAGTGAACCCACCTCACTGCATCTAACTACTTTTAGTGTGGAGTGAACCCACCTCACTGCATCTACCTACCTGTTGTGTTGAGTGAACCCACCTCACTGCATTTAACTACCTTTAGTATTCAGTGAACCCACCTCACTGCATATAGCTAGCTGTTGTGTTGAGGTTTTGAGCGGAATATGACCCTCTATTCGTGCTTCCTAACCCTAAGACCCCCCCTCCTGGTGGTTCCTAACCCTAGGACCCCCTGGTGCTGTCTAACCCGAAGACCCCCAGTGGTGCCTAACCCTAAGACCCTCCTGGGTGGTGCTTTACCCTAACCCCTCCTCGTGGAACCTAACCCTAACCCCCCCTAAAGCTTTCCTCCCTCTTCTACTGCAACGTGCAGCAATCAAGGTCAATTTTGGCGTCACGAGGCGCACGATTAGCGGTAGTGATTTAAAATAATCCCGAGTTTTGGCGCTTTTGGACATGTGAAAGCATTGCGGAATAGCGGCATTTCATTGCGGAAATGCTGCTAATACAAGCCCCACTACTGATATTTCAAATCAACACCACTAATCAGGCGCCTTCAGGTGCCCGAATTTACCTTGATTGGCGCATATTGTGGCCATTATGAAACCAGCGTCTTAGTAAATTTCGGCACCCAGTAGCAGCTGCCACCATGCACCCAAATTTCCTTTTTTACCTCTACCGCCTTTATAATAGTTAGAATAGGTGCCTATGGCGGCGCCGTTATGTTTTAGGAAAAGGCCTATGGCGGCACCCTTTTTTCCTGCTTGGGTGCAAATATGTAGAAGAAAAGGGGGAAAAAGCAGAAGTGAGTGCACGCCGATCCAGAGCTAAAAATGGTATCCTTTATTTAGACACAGTCTATTTTTGTCCTTTTCTCTGTATTCAATTTATATCTATAAGATTATTTTATCAGACTTACCATACACCACTCAATTTTCAAAGCAATCAAACTGTTTTTTTCCAAACACATCACAAGCAAAAAAAAAAAAAAAAAAAAAAAAAAGAGAAAATCAATCATATTTTCTCGATTGAGAACATTTTCTTTTTGATGTTTTTGACTTTCATCATTTTTAATATTCAAGAATATTAAAATTCCCCCATTTAGTGTTTGTTTCTAACAACAATAATAATTTTTGTGGGGTTTGCCCCTAACTAGAAAACTTTGTGTGGATGCTTCTGGCCACAGATTCGCCAAGTGGCTCTTTTGTATTGGCAAGTCTTGCTTGTTAAGCTATACTATACTGTACTGTACTTAAAGGAACCCTGAAGTGAGGGTAATATGGAGGCTGCCATATTTATTTCATTTTAAACAATACCTGTTGCCTGGCAGCCCTGTTGATCTCCTTGGCTGCAGTAGTGTCTGAATCACACCAGAAACAAGCATGCAGCTAATCCAGTCAGACTTAAGTCAGAAACATCTGATCTGCATGCTTGTTCAGGGACTATGGCTAAAGGTATTGGAGACAGAGGATCTGTAGGACAGCCAGGCAACTGGTATTGCTTAAAAGGAAATAAATATGTCAGCCTCCATATCGCTCTCACTCCAGGTGTCCTTTAAGGTGCCTATACATATAGCGATGTTGCGGCCTGCTCGACCATCCAATTCGATCATTTTATAGAATTGCATGAAAATCAAACCAGCAACAAGCATGTCGATCAATGATTCGATTGATTTTGGGACAAAATTGGTTGAATTTATCAATCGGGAATGCTGGAAAATTTCGGTCCGACTTGGTCAATCAGGTGCACAGCGGTAATGGCATTTGATATAGCAACTACTGACGTACACTACGAACCCCCGGTCACTGTGCCCCCAAGTGCATGATGTTGTGCCCTCCTTGTAAATTCTCACCTGTCCCACTGACTCCTCCACCATCACCCCGTGTGGCACCAGACAAGAGTGTATGATGTCATAGATTCCTGTCATGTTACACGTGCCACATGCTGGCATTTGAAGTAATGGCGGAGACAGGGGGCGGGGGCTAGGGGGTGGCGGATTAGACCGGGAGTTGGGCCAGGCGGGGGGCACACTTTACATTTGGGGGAAGACAGCGTAGGCGACATTGCTAGAAGGATTTCACATTGAAACTATCAGGAATCGATTTGCAGTGTATGGACAGGCAACAGATATCTCTCTGATCATATCAGGTCTCATGGTAGATCTGCTCATAGGATCTTTAGGATGACTGTTACACAAAACAATTATTCCTGATTGTGTAAGATGAAGCAATCTCTGTACAGACATGCTGCTCAGCTCTCTGATATGCAGCCTGTTATATGGAAAGTCAAAAAAAATCAAAAAGGTTCGCACACTCAATCCATCCAAGATGAAGGTTTATTCAACCAATGTGACACAAATCCACTCCATTAGCCAACGACTCGTTTCGGGGCCCCGTGGGGTCCCCTTTGTCAAGGTAAAACAACACAGAATGGTTCTGTGTTGTTTTACCTTGACAAAGGGGACCCCACGGGGCCCCGAAACGAGTCGTTGGCTAATGGAGTGGATTTGTGTCACATTGGTTGAATAAACCTTCATCTTGGATGGATTGAGTGTGCGGGCCTTTTTGATTTTTTTTGACTACAGTTCACATGGTCCGGCACCTCCACAGTGGTGTGCGATTCTCCCATTGATCTTCTTGTTATATGGAAAGGGAAGAAAGAAAAAAAGAAGGCAACCTAACTGTAGCGCCAACAACAGCAATCATGTAAGCAGAGGATTTTCTGGCTTTTCCGATTGCAGAATAGCACACCAGAGTAACCAAACAGCTCAGGGTGACCCAAACCACTAGGAATGTATGGGGGATAAGAGACCGAAAAGCCCTCCTACTAATAAGCAATGCTTGGTGGAATTTGCCTTCTTAAAACAGAAGGAAATTTGCAGTAATTCAGCTATAAGTGAACATTTATGGATACTGACAATGCACCACTAGTATATGAGTTATCGCCGGAAATGAATATGCAAATTATTCCATTTTGCCCTTGTAAGCAAGGCAAGCATCCAGAACTGCTGGTGTATAGCAAGCCTATAGCTTTCAATATTACACAGCCACACCAACCCCACATGTAGACAGCCTGTTTTGGGCTTTTGGCCCTCATCAGTACATGGTAGGGAATCTGATATGGCTGTATTGGATAAGGCTTGCACACCAAACGGTCACAAACAACTCTGCTTCACACAAGGAAAATCAAAGGTGTGTTAATAGCTTTAGGTTAGCCCCTTACTCTACCATGATGTCACTTTAAAACGCTCTTACGGTAGTAAGAATTGTGCAATGGATTCCAGTAACTTTCCACCGTTCACCTGACGTGCAAATGATACATTTACTGCAGAATGCTAATATCCAGCTACAACCCGTAGGAGAACTGTGCTCTTCTTATTTGTTGAACATCACGCCTGTTGCTCTTGCAACACTGCATTCCTCCTTCTTTACAGTCTGCAGTAATTGCTTACAGGTAGAAGCACTGCTGGGAGCCACATCCTCCTTCTTCTGTCTATCCGATGCCTGATGAGGAGTATACACATTGCAGCATCCTCATCCCACAGGCCTTCCTGATTGGCCAGTCAGAGACATGCCTCCAGTGAGGTCATTGGTGACATCAATCAGGTGGATGCACAGGAATCGGCCGGGTGACATAAAGCCAGTGCCACATCCTGAGCAGAGACCGGCCAGAGCATCCCTAGAGAGCAGACATGGCGCACAGTGCAGGAGACCACAGGTAGCTCGATGATCACCTGCTGCTATTATGGGACTGTCTGTCTATGATGGGGGGAGGAAGGATGGGGAGCAGGAGGTTCAGAGCGTATATTTCATTTTCTTATGGTAGTCCATCACTTCTGTACAAATACTTCAGTGTAGTAAGAAGAATGAGCTGCAGTAGTTAGTAAGCTCAGATACGGGCTATGACATAAAAGTGAGAGAGCAGCAGGGATTATGGCACAGGGCAGCAGCAGGAAAGCCACACATTATTCATGGATTAGCTTGTCCTGCCCGCCGTGTGATTCATTTCTTCTACTGCCTCTTGTATAACCTGATCCGTGTAGAGATAGCGTGTTTCCTCTGTAGATCCTGTTACACGTAACAGAGTGGATTGCCATAGAGCCCGGGGCTGCTGCTAGGCTAGCCCTTCATCCAGCATTGTACGCTGTGTGCGTCATCACTGCATGGGAGGCACAGCAGAGACAAGTCCCTGAACTGCATGGGAGGCAGAGCAGTGAGAGATGACAGTCAGATGGCCGCTTCTCTGCAAGTCTCTGTACTGTGGGAGGTAGAGCTGTTGCCTCACTGGCTGCTTCCCTGCAAGTCAATGTACTGGGAGGCAAAGCAGTAAGGTGGGGGCAAAGCAGTGAGGTGGGAGACAGAGCAGTGAGGTGGGAGGCAAAGCAGTAAGGTGGGGGCAAAGCAGTGAGGTGGGAGACAGAGCAGTGGGGTGGGAGGCAAAGCAGTAAGGTGGGAGGCAGGAAGCAGAGTAGTGAGGGCGGGTTCACACTGAGGCCTGGGACACACTACAGCACTTTCTGGAGCTATTTTGGAGGTTTGAGAATTGCCAGTGCTTTAAAAAAATAATTTTTAAATCGCAATCAAAGGACATGCAGCATTTGATGAACGTTTGTATTCATATACATAGTATATGAGTTATCGCCGGAAAACGCAGCTGCAATTGCCTGCAAAGTGCTAGCAATTTACACAAAGCACTAGCGAGTGCGATTTCTAGTGTGTCCCAGGCCTGAAAGAGCTTTTTAAGCACTTGTGATTTAAAAAGCCCTTGCTAATGTAATGCTATGGGCGATTTTTATAAAATCACTTTGCTTAAGTGAGAACACACACATAGCATACATCACAAGCGCTTAGAAAAAGCTCTTATAGTGTGAACCAGCCCTGAGATGGGAGGCAAAGCAGTGAGATGGGCGGAAGAGCAGTGAGATGGGAGGCAGAGCAGTGAGATGGGAGGCAGAGCAGTGAGATGGGAGGAAGAGCAGTGACATGGGAGGAAGAGCAGTGACATGGGAGGAAGAGCAGTGACATGGGAGGAAGAGCCGTGACATGGGAGGAAGAGCCGTGAGACAGGAGGAAGAGCAGTGAGATGGCAGGAAGAGCAGTGAGATGGGAGGCAGAGCAGTGAGATGGAAGGCAGAGCAATAAGATGGGAAGCAGAGCAGTGAGAAGGGAGACAGAGCAGTGAGAACTGGCAGGCAGATGGCTGCTTCCTTGCAAGTCACTGTACTGGGAGGCTGTGCAGTGAGATGGGAGGCAGAGCAGTGAGAACTGACAGGCAGATGGCTGCTTCCTTGCAACTCACTGTACTGGGAGGCAGAGCAGTGAGAACTGACAGGCAGGCAGGCTCTCTACACTGGCCTTCCAAAAAAGGTCTTGTACCGACTACAGCTGATACAGAATACTGCTGCCAGACTGCTAACCAACCAACCCCGTCACTGCCACATAACGCCAGTCCTGCACTCCCTTCACTGGCTACCTATAGAATGGAGGGTCCTATTCAAGATCGGCCTACTGACATTTAAATCCCTGAATAATTTAGGCCCTGGATACATGAAAGATATGTTGCAGCTGCGTAGCAATCCCCGCATTCTCAGATCAACAGGTTCTAATAATCTAGTCATACCCAGAGTCCACTTGGAAACTTTTGGTCCCAGAGCCTTCTGTCATGCTGCCCCTACGTTTTGGAACTCCTTACCTCAACAGATCAGGACAGCTCCATCCCTGGACGTGTTTAAATCCAGACTGAAAACCCACCTGTTCAGTTTGGCATTTGCAGAAATATAACTTTTGTTGTGTGAATACTTCATCCTACTAATTACTGAATCTGAGAGAGCCTAAGCGCTTTGAGTCCTATGGGAGAAAAGCGCTATAGAAATGTTATTGTATTGTATTGTATAGATGGCTGCTTCCCTTCAAGTCCATGTACAAGGAGGCAGAGCAGTGAGATATGTGTAAGATGGCTGCTTCTCTGCACATCACTAAGTCACTGTACTGTATGGGATGCAGAGCTGTTCAGATGGCTACTTCCCTGCAGATCACTGTACTGTGGGAGGTAGAACTGTTACCTCACTGGAATACAGTTGACTGCTTTCCTGCAAGTCACTGTACTGGAAGGCAGAGCAGTAAAATGGGAGGCAGAGCTGCAAGAGCTGGCAGGCAGATGGCTGCTTCCCTGCAAGTCACTGTACTGGGAGGCAGAGCAGTGAGAAGGAAGGCAGAGCTGCGAGAGCTGGCAGGCAGATGGCTACTTCCCTGCAAGTCACTGTACTGGGAGCCAGAGCAGTGAGATGGGAGGCAGAGCTGCAAGAGCTGGCAGGCAGATGGCTGCTTCCATGCAAGTCACTGTACTGGGAAACAGAGCAGTGAGATGGGAGGCAGAGCTGCGAGAGCTGGCAGGCAGATGGCTGCTGCCCTGCAAGTCACTGTACTGGGAGGCAGAGCAGTGAGAAGGGAGGCAGAGCTGCGAGAGCTGGCAGGCAGATGGCTGCTTCCATGCAAGTCACTGTACTGGGAGGCAGAGCAGTCAAAAGGGAGGCAGAGCTGTGAGAGCTGGCAGGCAGATGGCTGCTGCCCTGCAAGTCACTGTACTGGGAGGCAGAGCAGTGAGAAGGGAGGCAGAGCTGCGAGAGCTGGCAGGCAGATGGCTACTTCCCTGCAAGTCACTGTACTGGGAGGCAGAGTAGTGAGAAGGGAGGCAGAGCTGCGAGAGCTGGCAGGCAGATGGCTGCTTCCATGCAAGTCACTGTACTGGGAGGCAGAGCAGTGAGAAGGGAGGCAGAGCTGCGAGAGCTGGCATGCAGATGGCTACTTCCCTGCAAGTCACTGTACTGGGAGACAGAGCAGTGAGATGGGAGGCAGAACAGTGAGATGGCAGTCAGAAGGCTGCTTCCCTGCATGTCATATTCCAGTCACTTAAGCAGGCCATACACTGGCTCGATTCACGGCCGTTTCGACAGCAGATCCGATCCTGGGATCGAATCTGCTGCCAATCGCTTGCGCTAAACGCACCCGCCGATCCGATTCCCTCCCGAAATCGGATCGGTCCGTCGATCGCGCCGTGCGGGAAATTACCCTCGATCGCCCGGCGGTAGGAGCGCGTCGCTTGCGGCGTACGATTCGGGCCCGATCCGAGCATGTATACATTACCTGAAGCTGGCTCCGGGGTCCTCTTCTCCTCGCTGCACCGCATTTCCGCATGTCCCAGTGTACGCTTATACTTCCTGTGTCACTCCGGTGACCAGGAAGTTGAAATAGAGGGCGCTCTATTTGAACTTCCTGGTCACGGAGTAACACAGGAAGCGCCGGGATGGAGCAAGAACAGCGGTGCGGTGCAGTGCGGAGAAGACGCCCGGGAGCCAGCCTCAGGTAATGTATACGGGGGGGGGGGGGGACAGGCGGCAGGAGCAGCTGAACAGATTGTGATCGGTTTCAGGCTGAAATCGATTCAAAATCTGTTTGCAGTAAAGGCAGCCATACGATCCCTATCTGATCAGATTCGATCAGATAGGGATCTGTCAGCTGGTCGATCTAATGGCACATCGACCAGTGTATGGCCACCTTTAGAATCAGCTAAATTGATTAGAGGTGGCAGTTTCATATGACTTTAGGAAATGGATGAAAATTAGCTCCATATGATCTGCACAGATGTTTCTTATGATATGAGCTGATTCATGATCACTGGATGAGGCTTCCTCAACCTTTGTGCTTGAAATCTATGTAGGTAACTCAGTCATTGAGACATAATCAACTTGTCTGTAAAAATGTGGTTATCAGTGTGCAAGAGTGGAAGTAGGTGGAAGTAGTTGGATGGCAGGGTAATAGGACTGCTATACACATACACACATTTCCATTCACTTCACAGTGGTCCTTCTCTCATGGGCACACATCCTAATAAGTGTATGGGAGCTGGGCTGCTGTGAGCTGAATGCAAATAGCTCTATGTATAGCAGTTCTGTTATTTTCCAGGCAGCATCTTTTGCCTGCTATGCATACTGATTTTTTAAGGCCCCTTTCACTCTGGCCTATTTTCATTGCTTTGCATTACCCTTTTTTACTGCAGGGTAATGCAATGAAAACATATGGGGCCTTTCATACCTACCGTGGTGCAATGCGATACGTCGGAATATCAAATTTAACACCGCAATAACAGTGTGTTATTGGTGAACACCCGCGGCGACCGGATGTCATGTAAGTCTATGGCGACACAGAGATTTTAAAATGTTTGGCGTTCGTGCAGTGGCATAGCTAAGGAGCTGTGGGCCCCGATGCAAGTTTTACAATGGGCCTCCCAAGCACTCTATACATAACAATTGATACGCCACACCAAAACCTGCCAATGGCAACTACAGTGTCAGAGGTGCAAGAAGGGGATGGGGAACAGTTTGTTAATGATTACCACTATTCAAAGTATCTATAGAAGTGATTATTATGTGCACAGGACCAATAGAGAGCTAATACTACAGTTGAGGGAGGGCCCCCCTGGCCCAAGGGCCCCGATGCGGTCGCTACCTCTGCAACCCCTATTGCTACGCCCCTGCATTCGTGTTTTTACATCTGGCGTTTGCGTCTCACAAAGGCGCTTGCCATAGTACCAGACCTGTTTTTGTATATACTCCATCCTATTGCCTGAGGCAACGGGTCACTCCCACGAAACGCATTGTATTTTCCTGGTGTATGTAAAGAAATTGTTTTGCTGAAAATTGATCAGCATTTTCTGGTGTCTGCCCGGAGGAGGAAAGTCCACCACTAGCGCCTCATTTTTAAACGTTTTAGATCTTTTTATCCTTCTGGCGCCTGTGTATTCATACTACGTTATACATATCCACCCCTGGTGGAGGGGTGTTACCCCTTTTTTCCTTGATCTACAGAGAGCGACTTCTTAATCCTGAGTGGGGACAGGCCTAATCTCCCCACCTGCCTTTACAGTGGTTGCCTATGCGGTAACCCTGACTTGGGAGTATACTGCACATACTCTTTCCACACACCTTCATTTATTAGTGCATACTACACTATACTGGGCTCTCGGTGTCCCTCTTTGTCATTTCCTGCTTGTCTTGCAGCCAGTAGGGAGATTACCGCACATTGTCGTGGTAATCTTCGAAGGCTATTTTTAGCACACATAGGGCTTGGTTCACTAAACATAATAATTCATATCATGGCCACGCTAGCGTTTTTGCGCGCAATCGCAAATTTTCACGCGCAATCACAAATTTTATTCACGATTAGCGGGGCTATGATATGAGTTATCACAGTTTAGTGAATCAAGCCCATATAACGCCGGTTATAAGTGTGAAACCGGCTTTAAGCAATTACCAAGTCTTTACTGGTAAGGCCTCTTTTCCACGGGTGGCTAAACTGCTCATTTGTCGAGCAGTTCAGTGTCCCAGCTGATGGCAAAAAACACCAGTTGGATGCAATTACACTCAGCCAAAGGAAGCGCTTGGTTAAACCGCACGTCCCATTTGACATGCTCAGCGGTGAAATAACGTCTCATGTTACGTCTGTGCTCAGATGCAACGCTATGGGGAGGCTGTCTTTTCACTGCCCATGGCGAGCACTAGCAAGCATCCGACAGCTGGTGAAGTCATCACCATTGAAAATTAACCAGGTGGAATTCTATTGGCTCATTTTCAAGGTGCATAAATTTGCATACACAATTTGCATAATCCTGCATCAACGCTGATTTATTTTTTTTTTGCATATTGACTGATTTCGAATACAGTACTATAGTAGATCGTACTTTATGTGCTTGAGTATGATATAGTAAACTTCTGATATAGTAAATCTTTTTGCCCCGGTCCCTTGGAGTTTACTTTAACCACTTAAAGGACTTCCGAGGCCAGAAATCAAAATTTGGATCAGTACCTGTTTCATTTTAGAATCCATGGGGGAGTTCCTCCGCGCCCTCCGTTCTGTTCCGCCGCCAATGTATTCTTTTTATTGCCCCCAGGTCGAGGCCCGACCCCACTGCACGGGTCGTCTCCTATTCCACACTCAAGATGGCCACCGAGCAGAGCAGCGGCT
This sequence comes from Hyperolius riggenbachi, assembly GCF_040937935.1. Taxonomy (NCBI): domain Eukaryota; kingdom Metazoa; phylum Chordata; class Amphibia; order Anura; family Hyperoliidae; genus Hyperolius; species Hyperolius riggenbachi. The sequence goes on from NC_090646.1 coordinate 479,978,145, forward strand.
GCGCAGCATGTACGGAGGCAAGCGCGGCTGCGCAACTCTCCGCCCTCGCCCAGCCACGTACTCGCAGAGATGTGAGCATACCCGCTGTAAGACTAGGAGGACGCTGGGAGCGAGTATGCGGCTGGACGAGAGCGGAGAGCTGCGCAGCCGCACTTGCCTCCGTACATACTGCGCAGCCGCGACTCTGCTTGGTGGCCATCTAGAGTGTGGAATAGGAGACGACTCGTGCAATAGGCCGTGGACCTGGGGGCAATAAAAAGAATATATTTGCGGCGGAACAGAATGGAGGGTGCGGAGGAACTCCCCCATGGATTCTAAAATGAAACAGGTACTGATCCAAATTTTGATTTCTGGCCTCGGAAGTCCTTTAACCACTTGCCGACCGGCCACAGCCGATGGGCGGTGGCAAAGTGGACGCCGAAAGGACCGCAATACGCCCATGGGCGTTGCGTCCTTTCGGCATGCCGGGGGGGCGATCGCGCACTTCCCCCGGCGACTGGCTCCGCCCACCTGCGATGACATCCGACGGCCGTTCGGAAGCGCCGGCGGGTTGTTAACCCCACGATCGCCGATACAAAGTGTATAATACACTTTGTAATGTGTACAAAGTGTATTATACAAGCTGCCTCCTGCCCTGGTGGTCCCAGTGTCCAAGGGACCACCAGGGCAGGCTGCAGCCACCCTAGTCTGCACCCAAGCACACTGATCTCCCCCCCCCCCCTTCCCTCTGATTGCCCACAGCACCCCTCAGACCCCCCCCCCCTGCCCACCCACAGACCACTGTTTGCACCCAATCACCCCCCTAATCACCTATCAATCACTCCCTGTCACTATCGGTCAACGCTATTTTTTTTTATTTCCTAAACTGTCCCCTGGGGACTCCTGATCACCCCCCCCCCCTGTGTACTGTATGCATCTATCGCCCCATATCACCTGTCAATCACCTGTCAATCACCCCCTGTCACTGCCACCCATCAATCAGCCCCTAACCTGCCCCTTGCGGGCAATCTGATCACCCACCCACACCATCAGGTCGCCAGCAGACCCGCCGTCAGATCACCTCCCAAGTGCATTGTTTACATCTGTTCTCTCCTCTAAACACCCACTAATTACCCATCAATCATCCCCTATCACCACCTGTCACTGTTACCCATCATATTAGACCCTAATCTGCCCCTTGCAATCACTTGCCCACACGCTCAGATTGCCCTCAGACCCCCCCTTATCAATTCGCCAGTGCATGATTTACATCTGTTCTTCCCTGTAATAACCCACTGATCACCTGTCAATCACCCATCAATCAGCCCCTGTCACTGCCACCCATCAATCAGCCCCTAACCTGCCCCTTGCGGGCAATCTGATCACCCACCCACACCATCAGATCGCCTGCAGACCCGCCGTCAGATCACCTCCCAAGTGCATGGTTTACATCTGCTCTCTCCGCTAAACACCCACTAATTACCCATCAATCACCCCCTGTCACTGCTACACATCAGATTAGACCCCTATCTGCCCCTAAGGCACCCAAATCACCTGCCCACACCCTCAGAACGCCCTCAGACCCCAGCCCTGATCACCTCGCCAGTGCATTGCTTGCATCTATTCCCCCCCCACTAATCACACCTTAAGACACCCATCAATCACCTCCTGTCACCACCTGTCACCCGCTAGCACACCTACCCATCAGATCAGGCCCTAATTTGCCCCGTGTGGGCTCCTGATCACTCGGCCAAACCCTCAGATCCCCCTCAGACCCCCTTCCGATCACCTCCCCAGTGCATTGATTGCATCTATTTCCCCCTCTAACCACCCCCTGAGACACCCATCAATCACCTCCTGTCACCCCCCCTAGCACTCCTATCCATCAGATCAGGCCCAATACAACCTGTCATCTAAAAGGCCACCCTGCTTATGTCCGGTTCCACAAAATTCGCCCCCTCATAGACCACCTGTCATCAAAATTTGCAGATGTCATTTTTCACTAACTTGTGACAAAAAATAAAATCTTCTATGAACTCACCATACACCTAACGGAATACCTTGGGGTGTCTTCTTTCTAAAATGGGGTCACTTGTGGGGTTCCTATACTGCCCTGGCATTTTAGGGGCCCTAAACCGTGAGGAGTAGTCTAGAAAACAAATGCCTCAAAATGACCTGTGAATAGGACGTTGGGCCCCTTAGCGCACCTAGGCTGCAAAAAAGTGTCACACATGTCGTACAGGAGAAGTAGTATAATGTGTTTTGGGGTGTATTTTTACACATACCCATGCTGGATGGGAGAAATCTCTCTGTTAATGGACAATTGTGTTTAAAAAAAATCAAAAATGTGTCATTTACAGAGATATTTCTCCCACCCAGCATGGGTATATGTAAAAATACACCACAAAACACATTATACTACTTCTTCTGAGCACAGCAGTACCACATGTGTGGCACTTTTTTTGCAGCCTAACTGCGCTAAGGGGCCCAAAGTCCAATGAGTACCTTTAGGATTTCACAGGTCATTTTGAGACATTTGGGTTCAAGACTACTCCTCACGGTTTTGGGCCCCTAAAATGCCAGGGCAGTATAGGAACCCCACAAGTGACCCTATTTTAGAAAGAAGACACCACAAGGTATTCTGTTAGGTGTATGACGAGTTCATAGAAGATTATATTTTTTGTCACAAGTTAGCGGAAATTGATTTGTATTGTTTTTTTTTCACAAAGTGTCAATTTCCACTAACTTGTGACAAAAAAAAAACATACCCGTGCTGTGTGGGAGAAATATCTCTGTAAATGGACAATTGTGTGATAAAAAAAAAAATCAAAAAAATTGTCATTTACAGAGATATTTCTCCCACCCAGCATGGGTATGTGTAAAAATACATCCCAAAACACATTATACTACTTCTCCTGAGTACAGCAGTACCACATGTGTGGCACTTTTTTGCACCCTAACTGCGCTAAGGGGCCCAAAGTCCAATGAGTACCTTTAGGATTTCACAGGTCATTTTGCGACATTTGGTTTCAAGACTACTCCTCATGGTTTAGGGCCCCTAAAATGCCAGGGCAGTATAGGAACCCCACAAATGACCCCATTTTAGAAAGAAGACACCCAAAAGGTATTCCGTTAGGAGTATGGTGAGTTCATAGAAGATTTTATTTTTTGTCACAAGTTAGCGGAAAATGACACTTTGTGAAAAAAAAACAATTAAAATCAATTTCCGCTTACTTGTGACAAAAGATAAAATCTTCTATGAACTCACCATGCCTCCCAGTGAATACTTTGGGATGTCTTCTTTCCAAAATGGGGTCATTTGGGGGGTATTTATACTATCCTGGAATTTTAGCACCTCATGAAACATGACAGGTGGTCAGAAAAGTCAGAGATGCTTCAAAATGGGAAAATTCACTTTTGGCACCATAGTTTGTAAACGCTATAACTTTTACCCAAACCAATAAATATACACTTATTTAGGGCCCTTTTCCACTAGAGCGATTGTGATTGCTGAATCGCAAAATCGCAAATCGCTAGTGATTTTTAAATCGCTAGGGTTGTTACTTTATCATAGAAAGCATGAGAAGTATTTTCCACTACAGTGATTCGATTTAGAAATCGCAAATCGCAATCGCTTGCTGGAGCGATTTTTACAATCATAATGCAATGCAAATGAAAATCGCAAATCGCAATCGCATAACAGAATTAATGAAAAATCGCAGTCGCAATCACTGGCGTTTGTGATTTGTGATTGCGATTGCTAGTGGAAAAGGGCCCTAAATGGATTTTTTTTTATCAAAGACATGTAGCACAATAAATTTGGACAAAAATGTATACAGAAATTTTACTTTATTTGAAAAATGTCAGCACAGAAAGTAAAAAAAAAATCATTTTTTTGACAAAATTCATGTCTTTTTTGATGAATATAATAAAAACTAAAACTCGCAGCAGCAATCAAATAGCACCAAAAGAAAGCTGTATTAGTGACAAGAAAATGAGGTAAAAAGGGAACCTAAACTGAGAGGGATATGGATGGTTCCTTTTAAACAATACCAGTCGCCTGGCATCCTGCTTATCTCTATGGCTGCAGTAGTAGCAGAATTGCACACCTGAAACAAGCATGCAGCTAAACCAGTCTGACTTCAGTCAGAGCACCTGATCTGCATGCTTGTTGAGGTGCTGTGGCTAAAAGTATTAGAGACAGAGGATCAGCAGGAGAGTCAGGCAACTGGTATTATTTTAAAAGGAAAAATCCATATTGGGAGTCCTTTAAAAAAATACTGATGTTGCAAATGGACCATTGTAATACTTTGGGGTTATTGCACAATATATCACTCTGGAAAGGTTGTGCATTGCCCTCTACTGTTCACAATTGTTACTGTTTTTTCTCGGATACATTTATTAGCTCTGTAGAAACTGGGTGGCTGGTAACTAAACTTTGTACCATCCCAAAAGCAAGTTCTGCAAAATAAAGTACAATTTGACTCCTATCTAATGTGTGTTAGGGGTGTCCCACCATCTGAAATTCATATATTTTAGGCTAGACACATGGGTGTAAAAAAAATGATAGATTTTTAGAGAAAGTTCCTCCTATATACATTACTGAACTTTGGTTATGAAACTGTGTTGCTGGCATCTACGTAAGGGTTTGTGTAATCTGTACCAATGCAAACAACCCTGAAATGTGACCACAAGTTACAGTTTCCTATCTCACACATTCGTACATCCTGAAAACATCCATGAACTTGCTACATTTGTTACGTGCATTTTTCTGCTCCTTCCCCAGCTTGAGAATGGTAAGTAAATATTATTATGCTCAAGGCTGAGTTACATGGGCGGCTATGCAAACTCCTGGAAAATATCAGACTTGCAAGCTGGCTGTCACTGGTTATGAGACAGATAAACCAGATTTTTAGCTGCTGTCATAACCCCACCTGAGCTGTGACTCCATAGTTCATTGCAGGAAACTGCGCCACTGGTTTGGTGGCTTATACATGGTTGCTGTAATCCAGATGCTGTAAGTAGCATCGTATTGACCACCTTTGACAGTGCTGCTCCTTGGCCGGGTACATGCGAACACTCTAGCAGTTGTATAATATGCAGTGGCTTCTTACCCTCTGTGTAAAGAAGGCCTAAACCCAGAAGTACTATACAGGAGAATCTGGAATAAACTTCCATACACCCTCTGTAGTGTAGTATAGCAGCCCCGCTGATCTGTTTGGCTGCAGTGGTGTCTGAATACCACCTGAAACAAGCATGCAGCTAATCTTGTCAGATCTGACAATAGTGTAAAGCTACGTACACACATGCGACAACGATCGTTCGTTGTGAACGACGAACTAACTTTTAATTGACGAAAGAACGACCTAAGTAAAGTTTTAAAAAGTGTGTAACGATCTGATCGTTAGAACGAACGTTACATCACATAAAGCAACTATTGCGTTTGCGCATAAAAATGAAAAGTTCCATGGAGAAATAGCGAAATGCGCATGTCAAGCCTAGTATGAACGACTGTTTCCAACGATGTACTACTTTTGCAACCGATCGTCGTTGGAGGAAATCCGCCAAGCTAGATCGTTCATTTTTAACGATCTAGTTCGTCCGTCATTAGACTTAATGGTCGTTAGCTGCTTTTTTTTTAAACGATCGCCGTTTGAAACGATCGGGGAACGATCGTTTTAAACGACTGTAGTCGCATGTGTGTACGCACCTTAAGAAACACCTGATCTGCTGCATGCTTGTTAAAGTGAACCGAGCACCTTTTTTTCACTCAGGACATTTCTATAGCACATGAAAAATGTATGCCGACTATCTGTTTCATTATTAAAATAAACTTTAATTTTACCTTGTATTTTACATTCAAAGTTGTTAAATTGGCCTGTTTGAGCAGACCTGCCGACCGTCCCCATCCGCAGAAAGTTCAGTAACCTCTAATTGTTTTATTGCGCTAATTACCAAGAGGTAAACCATGCCTTTCATCAGCAAAGAGGGTGAATAATTAGGAGTGTGTTTTCAAGCTTTGAAAACACACTCGTCGGCAAAAATTTTTCATGTGCTATAGAAATGTCCTGAGTGAAAAAAAGGTGCTCGGTTCACTTTAAGGGGCTATGGCTAAAAGAATTAGGAGGCAGAGCATAAGCAGGATAGCCAGGCAATTGGTATTGGTAAAAAGGAAATAAATATGGAGCATCCATATAACTCTCACTTCAGTTGTACTTTAAAAAGACACATCCAAGCTGCTGTTTAAAAAAAATAAATAAAAATACAGTGGGATGCGAACGTTTGGGCAACCTTGTTAATCATCATGATTTTCCTGTATAAATCGTTGGTTGTTATGATAAAAAATGTCAGTTAAATATATCATATAGAAGACACACACAGTGATATTTCAGAAGTGAAATGAAGTTTATTGGATTTACAGAAAGTGCGCAATGATTGTTTAAATAAAATTAGGCAGGTGCATAAATTTGGGCACTGTTCTCATTTTATTGATTCCAAAAACCTTTAGAACTAATTATTGAAACTCAAATTGGCTTGGTAAGCTCAGTGACCCCTGACCTACATACACAGGTGAATCCAATTATGAGAGAGTATTTAAGGGGGTCAATTGTAAGGTCCCCTCTTAATTTTCTCTGAAGAGTAGCAACATGGGGGTCTCAAAACAACTCTCAAATGACCCGAATACAAAGATTGTTCACCATTATGGTTTAGGTGGGGAAGGATACAGAAAGCTGTCTGTTTCCACAGTTAGGAAAATATTGAGGAAATGGAAGACCACAGGCTCAGTTCAAGTTAAGGCTTCAAGTGGCAGACCAAGAAAAATCTCGGATAAACAGAAGCGATGAATGGTGAGAACAGTCAGAGTCAATCCACAGACCAGCACCAAAGACCTACAACATCATCTTGCTGCAGATGGAGTCACTGAGCATCTTTCAACTATTCAGCGCACTTTACACAAGGAGATGCTGTATGTGAGAGTGATGCGGAGGAAGGCTTTTCTCTGCCCACAGCACAAACAGAGCCACTTGAGCTATGCTAAAGCACATTTGGACAAGCCAGCTTCATTTTGGAATAAGGTGCTGTGGACTGATGAGACTAAAATTGAGTTATTTGGGCATAACAAGGGGCATTATGCATTGAGGAAAAAGAACACAGCATTCCAAGAAATACACCTGCTACCTACAGTAAAATATGGTGGTGATTCCATCATGCTGTGGGGCTGTGTGGCCAGTGCAGGGACTGGGAATCTTGTCAAAGTTGAGGGACACACGGATTCCACTCAGTATTAGTAGATTCTGGAGACCAATGTCCAGGAATCAGTGACAAAGCTGAAGCTGCGCTGGGGCTGGATCTTTCAACAAGACAACCACCCTAAACCAGGGCTGTGGAGTCGGTACAAAAATCTTCCGACTCCAACTCCGACTCCTCAGTTTCTGAAACCACGACTCCGACTCCGGGTACCCAAAATTGCTCAGACTCTGACTCCTCGACTCCTTAGTCTAATTCTTAACAGGGCTGTGGATTTTGTACAAAAATCATGTGACTCCGACTCCCGACTCCTCAGTTTCTGAAACCACGATTCCAACTCCGACTCCGGGTGCCCAAAATTGCCCCGACTCTGACTCCTCTACTCCAACTCCGACTCCACAGCCCTGCCCTAAACATAGCTCAAAATCCACTAAGGCAGGGGTCTCAAACTCGCGGCCCGCGGGCCATTTGCGGCCCGCGATACAATATTTTGTGGCCCCAAGGCCCCAGAGCTTGTAGGGGCCCCCAGTGGCTACAAGAGGAAAAAAAAATTTTTCAAATCGGCCTGATAGTTTTTGAGAAAATCGATTTTAAAGTTGCAAAGGAAAAAAATACACATTTAAAAACCCGCCGACTTTAATGGTTAACCTCCTTGGCGGTAATCCCGAGCTGAGCTCGGGGTATGCCGCCGGAGGTCGCCGCTCAGGCCCTGCTGGGCCGATTTCGGTTCTGAAAAAAGCAGCACACGCAGCTGGCACTTTGCCAGCTGCGTGTGCTGCCCGATCGCCGCCGCTCCGCGGCGATCCGCCACGTGCAGCGGCGAAAGAGGGTCCCCCCAGCCGCCCGAGCCCAGCGCAGCCGGAACAAACAGTTCCGGCCAGCGCTAGGGGCTGGATCGGGCGGCTCTGACGTCAGGACGTCGACTGACGTCCATGACGCCACTCCGCTCGTCGCCATGGCGACGAGGAAAGCGAAACAAGATAGGCCGCTCATTGCGGCCTATCTTGTTACTTTCGATTGCCGGAGGCGATCGAAAGTACGCTTCCGGAGCGCCCTCTAGTGGGCTTTCATGCAGCCAACTTTCAGTTGGCTGCATGAAATATTTTTTTTTTAATTAAAAAAAAAACACATTGCAGCCTCCCTGGCAAAATAAATAAACCGCCAGGGAGGTTAATAGCAAATCCACCTTAAATGCTAGAAACCCTAAATTTGCAGGATATGTTAAGGAGATCATTAGGAATAAGAGGAAAAAACAATTTTTCAAAAAGACCTTATAGTTTTTGAGAAAATCGATTTTAAAGTTTCGAAGGAAAATAGTATACTTTTAAATGCGGTAAATGTCACTTTTAGTAGCAAGCCTAACGGTAGTGTAATTTTACATGTATCAAAAGAAAGAGCAATACATTTCCTGACAGAGTTTCCAGGGGGTCCATACGCAGCCGCAGCGCTTTGGCCAGGTATCGCTATACAGCCGTAATATGGCTGTATGAAGATTCCTGGCATTTTTTCCTATTTTCCCAATTTTTTTTTTTATGTTTAGAGTGGGCGGGCAGAGGCGGCGATCCACCGCGATTGACGTCAGGAGGGGCAGAGCTGAAGCTGAAAGCTCTGCCCCTTCCAGGAAATGCCGGCGGATTGCCCCCGGGGCAATTTGGGGGCTCTGCAGCCCTCGTTTTGCGGCGGGGACACGTGAACTCCCTTATGCGGCCCAGCCTCATCCTGACTTTGCCTCCTGCGGCCCCCGGGTAAATTGAGTTTGAGACCCCTGCACTAAGGCATTCATGCAGAGGAACAAGTACAATGTTCTGGAGTGGCCATCTCAGTCCCCAGACCTGAATATAATTGAAAGTCTGTGGTGCAAGTTAAGTAGAGCTGTCCATGCTCGGAAGCCATCAAACCTGAATGAACTAGAGATGTTTTGTAAAGAGGAATGGTCAAAAATACCTTCAACTAGAATCCAGACTCTCATTGGAACCTACAGGAAGTGTTCAGAGGCTGTAATTTCTGCAAAAGGAGGATCTACTAGATATTGATTTCATTTCTTTTTTGGGGTGCCTAAATGTATGCACCTGCCTAATTTTACTTAAACAATTATTGCACACGTTCTGTAAATCCAATAAACTTCATTTCACTTCTCAAATATCACTGTGTGTGTCTCCTATATGATATATTTAACCAACATTTTTTATCGTAACAACCAACGATTTATACAGGAAAATCATGATGATTAACAAGGTTGCCCAAACTTTCGCATCCCACTGTACTTACCCGGGGCTTCCTCCGGCCCCTTGCAGCCGTACTGTGCCCTTGCCACAGCTCCGCAACCCGCCGGAGGCCCAGGGTCCCCTCCGGCGCAAGATGCACACTACACCTGCACAAGCGGCACTCAGATTCGCACTGACATCATCGGGACTGTACTGCGGAGACGCAGTAGTTCTGCGCCTGTGCAGTACAGCCCGGATGACGTCAGTGCGACTCCGTGAGCCGCACGCTAAAGCGCAGGAAGATGCTGACCTGGCGAGGTCGGCATCTGCACCAGGGGGGACCAGGAGCCACCAGAGCTGCTGTGAGGGCACAGTACGGCTGCCAGGGGCTGGAGGAAGCCCGAGGCAAGTCGATCTTTGATATTTAATTTCCCTTTAAGGGTACGTTTCCACTTCTGCGTTGCGTTTAACGCAAAAATCGCGGCAATGAATCCGCATTGCGGTTGCGGTTTTGTTAGCGTTAGCATGTGGAATTGCTCGCGGTTTGCGCTATGCGATTTTAACCATGTCAATGCCGGCAAGCATTGACATGAGTTTTTCAGCAAAAACACATGTGGAAACGCCAGGAAAACTGCAAGACTAATACGCTTGCGGTTTTCCTAATTAGTTACATTACCGACGATTCGCATGCGGGTGTGCGGCGTACGAATTCTGATGATTCTGGCGTGCAGATTTTTCCTGCACAACAAACCCCACAGAATCCCGCACAAGTGGAAACAGTCCCATTATTTTTAATGGGTTATGCGAATCTGCATGCAGATTCGCTGTAGTGGAAACGGACCCTTAGGATGTCAACACTACTTATGGAAAAGACAAAATAATTTATTTTTGCACCAGGAATGGGGGGAGGGGGTTAGTTGGGTGACACAGTGAGAAATGGGACATAGCAGCAGGACAGAATAACATATAGAACAGGAGCATTAAATCTCTTAATTGGATTACAAGCAGGGATACAGACAGCTAAACCTGATTAGTGGATGTGCACACCATTGCATTGTGAACTCCTTGTGTAGGCATTACATTGCATTGGAACTGTTAAACAAATGAACCCATTTTCTAGATAACACTGAAAGAAAATATTTAATAAAACCCAGCTTTGTCTAGCTCAGCTGAATGAGTGCACATACCGGCCTTGAGATAGAAGCATATTTTGGAGAATATTAGCTGAGTTTGTCTGTAGTGTACAGGAAACTAGGCACATGAAAATCCTGATGCCAGTGGAACAGTCTAATTTTTCTACATAAACCGTTCTGGTTTGGGGATTTTGGAAGGTAGCCCATTGCAACAGTACCCAGTATAAACTGCAGGAACACACACATTTATTGAATAATGCAGGTTTGAACCAAGCCTGTAACCACACAGAAAGCATAAACTGAACTATTTATGAAAAATAATTTGATTATTAGAGGATATTTAAAGTTAAAAAAAAAAATATCATGATGCTCAGTAGTACCAAGGAAATACAGTGTTGTAGTAATATGAAAAATGGTGACATATCCAGTAAAGATTGTATTCCCTCCCTACCTATTCTCCCAAACTCCCTTAGTAGTTCTGACTCCCAAACTCCCCTAGTGGTACTAGGAGAGTTATTATTGGCAGGGCCGGATACAATCTTTACTGGAACTTTTAACAATTTTTCCATATTACTACAACACTGTTTTTCTCTGTTTTTTCTCCTGATAAATAGTTTTCACTTGAAATATCCTCTAATAATCTAAAATCTTCTTGCTTACCGTCAATGCCCTTTTTTGAAAAAAAAAAAAATTAGAACTTAGAGGGATTTTAACAAACCTGCTTAATAAAATCTTTGAGTTCAGTGTAGCTTCTTCTGCAGGGCACGAGTGTTCCAGATGATGCAGAAGTGGCCATAACAAATGATGTGCAGGCTCCTGCTGTCTTGTGACCATCCCTTCCCAGCCCAGCATGATGTCATCAAAGCATACATGTGCATATGCATAACAAGGGATTTGCCACCACTTGGGCTGTGAAAGGGCTCCAGAATATTGGTAAATGGGTGGCAACAGCAGCGATAACAAGGACAGTAAAGAGGAACTTTAACTCAGGATTGAACTTCATTCCAATCAGTAGCCGACACCCCCTTCCCAATGAGAAGTCTTTACCTTTTATCAAATAGATCATCAGGGGGGTCTGTGTGGCTAATATTGTGATGAAACCCCTCCCACATTGTTATGTCAGGGCCATGGCCCTGAAAGTCTGCTGTCTGTGAACCTTGTTGCTCTGGGTCCTAAAGAGCCTTCCTGTTTCTCCCGATTCCTGTGTTCCAGCTCTGCCACCCCAATTCAAATTTGCCACCACGGGAGGCTTAGCAAGCACTCATGTCTCAGAGTGCTCCTGAAGAGCACACCCAGGCACTAGTTGTTCGAAAACAGCTAATGGGGGTGACAGTGCTGGAACTCAGGGACCATGACAGGACAAGGAAAGCTTTTTAGGACCCCTCCATAGGTAAATATCTGATTTTTATTTAAAGACTGCATCCAAGCAAGGGGGAGGGGGAGTATATAGGTAACATTCAATCTGATGGTTTAATTGGCCAATATGGATGCACAGAAACTCATCTCATCTTGCAGATGTTCCTCAGATTTCAGATCTTTCCATCATATGCCAAGTTACCTTTCAGCTAGCTGCAGATTTTTCAAACAGCTTTCAGTTAACATACACAGCCAGAATGCCTGATACGGGGTAGTTTTAAGGCACAGGTCAAATGGCAGTTGCCTAGGGCACCATTTGACCTGTGCCTTAAAACTCCTGATCAGGTGTTTTTGTGGCTACACATGTTATGGTTGTAAAGATCCTGACGGCCACACTTGTTTTATGATGGTTGTGAGATGAGCCCCCCACATTGCAAGGGTCACCAAGGGGATGCAAAGGAAGTGGTGTAAACGTTAAGGGGGCCCCATGAAAGTTTTGCAGTTACGTCCCTGGTCACCACTGCCTGAAGCTTGGACCTTGTGCAGTGACATTTTCATTGTTGGCTACGGCTTAGTCAGTGTGGTCTGCTGCGGTTTTGGTGCGTGTGCACAGGCTTTGGGCGGAGGCGTGGTTGTGGTGTGCAGGTGCATCCGTGTATAATTACATCCTTAAAATATAGGATTATGGTTGTATTGAATATACTGCACTATCATGTTCCCCACCATAACTGTCATAACTACTGGATTTTTGGTTATAATTTTAGTTTTGAATAGCTAAGAATAGTGTTAGAAATGTTTGGGAGTTTTTATACATTACTCCCCCCCCCCCCCCATCATTGGAGAGATTGTCTCACTTTTTCTCCCTGAGTTCTCCATGGGTACAAAGTCACATACTTACCTAAGCGGGGGAAGCTTCTGGATCCTAATGAGGTTTCCCACTGCATCCTCCCGTCCCTCGTTGCTACTTGTGGACCCTCCAAAGGTTACCAACAAGAGTTAGTCAGTAACTTGATATGGACCGTGCGCCTCTTCAACCATGAGCGTGGCTGTACTGCACCTGCAAAATAAGCCGCAGCTGTTCATGCTCGAGTGGCTCCATGCTACAGCACAGGCACGGCCATGCTTGTGTGGCTGCAGTACATCCGCGCTTGTTCCAGAAGAGGAGCACCGCCCTGATCAGCCTGAAGGGCCCACGCAGAGGACCACAGGACTGCGTAGGACTTGATATGGACCGTGCGCCTTTTCAACCATGAGCGCGGCTGTACTGCACCTGCAAAATAAGCCGCAGCTGTTCATGCTCGAGTGGCTCCATGCTACAGCACAGGCACGGCCATGCTTGTGTGGCTGCAGTACATCCGCGCTTGTTCCAGAAGAGGAGCACCGCCCTGATCAGCCTGAAGGGCCCACGCAGAGGACCACAGGACTGCGTAGGACTTGATATGGACCGTGCGCCTTTTCAACCATGAGCGCGGCTGTACTGCACCTGCAAAATAAGCCGCAGCTGTTCATGCTCGAGTGGCTCCATGCTACAGCACAGGCACGGCCGTGCTTGTGTGGCTGCAGTACGGCCGCGCTTGTTCCAGAAGAGGAGCACTGCCCTGATCAGCCTGAAGGGCCCACGCAGAGGACAGCGTAGGACTTGATATGGACCGTGCGCCTCTTCAACCATGAGCGCGGCTGTACTGCACCTGCAAAATAAGCCGCAGCTGTTCATGCTCGAGTGGCTCCATGCTACAGCACAGGCACGGCCGTGCTTGTGTGGCTGCAGTACGGCCGCGCTTGTTCCAGAAGAGGAGCACCGCCCTGATCAGTCTGAAGGGCCCACGCAGAGGACTGCGTAGGAAACCTCTATAGAATCCAGAGGCTTCCCTCTCCTTAGGTAAGTATGTGTTTCTGGACCCAAGCTTCAGCTAAGGTTCTCTTTAATAAGAATACTGGTAGTTAAATAGATAGAAAATAAGAAAAAGCAACAAAAACTTTTCAGGAATTCTAACTATTTTCTGTTTTAAAAGAAAGACAAATGTTTAATTTGTTGGCTGTCTCTGTGACTATTGGATAGATTTCTACACTTAAATACTATGTAAAAACACAGCAATATAAAGATTGCACAAAGAACAATACGAATCCATAAAGACTCCTAATAGTTACACAATTGTTGGCAACATTAGCAATATAGAGCAATGCTTTATCAACAGATTAAAACATGTACAACTCTAGTCTTAAAAAAAACCCTCAAAACTATTTGTTGAATAACTGCTAGTGTTCTTGATGTAATGTGAAAAGAAGGGGGGAGTGCTTGTTCGTTTTAACTGCTGACTCTTGATTGGTTTTCAGTTGGGGGTGTGAGAAATAGCTAGCACTCACTGGCTGCCAGCGTGCCTGCCTCCAGTAACATAGCACACTTCTGCATTTTCCTGCTTCTAATCTATGTTGTTTCATAGAAAACTAAACACAATCAGTAAGTTCATTTCACTACAGCCCGTTCCACCCCAGTCTAGCCAATAAACGTTACCTTAGGAATCTATGTTTGATAGTACAAGTCTGTGGCCTTCACTCTGTGAAAACATAAACGAATACAAATGTTATCGAAGTTCATTTACCTCTGTAGTTACACTTAAAGACTTGAACTTGTAGAGCTATAGTCCATATGTTTATGATCTTTTTTTTCTATCATTAACTACTTCAAGGGTAATTTGCAGAAAATGAGGGACAATCTCACAAACTATAATACCAGCAGCATTTAACCTCCTTAGCAGTAATCTCGAGTCAGGCTCGGGACAGAAATTTGCAGCTCAGAGCGGTAAGCCCATGCCTGAGTGAGTTATATGCAGGGGCTGCTGCAGATCTTATTGAGGTATGTTTTTTTACTGTTTTTAGGGTCTACAAGCTCATGAAAAAATTGCATGGCTTTTAGACCCTAAATCCGGAAATAATCATAACACCAGGGAGGATAAGCCCATATCCAAACACAGACCTACGGTAACTGTTCATCTGGAAAAGTACTTGAAGTGTTCAGATGTTACTTTTTTGGTTAATATTTTGATCACTTGATGATGAACTGCATTATCCTACTGAGTAGACAACCTCCAGCGAAGGGGAAGGCATAGACTGAACCAGTCTGAGAAGATTGTAGCATGTAGCACACACAGTGGCCCTTATTCAATTCACCGTTTCTCCTAAATTTTCTCCTGGGTGATATTTTCCCAATATACCAATAATATGCCTTTTAAGCCACCAGCAAGCAAGCAAGTAATCAGAATAACTTTAACAGTTCTTCTTCACTTAGTTTTTTGTTGTAGTTTTAATTTAAACGCCTCCAGGGTTGGAGCTGTCTTGAATTGGCATGGCAAGGCATTCCAAAGGCTAGGGACAGCATGGCAGAAGGCTCTGGCTCCAAAGGTTTTGCGTTGGACTGTAGGGGTGGTCATGTTATGACCAGCGCTGCGTAATATGTTGGTGCTTTATAAATACAATTATTAATAATAATAATAATAATAATAATGTTATTAGATTTTGTTGATCTGGGGTTATGAGAGTTGTGGTGCAGTTTCAGCAAATCCTTTTGGTATCCGTGGCCTAGTTTATGTAGAGAATTGAAGGTTAGCATGCCAGTTTTGAAGAGGATTCTCCATTTTACGGGTAGCAAGTAGAGTGAGCAAAAGATTGGCATTATGTGGAAATGGCGGGGTTGGCTTTGAATCCTGCACTAGCCGCAGGTGCTGTAGGTCTCTATTTTAAAGGCCTGCATGGAGGGCATTGCAATAGTGCAGCCGTAATGTGATGAAGCTGCGAAGTAAGGTTGGAAGATCCTCTGAAGGAATTAAGTGTTTACGTTTTGCCTGAGCCCACTAACGCAGTAGTGTCCGCTTTTCAGCATTTGTAACGTTGATGTGTAACTGAAAAGTGGACACAACTGTGTTAGTGGGCTCATAAGCAACAGCTGAAGTTTGATTTTCTGAAGTTTAATTCACCATCAATCAGTACACCCAAGATGAGAACTGTGTTGGAACTAGTAAGGTCTCAGTTCCCTACCCCTAATGGTGCTGACTGAGCTTGGAGCTGCTTCGCTGCAAGATGCTGACCTCCGATGACAAGAATTTCAGTTTTGTCAGCATTTAGTCAAAGAGATTGCAGCTTTGTTAATCTGAATAAGCCACCCATCTCCTATACAACAGTGTCCTTTTATAAAAGATGCCTTAATGCCACTGATGGCTATAGTCCCAGTTGCAGATAGTCCTTCAAGACATCTGTACAGGCACTGAATGTACGATGCTGTTTGCCGCCCGCTACCGCACAATAAATGACACAAGTGAGCTTTGAGTAAACACATCCTATTACAATACATACAGTATACAGTATTAATAAAGGTTAGCAGAATGCATATAAACATTCTACATGGTGAGCATCTAAAGCAAGTTGTCCAACTCAACATATCAATTACATCATGTGACATGTTCTTGGGTAACTGGACTGCATACAGTGCATTTGGAAAGCATGGTGCATCTGCAAGGTATTGAGCAAAGGGTGTGAATACTTATGTACATTTCTTAGTTTTGCTATTTTTAATACATTTGCCAAAACATCAAGTAAATGTTTTTCAATTTGTCATTATGGGGTGTTGTGTGTAGAATTCTGAGGGAAAAAATGAATTTAATCAATTTTCGTATAAGGCTATAACATAACAAAATGTAGGAAAAGTGATGTGCTGTAAATAATTTCTGGATGCACTGTAGGTCACATCACAAAGGGATACACAGAAAGTTTAAAGAAGCTATTAGATAAAGTAGGGGTAGTGCTGTGAAACTGGTAGTTCTTATTAAAGGCTACCTGTGATGGGCTTTATTTATAATTACCTGGGGCTTCCTCCAGCCCTATGAGGTTCATGGTTTCCCTCACCATCCTTTCCAACTTCTCTTGCAAATCCTCCCAGTAGTCCAGCCAGTCGAGCACTTCTGCGCATGTGCTGCCAGGCCATACATGCAACCCCGCTGCTACTGTGTCTGCAGGTGTAGAGCTCTCCCAGCTGCGGGAGTGCGAGGGGTAGTGCGCGTGCAGCCAAGCAGCACATGCTCAGAAGAGCGTGGCCAGATTACCAGGAGCATTTGCAAGAGAACGGCAAAGGACCCCATGTACCTCATGGGGCAGGAGGAAGCCCAAGTAAGTATAAATACAGCCAAGATTCGAACCCTGGTCTCCTGTGTCAGAGGCAGAGCCCTTAACCATTACACTATCCAGCCACATACTTTAGTAGTATTACAATGTACAAGTTTTTCAATGTAGCAATAGTAACATCAATGACAAAAGAAGGCAGCACTATCATCATGCTTTTAGGGTACAGAAATGTAAGGTACTCCGCTGCCTAGTTACTGACTTCAGGTTGTTGCGCCCAGACTGGCCTGAACTGAGGGCAGTCTTTTCAGTGAATGAATTATATGAAAATGGTCCCATATCAAACTATGATATGGTCTTTTGTTTTCCCTTGTCTGTCAAATCTTCACTACATACCAGATGATGACGCACAAAACATAATTCATGAATTACTTCTCTGTTGGTTCTGATTCATCAAACTTTGCTCTAGTTTCCCACAGGAAGTATTTTCATATCTTATTAATAGGGTGGTTTAAGCACTTCCTTGTTCAACAGTTTGGAAAAAACATGGCCAAGGAAAGGCATATAAAACCCTAACCCAAATCCAAACACCATTGAAGTCAATGATAATGGAATATGAGCAGGTGTTCAGCAGTCTATATGTCTACCGTGACTAGCTGCCATTTTGTCAGCATCCAGTGCTATTTTTATAAAAGTCCTAACGCTATGGGGCAACCTTTAGAGCAAAGCAAGTTATTGTTTCTGCGGTGTGGAAGGCATCCTATCAGAGGCTTTGCTTACCTCTGAAGTACCACAAATCCCTAGGATTAGAACTACATAAAAGGAGCTGAATGGCTACATTATGACATAATGGTCCCCTCTAATGATACACATCAATCAATGCCATGAAAAGAAAGCTAAAGTTTAACCTGTTTATGGGAGAGGGGTGGGTGTTGAAGGGACTTTACCTAACAGTTATACTGTTAGGGACTTTACCTAACAGTATATTTCCTTAATAAAATGTTACTTTTTTTTTTTTTACTTATTCTTCCCTGAAGAAAGGTGAATGTCTCGCTTTTTTAATACACATAACTAGAGGTGTCCAGCGCATACATGAAATCAAGGCACCTGGAAAAAAGGGCACACGGGATTGCTGCTAGTAGAATTAGCAATACAATTAGCAATATTCTACTGCTGGATTCCATAATAAAATATCTGTAATATTTACCGATATTTTTACTAGAGCTAAATTGAACCCTACTCTCAGAACCCTCCCATGGTGGTGCCTAAATCTAAGTACCCCGTAGTGGTGCATAACCCTAAGACCCCCCTGGTGGTGCCTAAACCTAAGATCTCCCCGGTGGTGCCTAACCCTAAGACCCCCCAGTGCCTAACCCTAAGCCCCCCCAGTGGTGCCTAATCCTAACACCCCCCCCCCCCCCCCCCATCCCCAGTACGTAACCCTACACCTCTCCTAACCCTTAACCCACCCCAAGGTAAATCCACAATACTGTGGCTAGGAAGCTAATTAGCAGCAATCAATCAAAATTTCTACATCCACAGGCACCCGATAAAATGGCGGCGCCGGGGGTTTGTGGACATGCAAAGTGTATCATTGCACAGTGGACGCTCTGTGTCCCCTATGCAATTTTTATTTATTGTATTTATAAAGCGCCAACATATTACGCAGCGCTGGACATTAATTTAGGTTACAGACAATATTTAGGGGTGACATACAGCAATAAGACAATACAGGAATACATGCAAACCAGGTCATGCAGCACAGTATGAATACAAGGTAATACTAAGTCAGTCACTGGATGGGAGCATGGAGATTAGGCAAGTCGAGTTCACTCAGATCTATAGAATTGGTGTACAGTAATGGAGGTGCATGAACAGGTGGGAGACACAAGGAGGAGGACCCTACTGTAAGAAACTATAACTTGGTTGCTATTGGCAGTAGAGTTGGGCCGAACCTCCGATTTTAGGTTCGCGAACCGGGTTCGCGAACTTCCGCGGAAGGTTCGGTTCGCGTTAAAGTTCGCGAACCGCAATAGACTTCAATGGGGATGCGAACTTTGAAAAAAATAAATAATTATGCTGGCCACAAAAGTGATGGAAAAGATGTTTCAAGGGGTCTAACACCTGGAGGGGGGCATGACGGAGTGGGATATACGCCAAAAGTCCCCAGGAAAAATCTGGATTTGACGCAAAGCAGCGTTTTAAGGACAGAAATCATATTGAATGCTAAATGACAGGCCTTAAGTGCTTTAAAACATCTTGCATGTGTATACATCAATCAGGTAGTGTAATTAAGGTACTGCTTCACACTGACACACCAAACTGTTCACTGAACAGAACAGGTATGCAGTGGCGGGTCCACTGAACAGAACAGGTATGCAGTGGTGGGTTCACAGAACAGGTATGCAGTGGTGGGTTCACAGAACAGGTATGCAGTGGCAGGATCACTGAACAGGTATGCAGTGGTGGGTGGGTTCACAGAACAGGTATGCAGTGGCAGGATCACTGAACAGGTATGCAGTGGTGGGTGGGTTCACAGAACAGGTATGCAGTGGCAGGATCACTGAACAGGTATGCAGTGGTGGGTGGGTTCACAGAACAGGTATGCAGTGGCAGGATCACTGAACAGGTATGCAGTGGTGGGTGGGTTCACAGAACAGGTATGCAGTGGTGGGTTCACAGAACAGGTATGCAGTGGCAGGATCACTGAACAGGTATGCAGTGGTGGGTGGGTTCACAGAACAGGTATGCAGTGGTGGGTTCACAGAACAGGTATGCAGTGGTGGGTGGGTTCACAGAACAGGTATGCAGTGGTGGGTTCACAGAACAGGTATGCAGTGGCAGGATCACTGAACAGGTATGCAGTGGTGGGTGGGTTCACAGAACAGGTATGCAGTGGCAGGATCACAGAACAGGTATGCAGTGGTGGGTTCACAGAACAGGTATGCAGTGGCAGGATCACTGAACAGGTATGCAGTGGTGGGTGGGTTCACAGAACAGGTATGCAGTGGCAGGATCACTGAACAGGTATGCAGCCAGGAAAAGCTAAGCCTAACTAATCTTTCCCTATGAGAGACAGACAGCAGCTCGCCCTACTCTCTCTAATGCAGGCACACAAGTGGCCGTAATGGCCGCCGCTGCCTGCCTTATATAAGGGGGGTGGGGCTCCAGGGGCTAGTGTAGCCTAATTGGCTACACTGGGCCTGCTGACTGTGATGTAGAGGGTCAAAGTTGACCCTCATAGTGCATTGTGGGGCGAACCGAACTTCCGGAAACGTTCGCCTGCGGGAGGCGAACGCGAACCACCGAAGTTCGCCGGGAATCGTTCGCCGGCGAACCGTTCGGCCCATCTCTAATTGGCAGAAACACTACACCTTTGTTCCGGCACCAGCAACTCATTAGAGCTGCATCTCACTCGATGTGAGATAATTTGACTCTCATCACAGCAACAGCAGAGGAGAACTTCTTAGGCGTCCTCAAAGGTTAGGAGTTTATTCAGTAAACAGATATACAGTACATGTGGTTACATCTTAGCGAAGCAGATTGTTCTGTAGTAAGTCCTTTGCGTTACAGCTCTTGGCTCCCTTGCATGGAAACCAGGTTTTCTCTTCCATCTAAACTACGTTACATCTAGGCTACGTTGCTCTTAGTCCTATATACAGCATACAGTTAGATAAGATGACAAGACATATTATAAATAAAAGTAAAGGGTTGAAGCCAGCAGTCACAGGAAACAAAAGTGCCTCTCTGCAGCCCGTCCCCGGTTTTAATACCGATCACCAAAGAGATAAAATGTGGCATCATCTGAGCCATACCCCCAAGCCTACAATTGGCAGGCATAGGCATGTGACCCACCTCATCAATTAATATTCCATTGCTTTATGACCTAGTTGCAAAGAATGCAATGTTTTGTAAACATCGGCTTTGTTTACCGTTTCTGTCGTCTTACAGTTGGAGCAGTTAGACCCTAGACCTGATAACCCATTATCTGGCCTTCCACAAGGAACAGGCTCCTTGTAACTGACTGCATCATTTCTTCTCCGAGAAACTCTGCCTAAAAGGGAGACTCTGCAAATCAAGTCTTTTACCTAACCTTAGTTCAAGTAACTGAGACCTATGACTTCAATCATACAATACTTAAATTCTAACACCTACCAAAGGCTTACAATCTAGAGGGAGAGAAAGGGACACGAAAGTTAGGGGACCAGAGTTCAGGAAGAGAGATCTGCTGCTGATACATATTTTTACAGAGCAGCATGCGCGAGTATTGTCCTCCACAGAACCGCAAAGCTGCTCATGCATGAACGGTTTCATGCATGAGCAGCTTTGCGGTTCTGTGGAGGACAATACTCGCGCATGCAGATGTCACACAAAATTATTTGTGAATATTTTCTTTATTGTGTTATTAATTTATTAAGATGGTTCTAATGCTGCTCTGTAAAAATATTTATCAGCAGATCTCTCTTCCTGCTATATATATATATATATATATACAGGGCCGGATTTCTGGCAAGGCCACATAGGCCATGGCCTAGGGCACTAGAAATTTAGGAGCGGCTCAGTGAAGGGTAGTAAAGCTGTTCTATGCAGCCATCCCTATCTACAAGGACAGCTTTAACATTTGAACTCTCTGTCCTATACATGTCATCCCTACAAGGCATGCAAGCTCTATCCTGAAGGTACTGTACACATCAGACTAACTCACATGGTGACACAATAAATGGGTCCATCATTAACGAGATGGCAAACATAACTTAAAAGTTCTTAAGGAAAACATAACTTATAATCTATATGCGTATTACTAAAATAGCTATTGTCTGTGAAACCAATGATGGAAAATAGGAGAATTCTCATTGGGGCACACAGAGATAACAACCATACAGATGGTATAGTTGGCCTAGGATGGTAAAAAGTACAAATCCGGCCCTGCCCACCCCCAGGGTCCACACAATACATTGCCTGCTGCCAGTGCCACACGTCACTCCTTCTCCTACTGCTGCTGTATTTATCCTTCTGCTGTCAGTGGTCCCACCGCCAGTTTCCACACAATACATTGCCTGCTGCCAGTGCCACACGTCACTCCTTCTCCTACTGCTGCTGTATTTATCCTCCTGCTGTCAGTGGTCCCACCGCCAGGGTCCACACAATACATTGCCTGCTGCCAGTGCCACACGTCACTCCTTCTCCTACTGCTGCTGTATTTATCCTCCTGTTGTCATTGGTCCCGCCGCCAGGGTCCACACAATACATTGCCTGCTGCCAGTGCCACACGTCACTCCTACTGCTGCTGCTGTATTTATCCTTCTGCTGTCAGTGGTCCCACCGCCAGGGTCCACACAATACATTGTCTGCTTCCAGTGCCACGCGTCATTCCTCCTACTGCTGCTGTATTTATTCTCCTGCTGTCAGTGGTCCCACCACCAGGGTCCACACAATACATTGCCTGCTGCCAGTGCCACACATCACTACTCCTCCTGCTGCTGATTTATCCTCCTGCTGTCAGTGGTCCCACCGCCAGGGTCCACACAATACATTGCCTGCTGCCAGTGCCACATGTCACTCCACCTACTGCTGCTGTATTTATCCTCCTGCTGTCAGTGGTCCTACCACCAGGGTCCACACAATACATTGCCTGCTGCCAGTGCCACACGTCACTCCTTCTCCTAATGCTGCTGTATTTATCCTCCTGCTGTCAGTGGTCCCGCCGCCAGGGTCCACACAATACATTGCCTGCTGCCAGTGCCACACATCACTCCTCCTCCTACTGCTGCTGTATTTATCCTCCTGCTGTCAGTGGTCCCACCGCCTGGGTCCACACAATACATTGCCTGCTGCCAGTGCCACACGTCACTCCTACTGCTGCTGCTGTATTTATCCTCCTGCTGTCAGTGGTCCCACCGCCAGGGTCCACACAATACATTGTCTGCTTTCAGTGCCACACGTCATTCCTCCTACTGCTGCTGTATTTATTCTCCTGCTGTCAGTGGTCCCACCACCAGGGTCCACACAATACATTGCCTGCTGCCAGTGCCACACGTCACTACTCCTCCTGCTGCTGCTGTATTTATCCTCCTGCTGTCAGTGGTCCCACCACCAGGGTCCACACAATGCATTGCCTGCTGCCAGTGCCACACGTCACTTTTTTGTTTTGTTTATTTTAATTACACCTATTTCAATGTGATTTCCCTTTTTTTAAAAAAAAACATCCGAATTCGCGAACACGAATTTCTACCGAATTTTGAGCCTGACACCCGAACCGAATCTGAATCCGAACCGAATTTCGTGGTCGAAGGTGAATTTGAATGTCATGCGGACCCGAATTCGAATGTACCCGAACCGAATTTTGGTACATCTGAGCATGCCTGGCTCTGGCCACTCGCGCTCCCTGTAATTTCTCGCTCCTGCTCAAGGCCGGTACAGTGTTATGCATTCTTGCCAAGTACCGGTCATACATCAGCGTCATTTTCAAGTATGCATGCCCAAAACACTATTGGCTGCTGTGCACATTCGGGTAGGAGCGCAAATTACAAGAATTATTTTTCGAATGGGGGGGGGGCAGAGCAGTACAAGTGAAATGAGCCCATTCAAAACAATCATCTCTAGTCAGAGTGTTGGACAGAATGTTTTCTGGTGGCGGTGGTGTGTGTGTGTGTGTGTGTGTGTGGGGGGGGGGTGTTAGTGACAGCAGGCCTAGGGCACTGGAAAGTACAAATCCGGCCCTGTATATATATAATATATAAATATATATATTAATATAATGTCCCCTGCCCTCCTCCTAACATTGGTATGGCTGCTGCCCCCCCCCCCCCCCCCCCCTTTTCCCCCAGTCTCAGGTCTGGACATGAATAAAATGGAAGGGGGTTAACCATAATATCAGCCTGACGATCTATTATTAGAGATAAGGTAGAGATGTGTGTGTGTGGGGGGGGGGGGGGGGGGGGGGATGTTATTAGTTGCCTAGCAGAGGATGGTTCTGTGTGAGAATAGGGTTAGGTTGGGTTGCATTTTCTGATAAAAATACATTGAAATCAATGGTTAGGTTGCACTTTCTGATAGCTATAAGCATACATTTTTGCAACCGGTTGCAAAATATTATAAAGTTGCAAACATTTTCACCAGTGGTATTAACTACTGATTGGGGTGAAGTTCCATCCTGGGTTACAGTTCCTCTTTAAGGTACTGTCCATAGAAATCACGGTACTTGGATTGCGTTACTGATTCACATGACTGGGTTCCCCCCTGAGGCACTAGAGAGCTGTGATACAGCGTCCTGTAGATGTGTCACACTTTCTGGAACACGCTGTTTATTTACTTCGGTGACATCATCATAGTCACAAGGCGGGAAGTCCAATGTCACGTACCTTTTCGAGAATTAACCACTTTCCGCTTGTTGCATATCCTGTACACGCCCCTCTGACGTCTCTGGTATGGAATTTACAGTGTGTCAATGAAAGAGGCCCCGACCAATGAAAACGGGGGAGTGTGATGTGCAGCCAATCAGGAGCGCCGAATATCGGGCGTGTGTGTCAGAAGGGGGCGTCGGTCCAAAAAGGAGGCTAGTAGTATATTGGAGTTGTCACGGCGCATTTTCTGTATACAAAAGATAGGCAGTAGCAGCTGTAGCGGATATTGTGTATATAGTATACTAGAGCAGCAGTGATGTCTCCTCCAGCGCCTGGCTCCATGAATCATGACTCCATCATTGAAGACAGTGAAGTCCGCATAGGGTAAGTAATAGCGACACGTTTTACTGCTCAAACAGCAGTTTTCAATTAACATGGAACCAGGGGCGTAGCAATAGGGGTTGCAAAGGTTGCGACCGCATCGGGGCCCTTGGGCCAGAGGGGCCCCAAAGGGCCCTCCCTCAACTGCAGTATTAGCTCTCTATTGGTCCTGTGCTCATAATAATCACTTCTATAGATGCTTGCAATAGTGGTAATCATTAACAAACTGTTCCCCATCCCCTTCTTGCACCGCTGACACAGTGACACTGTAATTGCCATTGGCAGATTTTGGGGCGCCGTATCAATTGTTATGTATAGAGTGCTTGGGGGGCCCCATGTAAAACTTGCATCGGGGCTCACAGCTCTTTAGCTACGCCACTGCATGGAACTGAGGGAGGGGGTGTTACTATCTTGTGGATGGTGTGATTAGGGGATTGACTTTCTCGGAAAGTTTATGAAAAAGTTGTATGCAAGAACATAGTACAACTAATCTGTATTACTACAGTAGAAAGGTCAATATATAAAATACACCAGAGCAGGCGCTAAGTAGTGGTTGCTTCTGCTTTTGTCATTTTCCTGTTGTCATGTACTAACCACGTGGAGAATGACAGTTATGTTGCTGGCATGTCTAATGGGATAAGATTGGCAAATTGATTGCTCCTGTCTAGACATGCATCACAGATTAGGTTAAAAGGAATGCAGGTTTTTGTTTTGGCTGTGTTCAGGTGTGGGAGTTTCTCCTTCTTTAACTGTCAGGATAGGGGTACAAAAATCAGGAAGTGAAGAAATATTTACCAAAACTGTTTTATAAACATTAAAAGCCCTATTACCCGGGTTATTACAGAGCAATGGAGCCACCGGGGAGGGAGGCAACAGAGTTCATGGGGCTGGAGGAAGCACCAGTTAAGTATCAAATTTTTACTTTTCCAGCAGGCGGAAAAAGTGGTGTTTTACTTAGCTGGTGGTTCTTTCAGCTCTCTGCAGTCTATCCGGTCCCTCAGAGTTGTGCCTCTTTACCCTCAGAAAGATCCACAACTATAGAACTCTAGTCGCAGCTGCTTCTCATGCGTGGTCCCATCCGTGCGCCTCCTCAGTTATGCTCCCTGCAACAGGTGCACTCTGCGAATGTACAGTTTCACAAAACCTTAAACTATGCATGTGCAAAACGGGCCACGCATGTGCAGTTGTGATCTTTCGAAGAAGGACAGCAACACACTGGAGGGGATCAGGAGGACTCCGAAGGGACTGTGGGGGGCTGGAAGAAGCTCCAGATAAGTAAATGTTAACTTTTTCCCCCACATCTGCTATTCTTTAAACTGCTTTAAAGTCCTTTTTTAGACTTAATTTTTATGAAATTACCACCTTAGCGCCTCCTGCCTATTTTCTCTACTCATGTAATTAAGTATAAGGGCGAGTTCACATTCTGCCCACTGCCATGTGCTGCATTACTGCATGCGAATGTCCATACAAATGTATGGGCGGGTTTACACCTCTGTGTAATGGATCATGTTATCTTAATGTGTTGTACATCAGCATAACAGTATAGTTATTGTGCAAGTGTAAGGGAACACACCTGAACGCAAATGTTCATGCTATGAAATGACGTGCATATTTTTTACGGAGCAGTGCTTTTCAGCGCTGCTAGATTTGGGCGCAGCCGGCGCCTCCATAGGCTACAATAGGAATCACTCCTATTGCAGCGCTCAGTGAGTAACGTGGGAGCCATCAGCAGACGGAGCCGAGGTTGCTTAAAAACATAATAATTCGGCCTCCAGCAATCGCTGGAAGCCGAATTATTTCATTCCCCCACTATCCATGGCAGCCTGGAGGGGGAATAGTAATTAATTCGGGCCAAACTTGTGCAGAAGCAGGATCAGCCATATAACAGCTGTATCCTGCGCCCAAGTCTACCGGCGCCGATTTCAAATATACTCTATTTTTTATGTTAGAGTGTATGTAGCGATTGGCCACCACTGGAGGTGGCTTTTTCCCATGTCCTGATTGGGAGGAGTGGTGGGCAGGAGCTTATCCACTCCTTCTCTCCCAGAAGGCATTGCTCCTTCCCTATATCCCAGGTAGAAAGCGTGTTTGAAGCTGTGGTTGTCATCATGTGACCACAGTTGGGTGGGGATAATTTAAAAAAAAAAACAGAACGGGAGTTTAAAATGTGGCTCTGATTCTAGCCAGGCGCACAAGTGGCTTTCCACTGGGACTTTGGCAGAAATAGCTGAGCCCAGTTGAGTCCGCTCTACTGCTCAGTTGCCTGTACCTGCTTAGTAGAGTGGACCCATTCGGGCTTCGTTATATCCACTGGAGCCTGAGCGGAGTGCCGCTAGTGCCCCTGTGCAGGCAGGCCAATATAAATACTATTGTTTCTTCCTTTCTGGGGGTGCCAGAGCTGGATCAGGCTGGGTGAGGAGGACGGGGAAGCCTCATTAAGATCCAAAGGCTTCCCTGTCCTGAAGTAAGTATCTGTTTTATTTTTACTAATTTAAAGTCACAGGTGTACTTTAAGGTGCTCATACACCTCTCAATCGTCCACCACATCGACCAGTAGATAGTCAACGGGAGCTGCTTAAAAAATGAAGCAGATACTTACCTAAGGAGAGGGAAGGCTCTGGGTCCTATAGAGCTTTCCTGCTTTTCTCTCGGCCCCGTTCCAGTGCTGGCTCCCAGGTAGCAGTATTCAACCAATTTGGTCAAATACTGCTCTCTCTCTGCTGCGAAGGAGGCTTTGGAAGTCTTAGGGAGCCCGAGTGCTCCTGAAGACAGGCTGCTCCGTACTATGCATGCGTAAGCGCCCTCTCGCACACACTTGCAGTATGGAGCCGCCTGTCTTCAGGAGGACTCGGCTCCTGAAGATTTCCAAAGTCCCTCGCGGTGGGGAAATTTTAGAAGGGGGAGTGCCGCTGCAACGAGAGGAGCGGTAATGCTCTATAGGACCCAGAGCCTTCCCTCTCCTCAGGTAAGTATCTATTCGTTATTGTTTTTATTTTATTTTTATTTTTTTTACCGATTCCCAATGACTTTAAAGAGAACCCGAGGTGGGTTTGAAGAATATTATCTGCATACAGAGGCTGGATCTGCCTATACAGCCCAGCTTCTGTTGCTATCCCAAACCCCCCTAAGGTCCCCCTGCACTCTGCAATCCCTCATAAATCACAGCCATGCTGCTGACAAACAGCTTGTCAGAGCTGGCTGTGTTTATCTTTATAGTGTCAGTCTGCTGCTCTCCCCGCCTCCTGCAGAACTCCGGTCCCCGCCTGCATCCCTTCTCTCCCTGCTGATTGGAGGGAAGGGACGGGGGCAGGGACCGGAGCTATGCAGGAGGCGGGGGAGCAGCTGAGACTGACACTGCAGATGTAAACACAGCCTCACAGCACGGCTGTGATTTATGAGGGATTGCAGAGTGCAGGGGGACCTTAGTGGGGTTTGGAATAGCAACACAGGCTGGGCTGTATAGGCAGATCCAGCCTCTGTATGCAGATAACATTCTTTAAACACACCTCGGGTTCTCTTTAAGGAAAAAAATCGGATACTTAACTCGAGAGGGAAACCCCTGGATCCTTAAGAAACATTGCCCATCCTCCTCCGCTAGGCTGTTCCAGTGCTGAGACCCCCAAAGCTGTATCAAAAGTCAGGATCCGCACCGTCTAAAATGGGTATTTATTAAAGCTCTTAAAACATTACAAAAATGTAAAAAATTGTGTGCCGGGTCACCATTAATGGTGACCCGGCACACAATTTTTTTACATTTTTGTAATGTTTTAAGAGCTTTAATAAATACCCATTTTAGACGGTGCGGATCCTGACTTTTGATACGGATTATCCCTGTGACTCCAGGGTGGATCACGGCACGTCACCATCTCCATTGGTGCAGATGCTCTCATAGCGTTTGAGAGACCCCCAAAGCTTGCATGTGGACAGCCTGCACAGTAGCACGGATGCGTTAAGGCAGGCATGGGCAAACTTGGCCCTCCAGCTGTTAAGGAACTACATGTCCCACAATGCATTTGCCTTTATGAGTCATTACTGTGGCTGTAAGACTCCTGCAATGCATTTTGGGACTTGTAGTTCCTTAACAGCTGGAGGGCCAAGTTTGCCCATGCCTGCGTTAAGGTTTCGGTGGAAAAACAAAGCCTCATCGAGTCCGTTCTACTGCACAGGCACAGATAGCCAGTGCATGCACAGTAGCACTGACCCACTCAGGCTTTGTTGAAAAGCCGGGGGGCACAACAATGGAATGGCCCAGTGGAGGAGGGTGGGGAAAGCCAGAGGCTTCCCTCTATTCAGGTGAGTATCCCTTTGAGGCTATTTGTTTCATACTGATACACTTTAAGTGGAGCACCAAGCAAGTACAGTAGTGACATACTTGATTAAAATATACTGTATATGTGAAATGTTTTTCTGACTGAGGATGTATAATTCTGTCCAGCCAGTCTTGCAAACCGCACACCATTACCAGACTGCACAGCCAGTGAAACAGCTGCCTGTTCTTTATTTGTGTTAGCATCTTCCTGTGTCTGCTAATTGGGGAAATGGTGTGGTCACCATGACATTGCTGAATCATTCTCCTGTTAGCAGACTGGCAACGAGTAAGCTGCAAAGCTACTAGACAGGCCGTGCAGTGAGTCAGCGGCATGTGACTCACAGAATAGCTAAAGTTTGGTTTACAGCATTTTTTTTGTTTTATCTGTTATTAAATAACACTAATATAGTTTGTGAAACCTTTGTCTGAACACGATATACCCTCATACACAGGAGCAAAGTAATGTTGCCATCAATAGGCATTAACCAATTGTAATGACAGTTGCACAGACATGTTCAGCTGTAGCATGTACTGCTTCGTGTAGAGGGGAAAGTGGACCATGAGCAGTAAATGATTGAGCTGTGGCATGGGGACAGGGAAAGAATATGGGCTTGTTTGTCACTTGTCATTTAGCGATCTGGTTGGACAGTTTACTAAATGACAATGGCCTCAATTCACTAAGCTTATCTCCTGTCTTTAAAAACGTTTATATAGTTATCACCATGGTGACGAGGCATGTAGTATTCAGGAAACATTTAACCTCAGGTAAACCTAAAATTAACTCTTTTGTCTTTAAGTTAACTCTTCAATCCTTAAAATAACTCCAGAATTCTAAAGTTAAAGACAGGCTGTTAATTAACTGCAAGTGAAAATAACTACAGAGGAGGTAACTTAAGGAATGGAGAGATAAGATAACTCTCTCACTGTGCGGAGGTACTTTTTTTCTCTTGCCTTATCTCCAGCATGATCTTAGTGAATTGAGGCCATTGTGAGACAGCTGTACACAATCTAAATTCTTGACTCAAGGTTCGTACACACGTCTAACAAAGTGCACGACCAACAACACGACATGACCGGCCCATGACAAACCGCTTTCAGTACTTTTCCATACACCAACCAACTAATCGACCAACTCATCCATATTTTGTGCGCGCAAGCAAAATAACGGACTGCACGGCATGGCCACAAGCAAAACAAGTACATAGTTCAAATGACGTTATACACACGCAGCCAACTGCACATTATCAGCCCAACAGTGATGTGAGTTAATCTGCAGGATGGATCGGTGAAACCGCCTGTTATCAGTCGATCATCTAGTCATTTGCCAAGTGTACACACGTCTGATGGTCGTCCAACAGACCAAAATCAGACAACAATCGGTTTGGTTTACAGAATGCTTGTTTTGTCTGGGTTTTCACTAATGTGTATAGGAAGCGTGGTAACTCCTGTTATGGGCATTCCAAGCATAGTTATGTTTCTGTAGATCAGGTTATTGTTATCTCTGTAAAAGGTTATCTCTATTATGATTGGGGTGGATTATTACTCATACACCTATTTAAGGATCAAAATGTATTTCACCTTCTGTAAACACTGTTTTATTATACTGTTGTAACATAGGTTGTTTCCTTATCTTCAACATGCAAATTTGTTTCCTTTTTTATTTGGTAACATGTGACTCACTCATGAATGTACTGTATTTAGGGCTATAGACTGACTGTAAACTGGTTATCATGTTTCTCAGAAATTATTGGTAATCGCCTTGTCCAAACACAGAAGTGTCACAACATATGTCGGATGAACAGTATGAGAACATGGCCCTGTCAGTCTGACAAAGGCTTCATAGCCGAAAGCTTACTGCTTTTCTTCTTGGTTAGGCACTAAATGATATCATCCTGATTCAAAACGTCTTACATGTCAGCAAAAAAGGAAGTTGTCACTTGTCACAAAGGGTATTCTATGGCTGTAGAGCATTCGAGAACACTGCATAATGTAAAGCCTTGTACACATGCTAGATGAAACTAGGCCGATAACAGCAGCCTCTACTGAATCTAGGTTGTGTACAGTAGCCCCGACCCCACTCGGCCAGCAATCAGCCTGGCGGAGTGCTTCCGCTGAGAGTATTGTTCTCCTCATTCTGCCCACTGTGTGACGTCACTCCTGTGCCACTCTGTCTGCCCTTTTGACTCTCCATAGGACTAGAACACATTGTTAGCCTGCAGGCTAGCAACTCAGTGTTGGCCTTGCAATGTTGGCCGAGGGATTGGGTACCAATCTCCACTGGGTGACATACCTTGTAAGTGTATGAGCCTTTAGTGATACAGATGGGATTTTTTAATTATCTATTAGCTGGTGAGAATTTTCAGGTTTCACTTGGGTTCTATCAGAACGTATTGGGGTTGGTGTAACCTTAGTAAATTTGCTAGTGTATCCCTGCAATCGCCTGCATGTATCCGCAGTAAGATAACAAAAAAAAAAAAAAAAAAAAAGTCTACCCTGTCCTTGATTTATTTAGAAGATAGGTTTTTGCTGTGGGTGTGTGCATGTGACTAAAGCACAACCGAGATTAACTAACTAACCTGCTGGCAAGCCTTGCTAGTTGTAACATGACCCAGGTCAGACATTGACATTTTTGCCACCTCTGAGCAGTTATTTATGTTAATATGGTCTGTTCTTGCAGAATTGCCAGAATAGATCATTTACTTTCTTCAGCGTTTACCAGTTTTCTCTAACCTCAATCCAAAGTCACATCACATTAATATGTAACAATATGCCACTAGAATAATACATTATGCTAGGGCACATTACACCTACTACACAGTTACCATATTAAACCGTGTTCCCAGGTTGCAGTTTATCAGGTCTTTGGTGTGGGTTCTTATCACCTCTGGGTGGGTGGGGGGATTGGTGTGAGTTAGGGCTTCTTATCAGTTGATTGGCTGGGCAGTGATGAGCCTGAGGAGGAGGTTCAGGTCACAGATACTGCTCAGTTTTTGGAGAAAGCATGTTTCTGGATTTTGTTACTAAGCACACTAACAGGTAGTTGTGTGTTCAGATGAGGTAGATTGTGTGGTGGCCAGGAGGGTTTTTTGTGGAATAGTGCAGGTCACGGCTGCTATTTCATGTGAGTGTGCTGTAGGCTATTATTTATTTATTTTATTATTTTTTAGTATTTATATAGCGCCGACATCTTCCGCAGCACTGTACAGAGTATATAGTCTTGTTACTAACTGTCCCTCAGAGGAGCTCACAATCTAGTCTCTACTATAGCCATAGGTCTATGTATGTATTGTGTAGTAGTATATGTATCATAGTCTAGGGCCAATTTAGGGGTAAGCCAATTAACTTATCTGTATGTTTTTGGGATGTGGGAGGAAACCGGAGTACCCGGAGAAAACCCACACAGACACGGGGAGAACATACAAACTCCTTGCAGATGTTGACCTGGCTGGGATTTGACCGGGGACCCAGCGTTGCAAGGCGAGAGCGCTAACCACTACGCCACCGGCCTGCCCATAACCTATGGCAGTCTGGGTGAGCTACTCACCCGCTGTCAAATTCTTGAACACTAGCAAGATCCGTTAACACACAGCCTCATAACAGTTACACACCAAATCCCACTCCCACTTATGGGTATCTGTTAGATCTAGTGGGATTGGGAGTGGGATTTGGTGTGTAACTGTTATGAGGCTGTGTGTTAACGGATCTTGCTAGTGTTAAGAATTTGACAGCTGGTGAGGGGCTCATCCAGACTGCCATAGGTTATGGGGAGCTTCTACTGATGGGCTCATTGGTCCAGGAACGTGAACGTGGCCGGAAGTTTAGAAGGAATGTTGGAGATTGTGGGCTTTGGTAACGGAAATCCCATATGATTGGGAATCAAGGATTTTGGGTGGTCGAGGGTTAAATGTAGGTGTGCTGCTGCTAATATTTAATGACTGGTGTGAGCTACTAGTCTAGTTTCCCCAGCACCTCTCTAGTACACAGGACCAGAACTAAGTAGTCATAGATGTGGCATTACACTGATGCCACATTTGAATGGAGTTAATAGGCCAAATGCTTGGCTAATAAATTGCTGAGCAGTGGCTGTCGGCTGTACAGATTATATTGAGCGCCTGGTTTTGGCTATATGCAGGCACCCAATTCCACCATGAAAACTGATGGCTGGTGCTCAGCTATACAAGCCGAACCGAGCATCGGCGAAGGAAGATCACAGAAGGTGTGTATTGGCTAGGGTTAGTGTTAGGACACAAGTTAGAGTTAACAGGATTATGGGGTTAGGCATTTAGGAAGAAGTTTGAGTTGGTGGGGAGGTTAGGGTTTAGGTGTCAGGAAGGAATTAATGTTAGGGTAAGAGGTGATGAGTAACCGAGCTGAAAACTCAGATAGAAGTACCATCAAAAAGCTGATCATTGAATATCACTGATATTCTGTCAACATCACCTGGCACACAAACAGTCCCCTATTTGGGGGAGCAGTGTCAGGATAAATATTACTCAGCTGCTGCAAGTGAATCTCAATAACTGGGGTGCAGATGGGTGGGGCAAAGGGCTCAGCTAGGATGGGATACCGTACTTTATAAATATCTGTTTGTTTCTTTTCCATTGCAAATTGTCTTGCATAATTCTTTCAGATTCTGAATCATTTTTTTTTATATAAGCCAGAGTGAATTCTAACTTTTGCCTTGACACTTACATGATGCATACTGATTGCATTCCAGTTAACTTTAGTATGCCATTTGATTAGCTTTATTATTTCACTGTCTTTGCCTGGCCTATTTTAAAACCATAAACATATGTTGAGAGTGGACAGTAAAATCTTTATGGTGCTGTTCATTTTCTCTTAATCTACATGACGTGGCATGAGATACAGCTGTGTTATCTTGCAGTAATAAACATGCTGTGCTTTTACAGGTCATTACACTTTATATGTCACTATGTACTTTCCTTTTCTTATTTGCAGTCTTTGTGACATTACTTTATGTATGAAAACACATTAGCAATACAAACACTAGTACTTTTAGAAAATATTGTGTGTCAGTCCCCTTGAGAGATGCTCTGAAAATGACATTTCACTACAGATCCAAATAAAATACACTACAATGAGATGCATGCATAAAATAACACACTACAAGGAGATGCATGTATAAAATAACACACTGCAAGGAAATACAGACAAGATGTATGTATAAAAGCACACGCTCTACTTGGAAATACAGACAATGAGAAGCATGTATGAGCACACACTGCGGCTCTGTTCAGTGAAAAGTCACAGGATGACATGTGGTTAGTCAAATGGTCACCTGCATTTGACTCCAGGTCACAGTTAGTAAATGAAATAAAGTAGCTTAGGAAATGAATTATAACCATGTGCACATCTGACTCCTGAGCTACATTATATGCATTAGGGATAAGGCAATGCCATAGCTTATACATTTTAAAGGAATCCTCAGGCAAAAAAAGAGTTTCACTTACCTGGTGCTTCTACCAGCCCCATGCAGCCATTCTGTGTAGTCACTCACTGCTGCTCCGGTCCTCCGCTGCCAGCTAGTTTCGTTTTTGCCAACCTCAGGGGTCGGCGGGCCACATTGCATACATCTTTACGCATTCCCACTGGTGCATGAACATTAATACATACATTTTTATTACGCATTGCATATATTTTTTTTTTTTGCGTATGCGTAAAAATGTACGTACATTCATACATTATCATTGCAGTGTTGCTATTGTAACTAATCAGTATATAGAAATAGCTACTACCTCCAGTACAGTGGTTTGTACATGATGCTTTGGCTAGGTTCACACTGGGGTATAACTTTTAGAGTTTTTGTAAAAACAAGATTGGGGGGGCGCATACAAGGAAGCATGTAGTCCGTGAAAAGTAAGCTTTGTTGTTCGATTCAACACAGCATGCCTTGCCAACAGAATCCACAGCACTGAACTGTAAGAGCTGGACCGTTATCTAGCCAGTGGACACCACTGTCATCTTAGCACGCCGCTGTACTACATATAGACTTTTGCCTATGCTACAATTAAATAAAATTGCAGTAAAGAGCATAATTAAGCAGATGATTTCTTCTTCAGTTTTTTTATAGTTTTAGGAGAGAAGGAGTAGAACGTGGGTGACCCTGGTAGTAACCAGGGCTGTGGAGTCGGTCCAAAAATCCACCGACTTCGACTCCTCAGTTTAGGATTCCTCAGACTCCTCGACTCCGACTCCTCTAATTTGCATATTACAATTTTGTTGATTAAAAGTATATAACATGAAATTCGTCTCTTAACTGCCAACGCTTAGGAATTTTACAAGACAACTGAAGTGAGAAGGATATGTAGACTACTATATTTATTCCCTTTAGACTAAAACTAGTCCTTGGTAAGAGTACTTGTAAAAGGTACAAACCGGAACAAAGAACATCTATCAGGCCCTAGGCAATGTAAGTGTGGGTACATGTAAGAATGATGTGCAGGTACTCTGCAGGGGAATGAGGAGATTGTAAACAGACAACACCTCTGTGTTCAATGTGCACAGCATTCTCAGTGGATTCCCTGCAGCTCTGTGGGGAGTGCATATGTAGAGTATAGTACTACTGTGTAACAAAGTAAACCTGAGACAGATGAAATTAAAGTTTTATACATACCTGGGGCTTCCTCCAGCCGCCTTCAGGATAATCAGTCCCTCGTTGTCCTCCTCCACCACCTGGATCTTCTGCTATGAGTCCAGGTACTTGAGCCAGTCGGGCGTAGTGCGCATGCACACACTCCGCCGCCAGGAGCATACTACACCTGTGCAGCACTATTGCGCAGGTGCAGAATGTTCCTGGCTGTGGGAGCGGCATGCGGCCGGACAGCGCTGACTGGCTGAATTACCAGGACTCATAGCAGAAGATCCGGGTGGTGGAGGACAGCGAGGGACTGATTAGCCTGAAGGGGGCTGGAGGAAGCCCCAGGTATGTATAAAACTTTACTTTTCATCCGTCTCAGTTACCCTTTAATTTGTAGTCACCAAACCAAATTTTAACAACATATCAAATTATTTGATTTCATCAGCAAAGGGAGTGCATACATTTGCATAAATCAGCATCAATGCAGAATTCTTTCCATCTCGTTGACCATCTCTATTATTGACACAGCTACACATCAGGCTTTATTCTTACAGCATAGATGTTATTTAGTATATATAAGAGATTCCTGTGTACACATCATATATACAGTCACAATCAGATATGTATATCTGACCTTAAAAATACGGGGACTGCTTTATTGAAGCAGCACAAGTAACTAATTTTGATTGGTTTATTTCATTTTTGTGGACTAAGCACAGCTATTACTGTATATATACTGTATATATACATTATTTTTAATGACTATTATCTGAGAAATAGAACATTTTATCATATTTTCTATTTTAATTACAGTTACAAATTCATTAGGAGTCGGAGTCGGTGCATTTTTTCCCGACTCCAGGCACCCAAAATTGCCCGACTTCGACTCCACGACTCCGACTCCACAGCCCTGGTAGTAACCATGCTGTTAGGGTTTAGTTTAGACTTTTTTTATAACTCTTGAACCAGCATAGAAGATGTAACACTCGGTATACTAAGAATCAAAAAGTGCAACTAGCATAGCCATAGAAAATAAAGTCTTTTACAGGTAGTCCCTGAATTACAAGTGCCTGACTTGCGAAAGACCTGCCGCTACGAATGGCAAGTCATAACTTTTTTTTTTCTGAAAAAGACCTTGTAGTTTTTGAGAGTAGATTTAAAAAAAATTCAGAGTTTTTTTTTTTAAACACGGTAAAATGACATTTTTCTGTGGTAAATTTTACTATATAGCGTGTTCCGAGATCTGCACACACATTTTATACATTTAAAGCAACCCTGCGATCCAGCGCTGGGATCCTCTGGAAGTATGCGCGGACTACGTGAAATCGTTTCAGTTCTCGTAATTCCGTATTATTGAAAAATGTTACGTGAAATTTTGCATAAGCAAAATTGCCACATTACGATCATCCCTAGGACAGAGGGAGGCACATAGGGGGGCAGAGGTGGCACAGAGGGGGACACTGAAGGCACGGGGCACAAAGGAGGTACAGGGGACAGACATGGCACAGTGTCCCAACTCAAGAATGGATTCAGGTTAAGAACGAACCTACAGTTCCTATCCTGTTCATTAACCGAGGACTACCTGTATCTGGAATGTAACTGTATTTCTGTACATTTGCATATTCTTTTCTTCTACACCACAGTAAAATTGTTGAGGTTTGTGGATTTTCATAAAGTATGGTATATTTTGTGACTTAGTTCTGCAGGCCCTGAGAGTGAATTGGCTTTCCCCACAGTTCCAGTAATACAGTTTTGTATTCAGTGTTGTAATACTGGAATAATTGCTTCGCTGCACATGACTGTGAGTTTGGTTTTGACCTGTACTACAAGCTGCACAGTCTAGAAAAGGAAGGAATCTATGAGTCATAGCAAGCTTGGCGTTCTTGCAATAGAGCCAGGCCCTCCACAAAGAACACTGGGCACCTGTACCAGCCACAGACGACATCTCGTATTTTACGATTACATGATTAGATCACACGCATTCACTAACAGTAAGCATTAAGTTGTAAAGGATCTCAGCCTGACCATGGGAAGAGTGTACTGGTAGCTTTCTCAATAGTGCCTGAAGGTTATTGGCCAGAACAGACTAGTCTGGGTAAGGTTTACTCTCTTTTGACCAAAGCTGTTACCAGAGAAATCTAGCACTTCTATGTCTAGCATTCCTTCTTCAAGGCCTGTAAAATATGGTTGTTGGCTCTGAACGTGAGGCATTGAGAATAACAAACAAGACACAAACTCCATACAAGCCCATTTCACACAGAAACTGTTTATATTCTTGGGATTTAGGCTTTTTGGCTGGATCTAAGTTGGCAGATTCTCTGACAGACATCAGCCTCTGAGAAGACACAGCATTCAGTTTACACACAGCCACTCTCTGTGCCCTGGGATCTGATATAGCTTTGCAGTCAAAACATAGTTTATGCAGCTTGCCAAGTTCTGAGGATGGTAAGAAAGGTAGCCCTTTTTCTTTTTTTTAAGTATATGAATCCTTCTGTTTGTGAGGTAGCTGCCTCCCATACCACCTCTGGCCAGTTCAAGAGCAAGCTGTAGCTCGCTAGTGATGTGTTTTACAAATAATATCATGCAATGTAAAGATCCTAGTAATCACAGGGTCCATCCTGCAGTTATAAAAGCTGGCTGCTGATTTGTGGAACCCCAGCTGTGCACTGCAGATTGTCAGCAGCAGAGTGGAACACAATTCGGGTGTTTGGAGAATTGATGAAGGGGTCCAAAGGACACATATACCAGTACAAACTGGCAGTAGATTATACACAACAAATTCTAGTATTCAGAAGATCCTAATGGCCACACGTGTTTTATGCTCCTTGTGAGAAGGGCCCCAAGACTGTGAAGGACACCAAGGGGAGGCAAGCGAAGGGGTGTGAACATTGGGGGGGCCCTATCAGAGTTTCGCTGGGGGCCTCATGAATTGTAGTTGCGTAACTGCATGTCTGTGTGGTACAAGGGCCTTCCTGTACAATCTGCCTGCACTATACTCACACTGTGTCAGCCTTATATTACTTATGGTGTGTACACACTTGAAAGATAAATGAAAGATCTTAGACCAATTTTACCCCCTTCCATGTAGTATGAGAGCCATACCTACACAGTCTATTCTATGGAGCTGAACTCCCCATCAGACAGAAATCTTTGCAGGATGCTGGACACATTCAAAAGATCAGTATCTGCAAACAATCAGTTCCTGCAAAATGCATTCATAGTCTATGATATCTGCAGATCCTCATACACACCTTGTTTAACAGACATTCATCTGCAGATCAGATCTACCAGGATGGATTTTCAGATCTGCAGATGAATGTCTGTTAAAGAGACACTGAAGCGAAAAAAAAATGATGATATTATGATTTGTATGTGTAGCACAGCTAAGAAATAAAACATTAAGATCAGATACATCAGTGTAATTGTTTCCAGTACAGGAAGAGTTGAGAAACTCCAGTTGTTATCTCTATGCAAACAAGCCATTAAGCTCTCCGACTAACTTATGGCCCATACTCACGGGCAGCAAAAGTGGCCTGTCGCCAGCACACGTGAGCGTGCTAGCGACAGGCCGGCGACAGCTCCTCGCCAGGTCCCTCCGCGTACACACGCGGAAGAGGGACCAGAGGCTCGACGGAAGCTGTCGCCGACGTTCCTCCTCCCCCGCCGGAAGCTCTGCATACCTCAATGGAGGTTGCTGTCGCTAGTCCGCGTACTCACGCGGACTAGCGACAGTTACGGCGGCGACTGTCGCCAGGCGATTGAACATTTCAATCGTCTGGCGACATCAGCGACGGGCGACAGTTTGGTGTGCGCGCCCGTTCAACGGCCCATACTCACGGGCGACCTGTCGCTGCAACACACGCGCGCCGCGTGTTGCGGTGACATTTGTAGCCCTTGAGTATGGGCCATTAGTCGTGGAGAGGGCTGTTATCTGACTTTTATTATCTCAACTGTTCCTGGACTATTTACTTTTCCTCTGCTAGAGGAGAGGTCATTACTTCAGACTGCTCTGAAAGACTCATTTTGAATGCTGAGTGTTGTGTAATCTGCACATATTATAGAATGATGCAATGTTAGAAAAAACACTATATACCTGAAAATAAAAGTATGAGAATATTTTCTTTGCTGCTAATCTTCTAGTAATTATTCATAGTACACAACCAATTCACTATATCATTTTTTTTTTTTTCGCTTCAGTGTCTCTTTAAACAAGGTGCGTATGAGATCTGCAGATATAGACTATGAATGCATTTTACACGAATGGATCTTTTGCAGGAACAGATTTTTTGCAGATACTGATCTTTTGAGTGTGTAGAGCATCCTGCAAAGATTTTTATCTGATGGGGAGTTCAGCTCAATAGAATAGACTGTGTAGAGTATGCTTTCATACTACATGGAAGGTGGTAAAATTGGTCTAAGATCTTTCATTTATCTTTCAAGTGTGTACACACCATTAGTTGGTTCTGCATAGTGAACAGCTGAAACAAGTGAATATAGTTTGAACAGACTATCCCATGCAGATGTTGGTAAGATTACCCAGACTATTGCTCCATCAGATTGCCTTATCTGTGTTCATCATTGCAGTAAAACATTACACTTTACTAGAATAATTTTCTTAATGTTATTTGCAACATAGTCTTAATAAATGCTGCAACTACAAAGGTAGAGTAGTTAAACAGGAAGAGCATGGTAAGTTCCACCCCATAACATAGTAACATGTTGCTAGCAGTGACACATGTACACGTGCGTTATACATTACTTTGTGTGTGTTAAAATGAACACTACTTTAAAAGTACAGGCCTATATTTTTTAGTCAGGACTATAGATACAAGGTAAGCTAGAGCAGTGGTTGTGTTCATTTTGTTAAAAAAAAAAACAAAAAAACCCCCAAAACTTTGAATCTCCTGTATTTGCTTGTGGGCTTGAGAACAACTACTCTAAGGTATTCCCACTCTTATTTTACTATGAGGGAAGTGTGATGTGGCTTAAGTCAGAGAGTTGTGTATCAGAAATGAGTTCATCATGTGCCTATAGCTGAATTCCAGGGAACAGTGGATTAGAATACCAATGGGATAATTGTCTGTGTCCTTCACATTCATAGTATCACATGTATACATGTGGCAGAAATGTACAAAAGCTCTTTCTGTTAACCACTTTTGTACCAGAGAGAGTTTTTCTTTTTATCGCTCCATCAAGGGGAGATTTCTCAGTATAAATATAAACAAATCAGACTCTGACATCATGATGGGATCACCAGATTTTAGGATCTATAAAGCCCCATCTACACGATACGATTCTTTATATGATTCGATTACGATTCTATTTACGATCCGATTAAATCCAACATGTCCGATTGGGATTCGATTCGATTCAATACAATTTGCCATTGCAAAACAATGGCAAATTGAATTGAATCGAATCAAATTCTGATCGGACATGTTGGATCTAATCGGATCGTAAATAGAATTGTAATCGAATCATATAAAGAATCGTATCGTGTAGATGGGGCTTAAACCTTTAACAAAAATTCAGTTAATAACCCTAAAAGCATATATTGCAGCAAAACACTAGATGCATGAGAATAGCCCAAGTATTACCGTAGTAAGTCAGTTACATGAACTGTTTTGTAGATTAAATTATTTTAGAGCAATGAGAAATTATAAAATGGCATAAGCAAACAAAAAGTG
Source organism: Hyperolius riggenbachi (assembly GCF_040937935.1). Taxonomy (NCBI): domain Eukaryota; kingdom Metazoa; phylum Chordata; class Amphibia; order Anura; family Hyperoliidae; genus Hyperolius; species Hyperolius riggenbachi. Next base: position 480,019,492 of record NC_090646.1, read on the forward strand.
TGTGTGTGTGTGTGTGTGTGTGTGTGTGTGTGTGTGTGTGTGTGTGTGTGTGTGTGTGTGTGTGTGTGTGTGTGTGTGTGTGTGTGTGTGTGTGTGTGTGTGTGTGTGTGTGCGTGCGTGCGCGTGCGTGCGTGCGTGCGTGCGTGCGTGCGTGCGTGCGTGCGTGCGTGCGTGCGTGCGTGCGTAGGGTTGGTCAGCTTTCTCTGCTAATGAGCAGATTGGAGAAGGCCAGTACTGTGTGGTGTATCTCAAAGACATATGCTGTTGTGATGATGATTAGTATTACAGTAAATTGTAGTCCTTAAGAAGTTTGTTGATGCTTGAAACAGAATATAGAGTGCTCTGTATAGTATGCATCAATACATTACAGTTTTAGTAGATTAGTAATTTTCAACTAGTTAAACAATTCCACCTATTTTTTACTAACCTCTTTTCGCAAAGGCCCCAGAACTGAGTCAGAGGTTTGGTGCCCGTGGTTTCCACAGTTCAGCTGTTTTGTCAGGTTCTAAAATAGGCTGCTGGTGAATTCGTGACATTTGCCTCTCGGCTCTAATGAATTTGGCCAACGGTAACCTGGTCTCCTTCTCACACTTCTCTATACACATATAGATTTCCTGGAATATAAAAAACTCTGTAGCTCTTTCTGAATATTTCATGTAGTTATTGGCTGTCCTCCCTGCATGAGTCACCTCAAAAGAAGTAGGGGGACTTTTGTACCTGTTCTTTGGCAACCTAAACCGGACACACAGATTTAATTGGACTCATTTACATGTAAAAGGTCAGTTCACTATACTAGCCCCCAGGATTTTGTGTAGACAAAATGAACCTAAAAATATATTAAATATAATTTGCAATAATAACAAAAATCAGTCTACTGAAACTAACACAAGGTACAATGTTGCCTGTGATGTTGTTTAGTATTTATGTAGCGCTGACATCTTCTGCAGCGCTTTACCGAGTATACAATCTTAATCACTGACTGTCCCTCAGAGGGGCTCACCCGAAGTCTGTCAGGTCTTCCAGCCCCCTGTAGTCTGTCAGGTCCCTAGGTGTCTTCCGGGGCCCCTATGTGCCGCTGCCACCACAGAAAAATGTATGACCTGAGCTTTACTCACAGCTAATGTGCATGCCCCTTCCCATCTGCGCGCCTCCTCCATCATGCTCCTTCGCCTGGAGCAATCTGAACATGCGTGGTACAATTCTTTTGAGGCTCGTGGACAGGAACACTCATGTGGAGACCTTCCTGAGGAGGAAGCGGCACATGGAAGGGGACCCGGAGGACACAGAGGGACCTTACAGACTGGGGAGGGGGGGCTGGAAGAAGCCCTGTCAGTCATCCTAAAATTATTTTTTTTCATGAGCAAAGAGAGTTTGCAAAGAAAACATTTTTTTTTTCTCCTTTTAGGTAGTATAAATATATTTATTAGCCAGTCAGTGCATTTTTTTTACGACTCCGACTCCAGGTACCCAAAACTTGCTTCGACTCCGACTCCACAGCCATGGCTTTAAGTGCCCTTTGTTTAATCTTACATCATGTTTTAATATCAGAGACCATTCATTGTGAAAAATATGCAGTAATAATTGGAATCCAAAGGGGGAAAATACTTTTTCACACTAGTGTCTTATGATGCCTTATATGGGTATTGTGGAAACTTTAATGCATTGTAAGCGCTAATGATTTCCTTAGCAATCTGTAATGAATCTAAAAAGCGTGTCTCCTCATGTCTGTAGAAATACGTGTATGTGCTTGTAACATGGATAAAAAGCTAAAAGTACAAACAGTAAGGGCAGCCCTCTGGCAGTCTGCCACAGACACTGACGCAAGCACACTGGAATCTCATTGTAAGCTTCACTACACAGAACATGCTTTGTGATGCTGTAAAGAAAGCAGGCCTTCTGAATGGCTGGCCGAGCTAACTCCCAGTTTCCTATTAAAGTTAAGACTGGTGTTTTTCTTTTTCTTTTTTTTTTTTTTTTTTTTATAATAGTTTTGTTGTTTTGTTATAACAGCACATATGTATCTGAACAGAGGATATCTGGAGGGATATGCACTGCCATACTTGCTGCCTGTTGGTTTGAATCCCTGTATGGCAGCAAATTGGCTGGAAGCAGAGGTTAAAGCCTGGTACACCTCTTCAATTTTGATTGGCCAATCACTAAGCAATTTTGCCACCTCCATGTAGTATGAGGGTTTATGTACGTAATCCATACAAAGTATTACATTTTCAACCTCATACTACATTGAGGTAGTAAAATTGGCCATTCAAAACTGAAGGTGTGTACAAGGCTTTAGTACAAAATAATAGGAAAATCCAGTAATGATAGTCATGTGCACCTCAAGTAATACTATTTAAAGGAAAGGTGTGTACAAATTGCACATCCATAGCAAATAATGTGTGAGTGTCTGAACCACACCTATGATGCTTCAGTTTTTTCATGCACTAGTTATGTTTAGATGAAGAAACATGGTTAGTAATTGCCATTCATTATTGTCATTCTGTGCTTTTAGGTACACCTATGAAGAATATCAGCAGACAGCAGACTGGTTATTGACTAATACAGAACACCGCCCCACAGTGGCCATTGTATGCGGATCTGGACTTGGAGCTTTGGCTGAAACGTTAAAGGACCAGGTGGTGTTCCCCTACAGTGAGATCCCCAACTTCCCACACAGTACAGGTGTGTAAGGCATGGTTACAGGAAATCACCTTTGTCTTGGACTTGCTTTACTAAGGTTCTCCAGGGCTGGGAATCATTGAAGAACGTTCTGTAATAAGTATCTGCTATTAGGTGGCAAGAGCATGAAACGTGCACCTGGGTTGTATTGGACCACAATGAGGATTGCTAAACACGTAGTGAAATATCAGTTTCGAATTAGCAGCACCCGGAGTGATTTTTTTTTTTTTTTTTTTTTTAAGAACCTTACTAAATTATAGACTTCTTGCATTTGTTTTAAGCCAAAGTACACTTTTAAAAAGAACCCGAGGTGAGAGTGATATGGAGGCTGCCATATTTATTTCCTTTTAAACAATACCAGTTTCCTGGCAGTCCTCCTGATCCTGTGTCTCTTAGCAGTAGATCCTTAACAAGCATACAGCAGATCCTGATTCTGACTCCGGTTTTACTGGTTCACTTGTTCCAGGGTTTTGACTCAGACACAACTTATTCCAGAACATCAATAGGGCTGGCAGGCAACTGGCATTGTTTACAAGGAAATAAATGTCAGCCTCCATATCCCTCTCGCCTCAGGTTCCCTTTAAGTACGAAATACTAAAGATCACATAAAATACATGACCCCTTGAGACACGGTAAAACATAAACATTATGCGTCGAATCTTCTGAAACAAGTTGAATCTTCTTTCTTTTTAGTATTACTTTTTATTTATAAGGCTCCAACATATTCCACAGCGCTTTACAAAGCACAATAAGACGACACGGGGAACATAGGTACAACCAAAAAATGTACAGCAGAATCTCAAGCAGCACAAATATTGCATCAAAAACAGTAAACATTAGGAGGATAACACTGCCCTTGCGAGCTTACAATCTAAAGGGTAGTGTGATTTTGAAGTGGGATTGAACTTTAAGTCACTGGCAATAAAGGCGCCCACACATAAAGGGCCCGTTTCCACTATCGCGAATCTGCATGCGTTTTCTGCATACAGGTTCACATAACAAATACAAGTGGATGGGCCTGTTTCCACTTGTCAGGAATTCTTTGCGGTTTTCTGTGCAGGAAAAATCTGCACGGCAGAGCCCTCAGAATTTGCACACTGCCTTGGGTTGTGCGATTTGCATACAATGTTTTTAATAGGAAATTCGCATTCATTTTCGCTATGCGAATTTTCAATGTGAATTCGCATATGGTTTCGCCTAAAATTCAATGTAAGAGCAGAGAGGCACTGACATGGTTAAATTTGCATACTTACACAAAAACGTACGCGAATTCGTGGTAAAAATTTGCATCTGCATGCGCATTCGTTTTTGCAACAAATTCGTACCGCACAAGCGGAAATGGACCAGAAAGGTTTAGATATACAGAAAAATCAAGTTTTATCTTTTATTCCAGTGTTTTTTCATGAAGATCTAATGGTGTAGGATAGACTGTCTCTTCTTCACTTAGGCTTTGTTCACATCTAACATTGAAATTGCTGACGGCCGCACTTTGCGATTTTTGTGAGCGTTTTGCAGAGCAATTTTTGTTTTTTCACTTCCTGACTCAAGTCCAACTCAACTGCAAACCGCCCTAGATGTGAACAAGCCCTTATAGATGGAAGCAATTTTTTTCAGAGTTCATTTCAGAGATCATTTTTTTCATAATTGCAGAATTAGAAACATGTGTGATACATAGCTCAGATTTTCAAAGGTTACAATGAATCATAAAAATAGTTTAGTTCTCAAATTGGGGGGAAAAAAATTAAAAAAATGTATTATATGTGGCCACCTTAAAGCAGACCTCCATTGTAAAAATTAAACTCACACTATCATCACAGGCAGCAGAAGTTATAATGTGTCACTGAGCCAGCCTATCACAGAGAGGAGAGTCATATAGTGCAGTGCCACCCACCCAGCAGTGCTTCACTGCTGGTTAATAAAGTAATCAGCCATTGCTGAACTTGGCAAAAGTTGGAGCAGTCATGTTTTTTATTTTTCATAATAGAATTTACAGCAGCAGTCCACTTTAAGTTTGCATTGGAGCAGCATTCCTATCCCTGCCCCCTCTGCTACATGCTACAGGCTTCTATCAGCTCCTCCATTTCCTGTTCCAGGTGTTACAAGCTTACTACATAATGGTTTCACCACATATGGCATGCAGGTGTACAGCTGGTCCATCACACTGTAGCAGGCAGGTGTGTGTGGTAACTTGGCCAGAGCATGATCTCATGGGATGGAGAGGGTGGTGCCAAGTAGCAGCTGAGGATCAGGCACTTCCATTGTAGCATTAAGGGGGGGGGGGGCATAGTGAAGAAGAAAAGATTTATCACGTGTGTGTGTGTGTGTGTATAAATTTGTCATAGTACGCATTACCCCTTTTCCCCAATGTCCATGTCCTAGCCTGTGATTCAATATATATTGTAGACAGTGATAAACTGTACTGGTTCATAGAGTATCTGTTTTAATCATCAGTTACCTGATCATGTCTGTTCTTTCCTCTGCTGCAGTTCCTGGTCATGCTGGACGACTGATATTCGGGAACCTGAATGGGAAGCCATGTGTGTGCATGCAAGGACGCTTCCACTTCTATGAGGGATACCCACTGTGGAAGGTTAGTATTCTCCCTATAAACATAGCACATCCTGATTACTTCTGATTTCAGGTCTTCTATAACTGATCTTTTGTATATGTTTAGACCTTGTTACCCTATATACTCGGATACAAGTCGACCGTGTGTATAAGTCTACCCCAATATTTGACCCTCAAAAGCTGGAATTTTCCAATTACTCATGTATAAGTCTATTTAGTAAAGTTAATAGCTGCACTTGGGGATCAGGATGGGTTAATGGCTGCACTGCATAAGTCAGGTAGTCAATAACCCCTCCTGGCCCCCAAGTGCAGCAAATAACTCCTCCAGGACACACATGCAGCCCTTAACCCTCTGCCTATGACTCCCTTCCTCCCACCCACCATCACCCAAACGCATGCTGCCTGTAACTCCCCCCCTACCCTGAAACGCATGCTGCCAGTAATTTCCAGCTTCCTCCCACCCACTATCACCCAAAGGGGGCAGCTTGTCTACATCCCCCCCCCCTACCAACCCACCATCGCCCAAATGCATGCTGCCTGTATTCCCCCTCCATCATATCCACCATCGCCCAAATGCATGCTGCCTTTATTCCCCCTCCCTTCCACCCACCATCACCCAGAGGGAGCCATTTGCCTGTATTTCTCCCCTCCCACCCACCATCATCCAAAGGGAGACCCGTCTGCTTGTATTTGCCCCCTCGCTCTGTGTAATCCTTTGTAGCGTGATTCGCGCAGCAGAAGCCGTCTTTCACCAGCAGTGGGCACACTGTCCTCTCTTCTCCCTTTACTTGCGCTAATCTCTGTGCTTTAGCGTAACTCCGTCTTCTGACATTGGGAGGCGGGGCTACGCTAAAGCACGGAGATTAGCGCGAGTTGCGCAAATCACTCATACATAGGATTACACAGAGCGAGGGGGAAAATACATGCAGATGGCTCCCTTTGGGTAATGGTGGGTGGGAGGGAGGGGGAAATAACAGCACACTCGCTGTTGCATCACTGCAAGGAGGGGGAGAGAGAATGCCCCCCATATTGGCTATAAGTGGGGAAAGAGTTATGCTACGTACACACATGCGACAACGATCGTTCGTTGAACGACGAACGAACTTTTAATTCATGAAAGAACGACCTAAGTAAAGATAGTTTTAAAAGGTGTGTAACGATCTGATCGTTAGAACGAACGTTACATCACGTAAAGCAACTATTGCGCCTGCGCATAAAAATGAGAAGTTTCACAGAGAAATAGTGAAATGCGCATGTCAAGCCTAGTACGAACGACCGTTTCCAACGATGTACTACTTTTGCAAACGATCGTCGTTGGTTAAAATCCGCCGAGACAGAACTTTCTTTTGTAACGATTTGGCTCGTTCGTCGTTTGCCGTAATAGTCGGTGGTTCGTTTTTTGTAACGATCGTCGTGGGTAAAGATCGGGGAACGATCGTTACAAAGGACTATAGTCGCATGTGTGTACGCACCTTTAGGACTGAGTCGTGTAACACACACACACACACACACACACACACACACACACACACACACACACACACACACACACACACACACACACACACACACACACACACACACACACACACACACACACACACACACACACACACACACACACACACACACACACACACACACACACACACACACACACACACACACACACACACACACACCTAAATTTCTCAACGCTCCTGGCAGGCGTTTTGAACAGGGAATCCCTCTCCTGTAGCCCGGATTGACTCCCGCCGCATCCCCGTGGGTGGCCAAATCGATTCCCGCTCGTCCCCACCGGCACTTCCTATCAGCCGCTCGATTCCCCGCTATTGTCTGCCCGCGGGGATCAAGCGGGGAATCTATCCGGCGGGTCATTGGACCTGTCGAATATTATCAATCGAGCCATCAGCGGCTCGATTGATAAGGAAGAATCCTACCATGTATGCCCAGCATAAGAGACAACTGGTTAACCAAGAAAATAGCAATTTTTTAAAACCGGAATAAAGATGGCAGCATCCATATGACATCCACTATAGTGTTCCTTTTAATACTCAGGCTTTTTGTAAAACTTTGTTTCCAAATATTCTTCCAGTCTTAGAAATGAGGCTGTAAATTATTCCTTTGTCTTGTTAGGTAACCTTTCCCATTCGCGTTTTCCGCTTAATTGGGGTGGAAACAGTGATTCTCACCAATGCGGCTGGAGGCTTGAATCAAGATTACAAGGTTGGAGACGTTATGGTGATAATGGATCACATCAATATGCCTGGGTTTGCAGGACACAATCCTCTGTCTGGCCCAAATGAGGAGAGGTGAGCTTGAATTACAACGTTCTATACTATACAGACATTCTGTACTGGAAGTTCAGTTTTATGCAGCATTTCTTAATGTAAATATATATGCAGGAGACATGTGGCTCCATTGACAAGAGTGTCCACTCATCTGTTTTTGCTGATCTAAAATCTACAAGTTTCCCATTAAAGCCAAGTACAGACACTAAACAATTTTTGTCTGAAATGATTGTTGGCAATTGTCTTGGGTGGTAATTTTAGGGACAATCTATATTGGGTGGAAGGATTAGTGAGAGATGCCCCACTGCAGGGACCATATGAAAACCTGAACTCCTTAATCAAGTCTGCAGTGTTTCTTGCTACAGGGCCATACTGACCTTAGATTTTGTTGCCTTAAAGCTGACCCGAGAGTTTACACAGCAAATCTAGCTGCAAACAACATTAATAGAATATGATTATTTCTTCCTGTGATAGAATGACAGCAGCCATGTTGTTTGTAAACATTACACAGAGGCAGGCTTATCTGCATCTTAAGCAAAATCACCTAATCCCCCCTCCTCCTCCCTCCTCTGTTTACATTAGATTACCTTCTGCAGACACCAGCCCACAAATTTTAACCTAGACATTTTTTTATTTATTTATCAGAGTTCTGTTGGTTGCAAAGTATCTGTATAAGCGCCTAGATGTTGGAAATAATGACATATGTTTGTGTTTTTGTTTTTTTGAGCAAGTGAAGTATTATTTTTATAAGGAACTCTGAAGATGGCAGGTTGGTAAGGGCCTGAGCCCACTGACGCAGTTGTGTCTTTATCAGTTACATATCAGTGCTACAGATAATAAAAAGCGGACATAACTGCGTCAGTGAGCTCAGGCCCTAAGAAACAATTGCTGGCCTGCCATGACCATTATAGACTGTTGGTTAGTTTATGGTTGAAACAATGCAAATATTGGGCCATCATTTCCAGACAAAAGCATGTGTCTTGTAGTCAAGTATTGTGCCTATATAAGTGACATTGGACCACCCATTCAAGCACAGACTGGCCAGATTGGGTAATGTCTAGGGATGGTCAATTAGATGCAAGTCATTCCGAGTTGATATTGGACTATGCAAATCTGTAAATGTAAGCAGCTTGAGGCCTGGTAACCACCGGAGTGTTTTTTTTTTGTTTTTTTTTTGAGCGTTTAGGGAGCGCTTTCATTTGCTTGCGATTTCCCTAAACGCTCTGCCAATTTAAATTGATGGGACAGGTTTCACTACATCGATTAAGGAAATCGCAATCGCAGGACATGCAGCATTTTGGGAGCGTTTACATTCTAGTGAATTGTATAGGAGCAGGGAAATCGCTCCCAAAATTGCTTGCAAAACACTATCAGCAATTGCGATAGCGTTTTGCACTTTCTAGTGGGTTCCAGGCCTGAAAATGGATCAATTCCATTGCCAAGCTGCATAAATTTGCATAATATTGCATAAACTTGGTACTCTTTTGCATCTCATTGACCATCCCTAGTCATCTCATGTGTATTGGTTTGTGGTGGAGCGAAAGACAGAGTTTGCTTGTGTGAAGAAACTGTACATTTTTAATACAGGTAAAGATTAAGTGCATGTAATTGCCGAATGAGCACCCCAGTAATGCACTGTGCTTATGTGTGTGTATACATTGTCACTTCACCTTGGCAATCCTTTGTGTTCCCAATAGGTTTGGTACTCGCTTCCCTCCCATGTCTGATGCTTATGACAAGGACTTGAGAAAGCTGGCTCTGGCAGTTGGACGGGAACTGGGCTTTTCAGATAAAATGAGGGAAGGAATATACTGTAGCCTTGGGGGACCTAACTTTGAGACTATCGCTGAATGTAGAATGCTCAACAGTCTTGGAGCTGATGCCGTAGGTAAGTGCTAGTATTCTTTTGCATGTTTTCTTCTAGATAACGGGAATTGTGACACTTCTTTATCACTCTTTACCAATTTGTAGCCTTATCTGTCAGCACTTTCCAAACAAAAATTTACTAAAAAATGTTAAACATTTTTCTGCTACACTACAGAAAAGCATTTTGATTGGTTCACAACGTTCCATCGTCATGTTGCCTTTATAGTCCCTAGGCAGGCATCGGAACCTTGAATGTAGCCAAGGCTAAACACTACATGTAGCATCCAAGAAAAGACAATGGGATTGGTAGACATTTTAAATGGAACAGCGATAGATCCCTTTTTAATTAAATGACGATTTAGTCGGGTGGAAAAAACGTCACGTTTACCGCCCGTTTGAGCCAGCCCTTAGACCACACACAAACATCAAGAAACTCCCCAAGTGGCTGGTTAATCAATCTTAAACGCAAAGAACACTGGAGCATAGATGGTGTCCAGAGCCAGTAGTGCTTTCATATCATTTAGCTCTCGATACCTAATTGTTTGCTCTGGGCAACTGCTCTCCTTTTGTTCCAATTTTGTACTCGCATCTGTGTTCTCTTGCATCAAGTGCTTCACTTATCCCATTTCTTTCAAGGAGAACAGGATTTACATGAAAAAAAGTATGAGTACCTAAACATTGAAGCATAAAATTGTTTATCTACTTACTACATGCTTCGTGGTAAACACCTATCCCTGGAGTTGGGCTTAACCCTCATACACATGTTACATAGTTGGGTTGAAAAAAGGCAACCTTCCATGGAACCACCATGAAACCAGCAAATATGGTATGGCACTAGCTACTACCCTCACATATCTCAGTTGATCCAGAGGAAGGTGAAAAACCATTACAAGGCTTACATATGAGGCATGTAGCCTGGTGGGGATTGGGACCTAAACACTTGGGCGATTGTGCAGGATAGAGGCTGTACATGCTTCGCTAGCCTGTAGGCTGAGGACGTGTTCTGTTGCTGTGCCGGTGGGAAAGGGTCGATGTTACATGGTAGCCAGGTGAGTGGGAAGAACAATGCTTTCAGCTGTTGCTAGGCCGAAGTGATCCATCAGGCTGATTGATCAAGCAGTTGAGAGGGGGTCGTAGGCTGCTTTACACACAATGAGTTCTCAGCAGAGGGGGTCCTTATCGGTCAAGTTTCATCTAGCATTCATGAACTGTGAATTTTAACTCTGTCTGCTTTCAAATAGTTTTACTTTGTAGTTATTAGTAAACTGCTTTTCTCTTGTGTTTCTAGGAATGAGCACTGTACCTGAGGTAATTGTGGCCAGACACTGTGGCTTAAGGGTACTGGCCATGTCGCTTATTACCAACAAGGCTGTCATGGACTATGATAGTGAAGCAACCGCCAGCCATGAAGAAGTGCTCCAGGCCGGCAAGGATAGCGCCAAATTCATGGAGAAGCTGGTGGCTGTCCTACTGAAGCGCATAGAACCAAACAATAATGTATTCTAAAGAGAGACAAGGAGGATGTTGCCACTCGTCTTGTCTGTAGTCTTCAGATGCATGGGCCAATACTTAAGCCTACCTTGCTTCTTAGTTGAACGTAGTGTCTATCCCATTCTAGGGACACACCATTACTCTGCACACTGTGCTTGGTATCACATCAAGGTGTGCGGGGAGCCAGCTCAACATTCCACAGCTAGAATCCTCTCATAATATGACCAGATGTTATTCCTGTGCTGCACACTCTTATCGGTATCATCTTCTTAGAGTTTACAGTGTTTTAAGCACATCGTTTTGTAGATATGTCTGTTCACTCCTTTTTGTTCTTGTGTTACCCCAAAGTAATACGATTGTTAACTTGGTTAATAATATTGCTATTTTATCATCTATTTATTTGTAATATTAAGATCCATTTGAGAACATGTTACATTTATAATGTTATTAATTGTATAAACAACATAAATTAATGGTTATGGATGACAGTAAAAATGCCAATGAAATGAAAGTGAAGATCTGGACCAATTTATATTGTATGCTGTTGCACATTAATGAGACCCTGTAACAAATAGGCATTTGTAAAATTCTGTATCCCCACTCTTGGTGATGAGAAAGTCCTATCTGCCAATTTGCTCCTAGTTTATCATTGAGCGGAAAATTGCTTTTTCTCTTGCCTGGGCTCATTGCAGATCCTGTTTCATATATTTAAAAGAGCTGTCGGGAAACGATATGCCTGTGTGGAAACGCACATAAATACACGTTATAGCTGTTTGAATTGCTGAGTCTGCGTCTAAAACGCTGAATAATCTATAAAAACAAATTCCATAACTACTCCTTTAGTGCTGTGAAGTAATCTTAGATTCTGAACATATTCTTTTAATGGTATGTGTAGGTTTTCCTCTGAAGCATGATTATCTACATACCTGTACTTACTGCCAGCCTACAAAAAGGGAGTGGGAATATCTGAGGATTAGATCTTCATAAAGACTAAGGGCTGGTGCATATCAGAGCGGTTCTGAAGCATTTTAAAAACGCTTGCAGAGGGGAAAACCGCCTGGCTAATGAAAGTGAATGGGCTTGTGCACACCAGAGTGGCTCGTTTTTCCCCCCAAATGCAAACTCGGTGGCTGCAGCGTTTTTTAGATTTCTGAAGGCGTTTTTGTTAGACGCTGTTCAGTAACAGCTTTTACTGTAACAATATTTGTAATCTGATACACAAAAACGCTCCAAAAAACGCTAGGCATGTTTAGAAAACGTCTCTAAACATGCCTAGAATCGCTCTGAAATCTGCTTCAAAAACCTCTAGCGTTTTGCAGATTTGCTAGAGGTTTTTGGTGTGCACTGGGCCTAAGTAAAGGCATGAGGATAACCACGTTTCAGCAGAGGGCATATAAATACTATACTTTTTATTTTATATTCAGACTTCAGGTACACTTTAAGGCCTGGAACCCACTGAAATCAGCAAACGCGAAACGCTACCGATAGCGTTTTGTCTGAGCGGTTTGCAAGCGGATTCATGCGCGTTTTCGGTCGCGTTTTGCAACATTGTATTTGTTTGCTCAGCGGTTGTGTAGCGTTTTGCGTTTCGCGTTTTTATCCTGATTGGTCCTGTGAATTATTTTTCATTTTGTTACAGTGTGCTGAACCGCAAAACGCTAGCAAAACCGCTCAGTTTAGGTTTTGCTGAGCGTTTCCGCTAGCGTTTCAATACTTTACATTGAAGCACTAACGCTCCCAAAATGCTGCAGGTCCTGCGTTTGCGTTTCTGGGAAACGCAAACGCTCCTGTGGAAGTTGCCCCATCCATTAACATTAGCCCAGCGTTTTGGCAAAGTGTTAGCGTATCGCAGCACTGCCAAAACGCTGCCAAAAGCGCTCCTGTGGGTTCCAGCCCATAGGCCTTGTTCACACCTAGGGTGTTTTCACAGTTTCTTCAGCGCCGACTATTTTCAAAATCGCCTTAAAAGCGCTTGTGTAATGATTCCTTATGGGACAGTTCATATCAGCTCGTTGCATCTGCTTTCTGCTGATCAAAGTGCTGCCTGCACCATTTTCAGGGTGATTTTGCTACAATAGAATGTATAGGAAAAGTGCAAAATGCTCAAAAATTGCTGTATGCGGTGACTGTGTTCGCGCTTTTAAGAATATATACATTGTATCTATTCTTTTTTTGGCCAAAGAGTTCACAGTCTGACTTGCATCAGGAAGCGAAAAAAAGAAAGCGCTCTGCAAAAGCGCTTTGAAAAGTGCTTTACACAAAAACATAGCGTGCAGGTAAGTGCCGGGGGGGGGGGGGGGGGGATGACGCGCTCTCTAAAATCACAAAATGCGTCCGTCAACTATTTCGATTTTAGATGTGAACAAATCCTAAGTCTTTGACTCCAACAGAAGACTTTGCTGAGAAGCACTAAAGAATGGAGGAGGCAGTACTAGAGTACTGATCACTGCATTAGGCAAGTGTTTTTGTACGTTGTTCATACTACTTAACCATTTACTCATGCAGTTTGTATGGAAGTTACAGGTTTCCTGTAATAGTTTTCAGTAGAGGGGTATATCTTTTAGCAGCACTTCTCTCAAATTACAGGTGGAAGCCCTGATTCAGGAAGGTAAGCATACGCTGTAGGAGCAGGTTCCGGGGAGAGATACAAATAATTACAAATGCCTCTTTTTAGTTACAAGTTATCTTTAACAGAACTGTATTTTTCATGTAAACCGTACTGTACTTTCCATGAATGAAAATTATTTATTGTCTTTGTTCAAGAGATGCAAGTTGGTACCAAACAATCAGACCTGTTTTGATTGTGAAACGCTTATTGCTTCCCATGGTCTTTTTATCCAAATGCAAATGATGGGTTGATTATTATAAACTGGTAATTGAGACAAAATAACTTCTGATGACCAGGGATGGTCCATAAGATGCAAGTAATTGTGACTTGCATGCAGATTTCTTGCAGAGTGTATGTGGCTTGAAACTAGGTCAATCAAAATAAACAGGAAGGAAGTACCTTTTAATTGGTCCTATTTCAAACTGCATAAAATTTGCATGTAAGCTGGAGTTATTTACATCTCATTGACCAAAAATGCAGAAAAGAGTTGCCAGTAGAGATGGAGATCTATTCAGGAGATGTTAAAGTCCATTGGCACTATTTTCTAGCCCCCTTCCACCTTGGTCTTCTGGAGGATAAGTTGCTGCATCATGTCTTCCTCTGCCCATCATTGGAGGGGGGGTGTATTACCTGCAGCACTTGCCTTTCTCTTCGCCACTAAACAGAGAGACATGGCTGTTACGCCCTTTGACCTTAACCCCAGGGGGAGGGGGCCTGACTGCATGGTGACATAGCAAGCGCAATGGGGTTGGGTGTGCACATGGGTTTCTGCGATGTTGCGCAGGGGGGTTGTGTGAGGGTGCATGATCGGTGACAGTGCTGATAGGAGCCAAAATGGCTTGTCTGTAAATCCGAACAGTAGGATCATATGATCCCAATGTTGAAGAACTACATTATTAAGTATATATTTATATTTATTGCATTGGGCTTTATCGGGCACTGGTGCTACTTCTTATCCAAGATCATCTATTCAGTTACTACACAGTGGCATTTCTGGTCCTCATGTTACACTTGAAACCTTTTGAAAGATGCAGATTTTCTTTAGGGCCTGTTAACAGTAGTGCGTTACAGCAGAACAGCGGCTCTGTAACCCGGCTTGCCATACTGCAGTGCACCACCTATATTGAAGTTCACAGTGCGGCGGGGGTGTTAACGTGGGGTGGAATGGTAACACACTACATGCTGTCTGTTATCACAAAATGCGCTTGTTGACAGTTATGGTGAAGCATACTTTTCAATGAACTGTATGCTTCACTGTACAAAACACAAGGTGAGTATAATGTGTGGTGCTACTTTCCCGAGCTGTTACGTTCCTGCTTTCACTGGGAACTCAACGGCCGTCGCTAGATAACATTCGGTCAAGAGACACCTTGTTAGCCTCAAGTCTGTAACAGCCCTTGTTCCAGAACTGTTGCCTGAGGGGGTCCTGACCCACAGGCCAAACTTGTACAAACAGCCAGCACAAGCTGGTAAGAAAAGTCCTGCTGCTGCACCCTTTTTCTTTTTTTGCTCAGATTCATTTAAAAAAAAAAAAAAAGTATGCAAATCACAAATTCTATGTCTTTTTCCGATAGCTGTCAAAGAGCAGCATGTTTTCCTTTCATATTAGCTGGTTTTCGCATAATATTGCACTCTGTAACCTGTCTAGTGTTCTGTGTAGAGAGGGAAGTTTTTCCTGTTTGTGCCTAACATTCCTTTGCAAGCTCAAATATACCTCTTATTTTGTGTATATACCTTTTTTTTTTTTCTATGGTAATTAAAGTATATTTGTAGTTCTAATTGTGTCTTGTCTGTATAATGTGTCTGTGGGAGCCTGCAGTCATTCATGTATTAGCAACAGAATAGAATCCTCTATATATTTAGTGTAAAAAAAAAAAAAAAAAAAAAAAAAACTGCTCAGAAACGCCATTTTCTAATTTTCTAATATCTGACAGATTCTCGTGTCAGCAGGCCTGTTCACAGCTACACAGATACTCCCGTAATGCTTCTGACGACTTCTGATTGTCTGCACATTGCGCCTTATGCTAGATACGCATTTGAGATAAGTCTTTGGAAAAGGCAAGATCACAGACCAATTTTACCCCCTTCCATGTAGTATGAGAGCCATACTCTACACCAGTCTATTCTATTGAGATGAACTCCCCATCAGATAAAAAATCTTCTCATACACAACTTGTTTAACAGACATTCATCTGCAGATCAGATCCACCAAGATGGATCTTCGGATCTGCAGATGAATGTTTTTTTTTTTATATGATGGGGAGTTCAGCTCAATAGAATAGACTGTGTAGGTATGGCTCTCATACTACATGGAAGGTGGTAAAATTGGTCTGTGATCTTTCATTTTCCAAAGACTATGGTCTGATGTGTGTATGTAGCATAGCTAGGGATGATCAATGAGATGCAAATATTTCCAAGTTCATACAAGATCATGTAAATTTGTAAGTAAATATATGCATCTTGAAAATGGTCCAATCAGGTTAAACCTGGGTGGTACTTGATTGGTCCATTTTCAAGCTGCATAAACTTGCATACAAATTTGCATAATGAACTCAGAAATATTTACATCTCATTGATCCTCCCTATTCCTCACTGGTCACTACCGTAAAGTTTTTCAGGTGGAGGAGTCAGCATGCAGAGGGGAATCCTTGCCAGGCTGCAGACAGGTGAGGCATTACCAGACACAAGAAAGGATAACTGGGTCTCACCCTTGATTTTTATGCAGTCTTCATTTTGTTTTATTCACACCATAGTAGCAGAAAAAACACACAACGTAACGGCCACAAGGCCTTTATCAAGTGTTACCAAACAGAGCCAGTGCTCACATAAAAATCCAGTGATGTGGTAAAACACACCTCTAAGGAGGGGCGGGCACAATATTAATGATCTGCATGTTTGTTCAGGGTCTATGGCTATAAGTATTATGCTTGGAATATACCATGAGATTTTTTTTAGCAGATAGATGGTTCGATAGATAATTTCCGACAGGTCTGATCTGATTTTTGATGATCGATTTCTCATAGAAGTTAATAGAAATCGATCAGAAAAACGATTGTAAAATCGATCGGACAGTAAATCTGCTGAAAAATCTCATAGTGTATTCCCAGCATTAGACGCAGAGGATCAGCAGGATGGGTTGGCAACTGGTATTATTTAAAAGGAAATAAATATGCCAGCTTCTATATCACTCAGTTCAGATACTTTAACCACTAATGATTTATGTACTGGTTAGTGTCCTTTACCACACCAGCAAGCAAAACATTTCTCAAAATAAGTTGTCCCAAATTAATATACAACAATCTTCTTTTTTTTTTAAGTTCTTTTTCACTTGCTAGCTGCTGAAAATTTAGTTTGTAGAGACAGGAAAATAGCTATGGTGTGAAAACTTATGAGAAAAGGTTGTTAAATCAAATATAAGCTTATATGCAAAGACTCAACCCTTTAGACTGGTTTCACAGTGGGACGTTACAGGCGCACGTTAGAGCAGCCTGTAACGCATCCCAACTCACAGCAATGAAAAATCAATGGGCTGTTCACAGTGCCCACGTTGCGTTACATTGTAACGCAGCACGTCCAGATAACGTACTGCATGCAGTACTTTACACGCGGCAAAGCCGCGTTAGACTGTTTTGCACATGCTCAGTACGGGTGGGGTTTTTTATTTTGGGGGCCGGGAGAGGCCGCTACGTAGCCAGGCACATGGCTACTTAATATTCACTGCACTTGCAGTGTTTTCTTCTTGGAGCGACCGCTGATTGGCTGGTGGGACCACGTGATGCGGAGAGCTCCGCTCACGTGGTCTCCGCAATGCCTCCGACAGAGCAGGCGCACCAAGAGCTGCTTGTAACGCGGCTCTTGGTAGCGTCCTGCTCCAACACCACCAGGCGTTGCGTTAGGGGCACGTTATGCGACCTTAACGCCCCCTCTAACACAACGTCCTGGTGTGAAAGCAGCCTTAGGGCTTGTTCACATTACAAGAGCTTTTCTGAGCGCTTGTAATTTTTAAAAGCTCTTGCCAATGTTATCCTATGTGTGTGTGCACACTGGAGTGATGTGATTTTAAAAAAATCCCCCATAGGATTGCATTAGTGAGAGCTTTTAAAATCTCTAGTGGTTTAAAAGCTCTTGTAGTGTAAACGGGCCCGTAACTGTATATCAATAACACAAGGACTGCTGAAGTTCTGCTCTACCTGCCAATTTTTTGAAGAGAACCTCAATATACAAGGCTTAATGCTGAAAAAGAAGAGGAATGCTGAAGCCTGGTACACAGATCCAATTCTGATTGGCTAATCACTAGTCCATTTTACCACCTCCAAGGGCAAACCCAGGATTTTCAAGGGGGGGGATTCCTGAAAGGCCTCCCTCAGTCTTGCACAATACAGTATAAAATGTGGGTACACATAATGCAATTTCCTGTCCGACTGACATGATCTGACAATTATTTCCTAAATGTCCGATCTGCTCCTCATCGACAACTGGATCGATCAGGAGCAGTTTGGATACAGATGATAATGAGGACAGTTGACATTGGTAATGAAGGGGAAAAGTGAAGCATTCACACAGCAGGGCACAGGTCTGTGCTCATACCCAGCTCTGTTAAGTTCCCTCGAGCTGCTCCATGCTCTGTATACACACTGCTGCTCCATCCAACGTCCACAGTATCAGGGAAAGAAAGGGGGCAGTGCTGTGAGCTGGGGGATGCCTGCACACATTCTGGTGTCTCACTTGAGCCTGTCCCCAGACACTGCACGGGCCCTGGTCTGAGGGGGGATTCTGGGCAGCTGTAATCCCCCCCCCCTCCCACATTTGCCTATGACATCCATGAGAGCTTAGCTACACAATCTGTTCATAGTATTCAAAATCTGTTGGCACTCTCACACCATGGAGGTGGTGAATTGGCCCATCATTGGGCAATCAAATTTGCTAGCGATTTCCCTAAACGCTCTGCCAATGTAAATGTAACAAATACCACAGTAGCGATTGCGTTTAGCAAAATCGCAAACACAGGACATGCATTCTGGGAGCGTTTGCGTTTCAATATAAAGTCTATAAACGCTGGCAAATCGCTCATGAATCGCTACACAGAGTGATTTGTGTGTGATTTTAAATTATTGCAAACTGTAAAAAAATAAAAATGATAATTTGAAGAATTCAAATCGCTATCACAATCGCTGGCAAAAAGCGTACACTTTTTAAAATCGCTACCAAAATCGCCGGAAAACACTCATGAAATTGCTTACAAAACGCTAATTAAAAACGCTAGTGATAGCGCTTTGCGATTTGTAGTGGGTTCCAGGCCTCACATTCCAAACCTGTGCCGGACAGCGTTGATTAAAATCTATGCCCTGTTTGGAGGCTGTCATTCCTGCCAGGGCATAGATTTTACCTCACTGCTGCCACGTGCTCTAGTTGCTCCCGCCGATTGCGTTTCTCTCTGCGCGCCGCAGGTCACTCCACCCTGCTGTTGGTATGACAGCAAAGCTCTGTGAGCTGGTCAGGAGCCAATTTCATTGGTTCCTGACCCTGTCATCATTGTGAGGGAATACCACTGGCTCACACTGATCACAGGGTCATTGGCTCCTGACTGCCATCACAGAGCTCTGCCATCATAGACAAGGCAGAGCGGGTGTACGGTGTGATCGGTGGTAGTGGGGATTCGCCGGTATGCGGCAGTATTTGGTGCCAGCGGTCTCTGGTCCTTAAGGGGGCAGAGACCGCTGGTACTGAAGGGGTTGAAGCAAACCTGAGATGGGGACTTAATAACAAAATATTTATACCTGAGGCTTCCTCCAGACCCCTCCAGGCAAATTGCTCCCTCATTGTCCTTCTCCACCTCCTCGTTCATCTACAATTGGCACTGGAAAGTCCTCTGGTCCGGGCCAACTGCGCATGTGCGGTCTGGCCATCCGGGAGAGCGACACGGGAGCGCGCTCGGCTGGACTGCGCCTGCCCCCATTGGATGACTTACCAGGGCTGGTTGCAGACAAATGAAGAGGCAGAGGAGGACGGCGTGGGAGCGATAAGCCTGGAGGAAGACCCAGGTATGTGTATTTTTTATTGTCATAAATAAAAAATGAGTTTAATTAAATAAAGCACATAGTGCAGAAAAATATATATTAGAATAATATTATGATATACAATCTGCATTCCCAAATAAAGAACACAAATGCTGACTATACATGAACAGCTTCCTTGAGGCTCTGTGATGGTTATGTAGTTAAAACATCCCTGAGGTCTTGTTACTTTGGAGTGAGAATGTGACATTTACTAAGACTGTCATTATTTATAATTAATTTTATCACAAAGGAATCAACAAGTAAATGAGGATGTAACAGGCTCATGAGGGATGACTACTGAACCCACCCAGCACACCTGCTGCTTAATCTGCCCCAGGATCCAGCAGGCAGAACGTCAGGCTACCCTCCTGTTTGCTAGGTTGGCAGTTTTCTTCAGCAGACAGTAATTACATCCTGCACACCCTGCACTTATCCTGCACATTTGTGCTTACATTGTGCATCTGTTTATACTTACAATAAAGCCTATTTTTAATATTTAAAAGGAACTCTGTACGCCCAGAAATTTTCCCATACAAATATCTGTCTCTCCCCTGATTTGGTTAAAATCCTAAACATAAGTAAATTGTAACATTTTAGAATCCTGGCAGCCCATTCACCTTGTGTTGTCTCAAGCCTGATACACACTTTCAATTATGACTGGCCAATCACTGTCCGATTTTACCACCTCGATGTAGTATGAGGGTTTACCTACACAATCTGCTCACAGTATTCAATGTCTGTTGACCTTCATACTACATGGAGGTGGTACAATTGGAGAGTGAATGGCCAATCATTGTTGAAAGTGAGGCTTCAGTGAGGGATCTCACTTGTGCAATTCGGCAGTGTTTTTCCGCAATCAGAAAACGTAATGACATTGGCCCAGTGCACACCAAAAACCTCTAGCAGATCAGCTAACGCTACAGGTTTTTGAAGCAGATTTCAGAACGATTCTAGGCATGTTTAGAGACGTTTTCTAAACATGCCTAGCATTTTTGGAGCGTTTTTGTGTAGCAGATTACAACTATTGTTACAGTAAAAGCTGTTACTGAACAGCTTCTGTAACAAAAACGCCTGGAAAACCGCTCTAATCTAGTGTTTTTCAGAGCGGTTTTCCACTTTCCTATACTTCAGTGCGGCAGCACAAAAGGACCATGGCAACTCCCTTGTAGTACCACAGCCAAAAAAATGTAATCAAGGCAGGCAGGTTCTAACTTACTTTGGAAAGGCAGGCATGGTTAA